>NC_051059.1:15271349-15590667 GCF_904848185.1 Acanthopagrus latus | reverse complement strand
CAGGCCGCTGTGTAACTGCACTACTGTTGAATTGAATCTTCACCAACTCTGTGTGGATGCAGGGAAATGTGATATTAGGCACAAAAAGACAACTTTGGGACTGCTTCGGAAGTAGTCACTTGGGGCTTGATTGGACTGGATTGGTTGGCTGGTGTTCAGCAACTGGAATTGCAATTAAAAAAAATATTTTTCATCATTCAAATTTGTTACACAGAGAATGAAATGGAATTCAGCTTTTAGTTCCAACTGTGGATTCAGGAATGGGTTCCATTAATGAAACTCATAAAAGGAACAAAATTCCACTACTGGTCATCATAGAAAAAAACATGTGCTGGTGACTGAACATGTGGAGGATGCCGTCTGATGATTGCATTCGTTATGATACAGCATTGTCACATCATTCAAATGATGGTTTATTTACTTTAAATTTACTTTGAATTTTATATTTAATTAAGTTTTGGAGGATGTGCAGAAATAAAGTCCTTCTGCTCATAGGCCGATCGTTGTTGTTCCAGAGGGCAAACACATGAGATGAATTATGTAGTATGACTCAGAGGGTGTGTGCACGTATCATTTTCTGCCCATCTTTAACGGATGCCAGCATTAATAACAAATTCACATTGAGAAACCAGTTATCCTTATTTTTTTGATACGCGTTCACCATGTGCCTCTCAGAATCAGCTGTTGGCAGATCCATCATGGAATCCATGAAATAATCCAGATTACTCTTGTCTGTGTTTCAACAACTATACCAGATGTTGTTTCTGTGTTTCATGTGCGCATATATGTCTTTCTTCATTTTTGTTTATTGTTCTCCAGAAAATGTGTTCACATCTGTCTGTGTGTGTGTGTGTGTCCTAAATGTGTTGTTAGCGCCGTATCTCTGCGTGTACGCTGTCACATTATACCATGCGTTGCGTGCGTTTGTAGTTCTGACGGGCTAATAAAACGCCTCCTCTCCTCGGCCCTCCCGCTTCAGAGTGACGATGACGATGTGTGTGTGCTCTAACAAGCAAGCTCTCCAAATGATAAATGACAAAACACACACTGCCTCCACACGGCTGTCATCTGGAAAAACACCGTCGTTTCTCTCTCACATGCACATGCGCACACAACCGCGCTGCTTGCTCTCTCTGCATCTCGCTCGCGTCTTTCTCACCTGCCTCGGTTTCTTTTTCTCTCTCACGCCTTGTTTTTTGTTTTTCTCACACACGTCGACGAGTACAGGCAATGAGAAAATAGGGAGACGAGATTCCGGGGGAACAAAAACCAACTCCTGCGGCGCCTCGCGTGTAAAGCACAGCGACATTTGAAGGAAACATGAATAAAACAATAAATAGAACGACTTTTGGCAAAACAAATAAAAGGAATAGAAAAGCCAACAGAGAGACATTTCCATAGATAGTACCTACAGTGAAGGTAACAGTGAGTCTGGTGTTCCCACTACAACATCCAGATAATCTCATAGATATAGATGGAGAGTTTTCTTTTTGTTTTATTTCCAAATGTTAAAAAATGTGGGAAAAAAAAAAAATATTCTCAAACATGAAAGAATCAAAACAAACTGATCCGTCTTTACTGCATCTGTAAACCTGCACTGTCAGACTCACAGAGTGAATGCTGATGACGACTGTTTTGCTTGGTTGCTAGGCAGCAGCAGCAGCAGCACATGCAGCATTTGATGAAGATAGTCGGGTCACCGCGAGGATCCCACAGGTTTTTAATTCAGGTGCTGATTAATTGCAAGGTTCACCATGGTACCATGGTACCATGTAATATCGATTATTCGGACAACGATACAATATTTGCCGATATCACAAGTCTACCACAATACGATTTTGATTCGATTCGATGTGGGGTCCTGATGTCGATATTAGATGATATCATATGCCCATCGAACACAATCAGTTACATTTATATCAACTCACAAAAAGCAGTTATAATGGAAAACAGTCGACTCTTTTAAATAAAGAAAAGAAGTTTAGAAAGCAGTGGACAGAAATGATACCATGGTAATTTCAAAATAAAGGCGTGTGCTAACAATGGTGGTGTTGTTTTCACTTTGCATCAATGCTATAGGCTCTTGATGGATGTATAGTTACAGCCCCTGGTGTTGAGTGGTCAGCCAGGTGCATTTGTCTCATTTTTTTCGCATTTTTTTCTTCCTTTGTTGTGTTTTCTTTTTGGTAACTCCTCCAGGTAAATGTGGCACAGTAAGAGAGGTGATGTAGTCAGAGGAACAGAGAAAAAGTAGGCCTCCTGTAGGTGTAGATGGTCTGCTGGTGTGTACAGGGAGGTGGCAAATCAGCAAACATAAATCACAAATGTGAATTTGTATAATAGATCTCTGAGGGAGGTCTGGTGGAACCTTACAATGGATGCACACAAGAAAAATGAGCCCCCTCTATTTGCTACCTACATCCAAGTGTAACATCTGTAGGTATCCTGTTGTCCTGTGTCTCTGTGCTTTCTAATTGCTTTGTTTTTTGATTAGCCTTAATTGTGCCTTTCACTTTTTTTGTATTTTTTTTTTGTTTTCTAGTTTTGTCTCTGAATTTTCTGTTATGTTAATGTGTTCTCTGAAATGATTTGGTATTTTGCACCTCAGGGCCACCTCGAAATATCAAAACGCTGCTTTGCAGGTTTGCATTTGTTTTCATTAAGACATGACAAAACAGATTGTATCAGATGGAAAAGGTCTGCCTTCCTTGGAGCCTGTTGAATATCAATTGTTGTTGTGGGGAGGAAGCTGAACTGAACTCTTTAGTGTTGATTTATTGGTTCTACTGTGAGGCCTTTTGTCTGAGTATCTGTTTCCATGATTCTGTGGCTGTGTGTCCAAGTGTGACTGTGTTTGTGTGTATTGTTGGGTTGGATTTAAGCACAAAAAAACACTAAGTTTGGGTGAGAAAAGGGTTCAGGCTGGCTCATAATACCTGTTTTGATCACTACAAACACTGCAGGAACACTGAGGTCTCTTTAAAAATATCATGTGGTGTGACGCTTTTTTTTAGATTTCGCAATGCAGTCTTGAACCGCGGTCTTCGTGCCAAGCTCCACCACCATCCCCTCTGCCTCCTGATATCGCATTCAGGTCATAAACATGCATAGGAATGTGATATGGGATATATGATGGGCAAAACTGCGATCATTGGTGGTCTGCAGAAATTTTAACCCAAGAACATTTGGTTTGCTTTTGCCAAACACTACAGCGAAGATTTTGTGGATTTTGGATTTGTGATACCGAGAAGTGTTTGGATGTGCCTGTTAAGAGTCGTCCCCACGGTGTTTCCCATCTCCGAAAAAAGAACAGTGTGACTCGGGGGCTGTTTGAGGTCACTCCTGTTTTTTTAGAGCAGCATATTTACTGTCAGCTCTTTTCTTTTATGTCCCGAATATGCTCCGCTGTGTGACGTGCCCTCAAACGCTCCCATGTCCTCACACGTCTTGTTTATCACACTAATTCGATAAATCGATACAGATGGAGCCTCGCGTCGGTGTTGCGGGAAAGTTTGGACTGACGAAATGAAATAAAAGAATGACTGTTCACTCGGGTTTCTGGCAAGTTTCGCTCTGTGGAAATGTGCAGAATATGTTTGACGGGGTGAGAAAGGCGGAGGGGAGGAGGAAGAGGGAGGAGAGGCGAAAAGCCGCACAACAGTTTGTTTACAGTGAAGTGAGCATGTTGTCACAAACATTGAGCAATCCATTGCTGCACACACGCTGCACTTTTCGTTGTTGCGGCTGAATATTAAACTAAATGAGCTGACCTTTGGCCGTCTTGATTAGTCTACAGAGTTGATTCTTTTTAAGGAGGTCTTCTGAGTTGATAGTTGAGCTGGTTGTTGTTGACTAAATTCGTTAAGCCAATCATTAGGAATGAGACTAATCACTGATACCAGCCGCAGAATCTTCCGGAAGTTTATTTGAAAAGGCTAATTAGCCATGTAGCTGTGGAAGTTTTTCCACCTCATCCCTTAAATGTTAAGAGTCACTGGTTGGCTGCAATAATATTATGAAAGGTCATGTTTTATTCTTTTCTTATTTTCAGTGGCGTTAAACTATATCTGTCAAAAAATACCATAAAAAAAAACATGTAAATATTATGCTCTCTGTCCTCCTACTCATGTTGTCATGTCTGACGAGGCTTCCCCCTTATCTGTAACAACGCTGCTCTGTCAGTCCGAGTGGGTGGTGGGAGAGGATTAGTGTATTAGGTTGATTAATAACAGCTGACGATTGTATTTAGACAAACAGGAAAAAAGATGACGCAACTTTTTGGTCAGCCACGAAATCGCAACAAGCTGTGTGTGCGCCAAGATAATGTCACTTTCTTTCCTCACATCAATTCAAATAAAGTTTGTTTGTGTTTGTTTTGCTGAGGCTCAGGGGGAAAGCAAAGTCAGACCACTTTGGTCCAGAACAAACAAAGAAGTGCTGAATTGATGCCAATTAAATCACTGTATCATGTTAAAATATCCTCTTACAAGGTGTTAAAGTTCCCCAAGTAAATAGTGCTTGAGTCAAAGTCTTATAGTATCCGATATTGAATGTGCTTGAATATAAAAAGTGATTTAATGATAACAGTAATGTCTAATTTTTCAGATTACTGGTATCTGTGTTTTTTCCCCTCTGATAGCTGAAGAAAAGTTTGGGTAAATATGTGTTACTTTGGTTCTGATGGAGCATGTAGTCTGCTAGGTGACTAGTGACTACAGATATAAAGTAAATGTAGTGGAGTTTAAATACAATATTTGCCTCCAGAATGTAGTAGATTGGAATGAAAATACTCAAGTAAAGTACTTCAAAATCGTACCTAAAGGGTACACTCTCTCATCTTACACATTAAAACTTTTCAGAGCTGGCACCCTCATGACTACAATGCCAGTTTCATGCCAGTCCATCTAATGGTTGTTGAGGCATATCAATAAAAAAAACAGAAATATAAACCTCGTGGTGGTGCAAACAGGAAAGTGACAGGAAAGTTGCGCTGTGGGTAATGTAGGCAAGGAAGTAGAATGTGTGAAATAACTGGAGGCAATCTATCTTATCTTATCTTTAATTTAACAGCAGTTTCGTCTGGAGCCACAAACGTTTCATGACTACTTCTTCCAATACTTTGGTTTAGAACCAAATATCTACAATACTAATGTCATACTCATATGAGCCTAAGGTGTGCATGCTGTGCAGAGCTAATTAGAAATTGTTAGCATGTTAACAACATTCAGCAGAGCTATTCAACATCAGCCTGACAGAGCTGCTAGCATGGCTGTAGACTAATTTTTATGAATTATGTCGGGTGAATCTTTCATGATGTCGGACGGTTGTTTGGTGCTTTGTGGTAGAGTACACACTCATCATGTCACAGCGTTGCCACAGGCGATGTTCGACAGATGACCTCTCCTTATGTAATATGCATAAAAACTCTAATGAGTGCCTCTGCTTCATAGTGTATATACTGTAGCAAAACACACACACACACACATTCAAATGCACTGGCCTCAAACTGGTATGATTAGCATGATCTTGGAAAGCACTATGATCGGGGGAGAGGCAGTGAGTTTCAAAAGCTAAAACTTGTGCTCAGATCAATCCCATCATGCCGTGTTGCTGAATCCCCTGTGCCGCTGTGCTGTTACTGTAGTTTAGAGAGACGATGTGCTGACGAATGCATTTGAGTGGGCTGACGTTTTGTCATGTTCACCAGCCTGCGAGGTTAGCTTTTAATGTGTCTAAGTAGGTGGATCTCGGTGTTTTCAGTCAGGGAATAGCTGTGCCTTGAAACAAGTGTTCATTCACAATGCCCTGCATGGATTCATTAGCATCGCGGAGGGCTGCCGCTGTGTAGTGACGTCCCGCCGCTCTGCAATGTAAAGATCCCACAGTAACGTACCATGCTGTCTGCAGCACTACAGCACACTGCTTATATAACCCTCAATGAGCTGCAGGATGTGTCAATAATGTCTATCTATAGGTGTGTAATGTGATATAAGTCCTAAACCTGGAAGGCAGCTACATCACAGTGTCAAAGAGTCCAGACCTTTTATCAGAGGGACGAAGGCCAACAGAGGAAAAAAACAGTTGGTTTGGCTGTGAGGGCAGCGGCTCTTGCGTTTGTTGTGTTCACGTTTTTAAACACCACAAAAAAAATAATTCCTTAAAATGAGTGAATAAAAACATTTAGACTTCAGCCCAGTTTTATTTGAGACTTCAGAATGAAACTGTGACGCCTGCATGAGGCATTTGGAGGTCTTATTTTTAGTAGCGTGAACAGAAGAAACACAAAGATTACGATGTCAGTAAATGGTCAGACCTTTAGCTGCTGGATCAAGTATCCGATTGATGTTAAACTAGGTTAACGCCAAAAGATTGTGGGATCATGACAGTTGTTGTCTAAATCTTTTAAACACCATAGCTGATGAAAACCGACAGTATATCTCAGGACTCAGGCTGAGAGATTTTTGAGATGTAAGGTAAAAATAAAGTAAGGAAATGTGGGAACATGTCCACCTGATTCTGAGACTGTCCTCGATGGAAAGATAACATTACCTCTTCCGGATTGGAGAACGAGACTGGGTGCCGCTCCAATCAGGATCCTCAGAGCAGCAGACAGAAGCAGGTGATGTGGCAGCAGGGGGATCCAGTCGGTGGCTAATTAGCATTAATGACACAACAGAAACGGCCTATTATGTGAAAGGGAGGGTGTCGGTCTGACGCCATGTCATCCTGAGAGCATCAGCATCGGCAGCAGGGTACATCAGAGAACACTCGCATGACGTCAGGTCGTTTAGATTCATGTCACGTTGGAGCTGTTTTGTATCAGGACGACTTGAAGACGATCTTGACACATCATAGTAATCTTGCTGTCTCCTCCGTCTGTGGCTTCCATATGTGTATGTTATGTGCATTTCCTTCAAGTGTCACACTGACTTCTTTAATCTGGCACGCTGTCATTTTCAACCTCCCCGTCCCCGGTCCCCTCATGCTTGTCTTGTACATAATGCACAACGCCACCATGTCCCACCCCATTATGAATAAGTAACCCTCAGCACATGAATAGTTAAGCCTTCTGCCGAGCCCAGCAATACAACAAATCACCATTACAATTTCATTATGCATGCCGGAGCACGGTGAGAAGTGTTTTCAGATGAATGGCTGCCGTGGACCATCATGCCTAACGGATTAGCATTGTGAGAGATTTGATGTGGATTAGTTAAAAGGATTATTACTAGTTGTGGAGCACCAGGGGACTACAAATAAGGGGTTTAGATATATTTGGAATTTGAAAGAATGGGACGAGCGCTTGCTGAATTATCTCAGGGGAGAAAGATCTACTGAAGAATTCACATTTCAATAGAAACGTCACCTCGTCCTACTTGGTCTATTTTTGCGGCATGGTGTTGCGTTGTGTTACTACCACCTACTGCAAACACTGTCGCTCTGTAATATTCCCCCCAGGTCTACATTACTGTCTCTGTCACCTTTCCTTTTTTTAGAGTATCCAGCAAGGACAATTATGAAGTGAAGGCTGTTGATTTAATACAGATGTTACTGTGTTAGCACACACTTTTTTTTTAGCATCATGGGCTGTATGGCTCCTTGTTGATGATTGGTTCGTTGGTCTTTGGTGCGACAAACCAATCCAGCCACTTCATCCTCTTTCCTGTTCCCAGTTCTGTGCAATTTATCATAGGCTCAAACCCATTTGCACTTTGCACCCCCGCCCCTCATTTGCACGTGCCCCCGTTCCTGCTCAGAGCAGTTTAAAGGGGTGGTGATCGAAATTTCCAACTGCGTTGATTCCTCTTCCATTACTGGCAATCCTGGTACTATCAGAATGCCATTTGCCAGTTATCTGGTGGAGATTAAAATGCATGCATGCTCGCGGTCCGTTTCACGACTTCATACAATCAATCGAGGCATCATATGAGGCAGAACTACTTTTCGGTACCCGCCCACTAGCGCTGCTTTATAGGCTAACATTAGCAACCTGTGCTCCTACCATGACAGCCTGCACTGATTTTTTAAAGCAGGAGCAAGTGCAGCAACTTTGCAATTGCGGGGGAGAATTCAACCTTGAAATACATCAAAATGCATGACTGTCATGCACATCAATAAAAACACTATAATGTTATCTAGCTGGCTAGCTAGATGTGGAGAAATCTGCAAACTATGGCAATCTTTCTAAGCTTGCCTAAGAAAAGGACCATGATTTCCTGAAACAGCAGAGAGTTCCCATAACTCTGGCTGTTAACCGTGCCTCTGTTTGGAGGCTCATGTAGCTGCCACAGTTTCGTGTGTTACGTTTGAGCTCATACGGCTAAAGGTTTCCAGCAGAACTCACCATTTCATGCATCAGTCGCCACACTGTGTAGGCACCGGACCATAAGCCCCGTCCTGTGAGGGTTCGGCAAAAATGTATTAACCAACCCTAATAACCTCTATGAAACTACTTTGAAAACTATTTATAAACTTTCCCAAATACTTTTTTAGAAGACCACGAGATCTCCTCTCACACTGTAGCGAAAACACATCTCAACCCATATGAAGACTGCGGTGATGTTCCTGCCCTGTAGTGACCATCAGCAGCATGTTGTTCAGATATGCGCGCTGATTTCTTTCGAGACGCCCTAAGTATCGGGACGTGATAAGATCCGATAATCTATCGTGTCGTTTGGCGCTGCACGTCTGGCGTTGGCGGTGTGGGAAGAGTAAAGGCCTCTCAGGTTAATAATTCACCGCGGAGGAATGGGGGCGACGGAGGGGGAAGAGACGGAACAAATGAGAACGGGGAGCCCAAAAATGAGGAAGGAAAAGATAAGTGGACGACGGCTGGAGGAGAGAGATGAGCCGATGATGAACAGATTAAAGATAAACAGAGGAGGAAGGAGGAGAGAGGGGGAAGGGAGCCGTGAGAAGGAGGTGGAGAATGAAGCGGAGGGATGGAGGAAGACTTTAGTATGCAGCAGCAGCGGCAGCAGCACTATGGTGTCTGTGGAGAAGACACATCCTCTCTGGGAAGAATAGATCCATTTAGAGGGTCAGGACGAAACACACACACACACACACACACACACACACACACACACACACACACACACTGAATGAGCTAAGTGGATATTTATTTTAATTGATAACTCGTGCGCCTTAATATTCACGAGCGGGCGTTTTCTGTCTGTAACGAGACGCTGTGTTACATACCAAACGAAACGGAGTCCTCTCTCTCTCTCTCAGGACACGTTTTAATTGGACCCCCTCGCATTAATATCAACACATCTGACGTGCAGATGAAATGTTGCGTCGGAACAGCTGATTTGGCAGCATGCTTGTCTTGCGGCTCCCTTTTTTGAATATCTGAATAGTCTACCTTTTCTCTGTTGATGCCCATCTGGTGATTCGTCTCAATGAAGTCAACTAATGCATCAGCTAACTCCTCCTTTCAGGCTATTAGGTGACTCACGCAAACGCCCGGGCGAGGGGGAGAGAGAATGGAAGATGATTTACTTAGCAGGACTGTGCAAACATTTGGACGGGGAGGCCATTGTTTGACGCGTCTTCTGCACACGCTTTGAAGGTTTGAGATCTGCTGAGCGGGTCAACGAACGTCTGGCAAATTAGACGGCGAGCGGTCAGCGTTGTTGCGCGAGTTAAACTGGCATTGTGGAAGTTGAGAGCTGAGGGCAAATAACGTGGATATGTGGAAGGGGAGAAGATGGAGGATGATGATGGTTTGTCTGACTCAAAATTGTTCTGGTGTTCTGGTTTTGATTCATTTAATCTTTGAGGTACAAGAGAAAGCCACATTTTATTTCCAGCTCAGTGTGTGTGCGCTCATTGCCATTAACATTGTCTGTCTTCAGTGATTATGTATGATGTGACTCTGGTAGGTTTCATTCTTGATTCATCTACAGATAGTCGTCAGAAATGTTGTTAAATGTCAGAAAATTGTAAAAAATGTCTATTGGTGGCTTCCTAGTTTCGAAAAATGGAGGAATATGTTGATATTTTTAATCTTCTCATGTACAAGTTAAATGTTTGCTGTTGAGATTTTTTTGGGCATTTTTAGATTAAACGCACTATTCTATTTCTATTACCCCTGTAGTCGTATGGGGAGAAATCCAAGAAATATTTCAGTTGTTCGTTTAAAAACACATCTTACCATCAAATAATACAGAAATTACAATGTTTCAATTACCTCAACTAAAATGTCATGAAATAAGGTTAGTCTTTCTTGTAATATTTCTGTTACAGCCTGCTACGTGCTCACATTCTCGCAGGCAGTCAGATATACAGTACTTCATTATTTGGATCGGATCTCAAACTGTAATCGTGATATGATGAGGTAAAAAAACTGCAAATGTTGCCTCAAGTGGGAACCAACAGAAAGACAAGTGTGGTACAAAAGGAGTATATTTTGCTAACAGTGACCCAAGCACAAGCGGAAAGCACAGTGGAAACACTGTTTTTGAGAGGATGTATGGATCTGCTGATCTGATTTGTGAAATCTGTATCAAATATGTTTTTTTTCTGTAAACGCCATAAAAATTGGGTTAGTCACCCACACTGATTCATTGTCACATTGGGCTGCTGACTCAGATCCCCGTCCTCATGTCAACTCGCATGAAAATGTTCCCCGTGGTGAGGTTTACGTATTTTAAATTGGGTATCAGGTATCGGGTCTGTGCTCGATACCAGCTGATAACCTGCGTTGCGCTGGGAGTACCTGCACTTTTCAGCAGGAATTAATGTGCTGCTTCCACTGTAAAAACAAATGACACAGTAGCAGTCGGGAGGTGATACCACAGATTGTTAAAAAATAGTTATATAGTTATGATAAAGCTGACAAGCAGGGAGCTGTATGAAGTTAATGACACATTTTATTCCATTCCGTGCGATGCTGCACTGTTGAAATACATGCCTTCAGTTGAGAGATGGTATTTTTTCGCCCTTTTTATTAATAAGCCTTCAGTAAAAGACAGCCAAACGTACTTAGACAAACTGAATTTCCACTTGGATATAAATAATTTAAATGAAGTAAAAAAAACCTCTTGCGCTGTAATGACTTCCTCACCAGCGCGTACCGTACATAAACACCACTTTTCTCCCGACACCTCAGCTTATCTGTCAAGCTCTTCTTCTGGCCTTTTTATGTTTCAGTATATCTTCGTGAGGATTTAGCTGTGACTCCCTGGGGTGCTAAATTATTGTTCGGCAGCATGGTGTGCACAATTAGCTGAGGGAATGTAAGTACATCGGGGTGCGATTCATCAAACCTGCTTCCAGTCTCGGAGAGCCCAAAGGGAGACATGTTACGGTTCACGTAGCGTGGATGAAATTACCATCCGTTTAAGGAAAAACAGCTGATGCTCACATCATCGGCGTTTTATCATCTCACAATGACAACGAGCGGCGTCGAGCCAAATCATTGGGAAACCTGCTTCTCTGTGTGATTTGTTCAGAATACCTTCAAGCAGTTTATCAAAATATTTAGTATGTGGACTTCCAGCTTGTCGTGTTTCAAGCTGATGTAAATGACATATTTTTATTCTTTATTCTATTTGTTAAATAGCTGTGTATTCCAACAGCAGTCAATATGGTAATCATGATCCTAGCCCCCCTGCTCGTGTAGTAACGGAGAAAAGATGTTTTCTGGTACCCCTGCCCACTTCCCTGTCTGCTTGTGAATGCGCATAGAGCACGATCCTCCTGTTTGCTGCTGTGTCTGGCGATTACCGCCACGCCTTCATGTGTTTACAGCAGGAGGAGGGAGGTGACTGGTCACAGCAAAACAGAAACGGTAAGTTACCTTGTAATAAGATACCAAAGTTATCAAAGTTAGAAACTCCGGCATCGTGACAGCACCAGCACAGGGTTTCAAGCAACGGGAACGGTGTAATAAAAGATGCTGCGGTTTGATTTGACTCAGAGTTAAGTGCCTGTAGCTTGCAGATCTTCCTATGACCAGTTCACCGTTCATCTTTTCCTGTTAATGTGTCGGATCCTGATCTGATCGTCAGCCGTCATCAGCCGGTGAAATAATCCTGCGCCGTTTTACTGCGCAGCTTGCGCAGAGCAGCTCTTTATATAAGAGCACAGTCACTGCCTCCTCTAGAGACAGGCGCATTGAATGTACTGTCAGTCACACACACGCACACACTCACACACACACACACACACACACACACACACACACACACTACTCCTAAAAGCCTGACGTACTGTTTTTTTGTTTTGTGGAGGCAAGAAAACAATCACATACAGGCAGACACTTTCGTATTTACACGCGCACACGGACATGCACGTACTTTAGGTAGCAGGTACACACACACACACACACACACAGAAGCTCACCTTTGTCAGTTAAATTTAGAGAAGCGGTGTTTTGGAGTTGTTCAATTTCCAGACAAAAGCAAAAGCCCTGAGGATAGACCCACCTGAGACTGTTACCCTCTCACCTCTCCTGTCCCACTCTGTGTGTGTGTGTGAGTGTGTGGGTGTGCGTGTGTGCGTGTGTGTGTGTAAGCTTCAGACAGACACTCTGAGTTCCAATTACAACTCCTCAATCTCGCGTCAATTACCTGTGAGGAGTTCATGTAGGCCGTTAGTGAGACACAGCCTTCTTTCTATCCCCAGACACACACACACACACACACACACACACACACAGACATTGACTCACTCACAGACAGTGGGAAATCAATGCACTGAACAATGAAGGTAGTTCCCTTGAGTTACTGTAGACCGCTGGTTCGGGTGGTTGTTATTGAAAAGTTTGGTCACTTGACCATAAAATTTGACATGTTTTACTCTCCCGTATTGCATTTTATTAACTTCCCATCAGCCGTTTGGAACTTTCCTCTGGCTTCTCTCACACTAGGGTAGAAAGTATGTGGCGTTGATTCATCTTTCATCAATCATGTTACGATCTTAAAGGAAAGTTTAAAGACCCCCCGTCGTCACACATGGGCAACAGAATATGATATAACAAACATTTCACAGTAAATCTTACCGAGCTGGTTTCCTTTAGCTGCCGGCGTCCTGGCGGGTGGTGTTCATCATCGCGGCTGGTGGTTGGCGGCTCGGCCTTTATCAGCCGCGATATTGATGTCGCTTTATGTTTTCCCAAACTTGTTTTTCCGTCCTCTCAAAGACTTCCCTGTCTCCTTAGCTGTAGACTCTCAGCTGTTTCAGTAAACACTGAAAAACAACACAGACAAGGTACAAGGATATTTATTCATTCAGTCATTACATAACAGACGGTGGATTGACAAAGTGAAAGCTCTCAAGTTATTTTTACACACACAGACAAAAACACGCGGTGCATCTTTTGAAACTGCGTCGGGTTGAACGTAAACAGCAGCAGCAAGGTAGTGATGATAACGTGGTTGGCATCTTTATATCAAACTTTAGACATCTCGTAAAACGCTTTCCATCGTCTTTGGCTGTGTGCGAACACCAAGCGTCGATGAGAGTCCGCCTCGCCTCGTCCAGCTGTAGTCCTGTGCTTCGTCGGCTCATGACACGGTCCACCCATTGAGCGCAACAGCTCTCTGTGGACACAACAGTCTCTCATTAGGGCCCGAGCAGGTCTCGACCTGCACCAGCTGCAGATTCTCGCTCTTACTTCTCTCTTTGTAAACCTCCGCAGTGTTCACATAGCCCCGCCTGATCTCAATCACTCACAGAGCTTTCGTGTTCTTGTCACTCATCTAATTCGCTCCAGTTAGTTCGCTGTCTTAACTTATTAAAGATGGCAAGAGCAGAGCTGCTTGGTGTCTCGCTTTAAGGAGGAAACGGTGGGCGTGCTGTTTGGGAACACTTTGCATCCGAGGCAAATAAACAACAAATGATACGCGCATAATGCAGCCTGTGTTACGGAATAGTGCTAATGAAAGAAATGTGCTAAAGCACCTAAAGGATCAACACGCTGACCCATTTAATTGGGAGAGGCTGATGACAGCTCCCATTTTAAGGTCACCGAACACACTGGCCCAGCAAACTGTTGGTGATAACAGTGTCGTCCTGTTGATGGCCCATCAGCTGTGCTAACCCGCTCAGATGCATCAGACCTCCAAGCGTTCCCCACGTGTGTGACACCAAACACACATAAAAGTTAACAGACACCATCATTTTTTTTTATGGCGCCTTTGTACTTGGAAAAGCCTCTAAAAAGACAAATTCTGTTGTCTGCAAATACAGGACATCCTGCTCTCTGCCCCATTGGTGTTGCCTTTCCTATGTGATCTCAATCAGCTGTTCCCTGATGAAGACTTGGCAGTTTATAAGTAGGAACTCTGACTGCTGTTGGTTAGAGCCCTTACCATCACTGTGGGCTCTCAATCTCGTCTTGAATGTGGACAAAAATCCCTGCGATTTTCTGTCAGGACCGTTTGATGACACATCTGTCCGACATCTGTCACGGGGCCGCCGCCTAATAACTGCACGTTGTTCTGAACTAATCAATACAGCGGCATCGCAGTTTCGACAACATATGCTCTCATCTCAGCTCGCCTTATCACATCTGATCTCCTAACAGGGGAAATTAAAACTGCCTTTGCCCTTCACGCTCCGCTTTGGAAAGACAATCTGCGTTGGGTGCATTTCATCATGATGACATCATCTGACCGCGCTTGGTGTGGATGTGTCAGAGTGAATTAGATCTCCCATAACTGAACCGTGATCTCAGAGATCAAAATCCGGAGTAAAGTCTGTTTCACGAGGTGCAGGCGATTCCTGAAATCTCGTTCCGCGACGTTGCATCTCTCCACCATCGCTCTGACCTCAGTTCTACCTTAAAATTTTTGGCGCCGCTTAAAGTGCTGTTGTGTCACCCTCTTACAACCCCCCACCCACCCCGTCAGCTGTCAGAAAATAGCTAGCTGGAGAGAATGCATTCCCACTGTCTTGTAAACCTCTTATGCCTTCTGTACCCCTGCCGGCAAAATTCAGCTTCCCTCCTGCTGCGGCTCATGCCTTGTTTTCCTTTTTTTTTTTTTTTTTTCCCCCCTCCTGTGTGTAAAGCCTCTGTGTTTCCTCGTGGATGATCAGCCGCTGTTGCTTGACAGTCGCCCCTGACATGTGCAACATTGTTTAATCTGAATTAGCCCGTAATATGCTTGACAGCCGGGGGTTGTTGTTATCATTTTAAAATGTTGAGCATCAGGAGCAGAGCAGGCTGGTGCACCAGGCAGCAGGTCCGGTCAGCCTGGCATTTGAGCTGATTAGAACTGATGAAGCTTAAAGCATGCGATACAGAAATAGCTTCCTGAAGCCTCGGATGACAGCGGAAATTTAAGTTTGAGATTTGACCTTTTTGTTAAGTACGGAAAATATGAGAAGTGGACAAATAGTTATTGACGGAGGAGGCAGTGGCGCGACGCATTCAGGAAATGGATCCAGACACCAGAAGATCCGTGTTGAAGTTGTTTTTTGGAGAAAATATTTCACGTTTGTTTTGTGCTCAGCGTTTCGTGTTTGTCTGCGGAGGCGTAAGTCAGTTTTAGCACAAAGGCTGCATCAGAAACCTTTTCTCGCTATGTTCACGGCACAGAAAGAGCGTCACCTCTCAGTGGAAATCAGAAGCTGCGGGTTAGCTTGCATCATGTCCTTAATTACTGCAGAAATGTCTCCTCACATCGTCCATCCACAGACAGCACAGCACATCGATTAAGAGTTTATTTATGTATATTAGCTGGTTGGACTGGGCATCTGTAAAACTAAGCACATTTAAAGGATTTGTCGGTGCACTCCAGGCTCCCCGTTAAGGCCGTCTCTTTCAATGATGCTCTTAAAAATCAGCTGACTTGTGGGCGAGATGAGTAGGTGTGTATGGGGAAATGAAGCAGGAGAGGAAAGGGCTTTCTAAAGTGATCCATGAAAGATTTTAGTGGACAGAAGTTAATATTATCCTTTTATGGTTTTGTACTGTTTGATATCTTTGGGGTTTATTAATTGGCTCTAATTCCCTTAAGATAAAATCATTTTAACTTCTGTTTGCACAACCCCTTTATAGGAGCCAAAGCATCAAAAATGTGTTTGTATTTTGTGAGAAATATCTCTCACAAAAGCAAAACCACACTCTCACGAGGTTGGAATTCACATGGAAAATTAATAATTGACCATGAAAATGAAAACTGTCTTTCAGACACATTTTTGGTGATTTTTTTCCGTCTCATTCTGTTTGTTTTATTCAAAACACTCAGCACAAAATCCAGGAGAGTTTGTTTTTTAGAGTCAAATTCAGCAAAACAATATTTTTGGGTAAATGATCCTCTTCTCCCATTACTTTCATCGGAATCAAAGCAGAGAGGAGATTTTAAAAGACATGCACACAGATGATGTGCTGCGCATTGCACGGTGCTTGTTAATTTAATCAACAGTTCTCTAGAAGAAGAGGTAAATATACTTAAAGCAAGTATTTGTGGAAGTTATTTTCCTGCGCTTCCTTTAGTCTACTAGTACAACATGTTCTCCTGCTTATAGTGTACAAGGTCTGCCATAAAGACATATGCAGTGCAGTTTCATATTGTGTGGTTGTTAAGGCACATTTAGCTCTGGATGATAATGTGTGTGTACCTTTGTATGGACCAGAAAATAGCCTGACAATATAATTTAGTAAGAAAACATCGATAAACCCACTGAACTACTGAAAAACTGGCTTCTTTTCTTTCGTTTTGCTGACGTTGAACAGTTTGATTGTTCTCTGTAAAGCGATCTTTAAGATAGTTGGTTTCCTTCCTCCTATAATGCGGCAGAAGATGGTCGGATTGATGTGTGGGAGTGCAGTCATGGGTGTACAGTGTTAACGGTGGGGGGCCGAGCACGCAGCTCTGGGGGGCTCCGGTGTTGAGCACTAAGGTTCAAGGGGTGTGGCTGCCAATCCAAACTGTCCAGAGTCCGTTTGTGAGGAGGTACCTCATTAAAGCTGTAGCTATATTGATTATTGTAGTCGGTCAGTAAGGGTGCCGTAGAGCTGACGAACAGATGTATGAATATGTGAAGATTAAACATTAAGAACATTTTTTTTGTTGTGTGAAAATTATTTCACATAAGAATTAAAGGAAGACCGTTCTGTTGTTGACCAGATCATACTCACCAATATGCTTGTATATTCAAAAAAAATGAAATAGTAAAACACCAAAAATAAGCAACTTATCCTGAATGGTTTAAATAGCAGACGGAATGAACCAATCATCCAAATTCATTCAAAAACATGTATTTTATAAGCGTCTCTGGGCAGAATGATGTTTGGTGTTTGTGCCTTCCAAAGCTTTTGGGAAATAAACACCCAAACTATTAATCACTGTTGGAAAATGAACCGTTGTTTAAAAAACTGACACAACTATGGTGAATATTTGATTGGACTGAGATGCAAAAAACGACTTGTTTGGGATTCAGAAACAATCACTTGAGAGAACAATAGTGGCCATGATGAAGGGAACTCTGACTGTCGACAGTAAACAGGGAGTGGATCGTGGTCTTGGTGATGTCTGCCAAAGTTTCTGATGATGACAATGTGGCTTGATTACTAGGAACATGGATAATTCTTATAACCCTAAATAACTGGAAAGTATAACAAGATAAACCTCACATTATAAAGACGCTGTCAAACATTAATAAAGAGATAATTTCACATGTACAATAAGGTTTATTTCTTCCCTTTATCATGTGCAGATATTTCTTCGCAGAGCAAAGGTTGGTGACACTTTTCTCTCCATAACATATATCACCATTAAAATAAAGTTGTGATAAAAAGGTCAACTCTGCGGGGATGAACTCGATGCCTCTCTGAGATATTCTTCATTTATGTTTCAAACGCTTGGCTAAATTTAAAAGGCACCATATTTTCCCCCGCTGTTGTCGCGTCGCTCACTGGTGTTCACATATGGCCAGGTCTGCATTGTTGTGCAGTGTGGGCAGGCGGCAGAAGATTAAGTGTTGATTTGTCACCCCGTCCTACATCTCATTGTGCTTTATATCTCAGTCTATTGACAGAGGGGTTTGGCAGATTTAAGCCTCACACATAATTCAAGTTGGTTTGAGTCCTGGCTTATAAATTGTAAATCTTTCTATTCTTAGCTGTATTTTTTACATACAGACGTGATGTTTTTAAGTATTTCAGTGCACTTCCTGTTGCACTACACCATCACACAGCTTTGACGTGAAGCTATTCTTAGTCTCTAAACAGAAAATGCTTTAAATGATGAACACTCAACACTAGCCTGGGGAACAGGCTGCACACTGACGGGTTCTAGGTCCAGAGGAAATGGCTCTAAATCTCGTATAATTCAATAGCAGCCTTTTGAGAGAAGATCCAGTATGGTACAATACCATGATACCTGTATTTAGGTCACCGCTTTGAACTGTGGAATACCTTTATCTTTATCGTTCTCTGCCGCTTAAACACACTGGGGCGTGCACACTGGTGCACATACAGCACGCTGCACAAAACGCAAGGCATGCATACGCTTTCACATGTATTGGGTCCATGCCACGGGGGAGAAAACTCCCTGGAAACCTTTCGTGAACAATCAGTATTGCTTCTGCAATCAGTCAACGGATGACTAGAGGAGGAGGGCAGAATGAGAGAGTTTTTCTATAACGGCTCAAAACTCTGCAGAAGCACCCCGTGACCTCCCCCCCGCATTTCTTCTTGTTATTATTTTTTTTTTTTCCTTCTGCTGTCACTGTTACCTGTCAGGCTTGTCAAAATGGTCTGTATTTGATGCCTAAGGCTTTTCTTGAAATGACCAAAACCGTCACATGGGGGCTCATGAAGATATTGTTTATCTGCGCATCACCAGAGGAGCAATTGAGTTGTAATCAGAGTGAATGTATTTTATTCAAGCCCAGACTTTCAGGTTTGGGACTTGTCCATACCGGATCCAAAAGCATCTAGTTTGGAAATGATCCTATTTTCCTCTGCTCCAATTAGACAGAGAGTCTGGATCGGCCTCGCAGCATTTGGACTGGGACTCGACCATCTGTGTGTTCAGTATTGTTGTTTCTGAGCCACGACTCTCTCTGATTCTGTCAGAGGCAGCGTGTTTTCTGCTCTGCTCATGTTGAGCTCTGATGTTTTGTTGCCTTCTCCTATAATCTCACGCATACAGAGCATTCATTCTGAACTTTTAACTCATTTTTCACATCTAGTATTGGATATTAAAACCACATTTATGCTCCAGTACTTTACAGTTTGGACTTGAATGCTGCCACATTTACTTTTAAGTACTTATAAAGCACAACGAGTCAGTCAATTGATTAGCCAGGTAAGAAAATCTGCAAGTAATTTAAAAAAATCAGCAAAGTATTTTTGACATTTTTAAAACAAAAATGTGAATCGTTCTCTGCTTTCAGCTTCCCTGTTGCATTTCCCCTCTTCTCAATGTAATATTCATGAAGTAAAATACATTTCCCTTCCAGCTCCACTTAGCGATCAACATTACAGTACATAAACACCGGACAATGGAGGTCGCCTCTGTGGATTTCTGCTGCAGTCAGGTTAATAAGCAGGAGTGAGGATAAATCCACTTTTTTAATACCAAAAGTGAGCAAGTGACACCGGGTGTTTATTCCTCCAGAGGGTCAGGGTCTGCACCCGACGCTCTGGCCGTCTCTGAGCAGATGAGCAACGGCTACATCGCTACATACAATCATCAGTTGCAGCTGTAAAGTGAAGCCGAGAAAACATGTTTAACATTTTGACTATTCTTTTAGGTTTAGGATCACGAGCAGTGACATATAGCATCATTTATGAAAGTGGGTCCCCCATTTTGTTTGGAAGCCATTGCAGGTGTACAATCACACGAGCGATGTGACGTATTCTTGATGCTGTTTTCATGAAATTCTGATGATTGACAGTGAAATGTGCCAACAAAGTCCATGAAGAAGAAGACTACCAGCTAGTGGACGTGACTATAACCAATACAGGATTTAAGCTATTTAGAAAACCCTCTGCGAGTTTGTCAGGCCTCATGGATACAATACATGTAAACACAACCTCACAAGAAATCATAGTCATAATTGCACAGACATTCTGGCTTTTATTTGCACTGTTATTCTCATTTCCATTTTGATGGAAGATTAAAAAAAAAAAAAAAGAAGAAGAAGAAAAACAAAACATGCCTACATTTTAAAGTTTTCCAACTCTTGAAGATGCTTCACCAATTATTAATTAGGTTTGGCTTCTAGCTCCCAGACATGAGCAGCCTGGCAACACCTCGCAGGCTAGGATGGAGTGAGTGTGCGTACAGGGGAAAAAGGACAGGAAATTAAGAAGGAAAGGAGGGGAAAATGGAACAGGGAGAAGAAGTGAGGGTAGGAAGGAAGGGCTAAAGAGGATACAAAAGACTGAAGCTCGAAAGAAGAAAGAATAGAGACTCCGACATTTCCGTCTCACTTGTGCGTCTTCAGTATACTTCATTTATACTACCATCTCTCTTTTTGTGTCCCGTGTGACGGCTGCTTGTTGTGACTGTTTTCATGCTGCCTCGTTTCCATTTCTTTCTTTCTTTGAATGAAAACATACCGATCAAACAGAAAGCCTGAATAAAATAGACAAAAAAAATTCACGCATCTTTTACTTACGGCGTTACATTTGAGGAACTTTTAAGATCTTTTTAACATTTAAAAAGCAAAATTCTGAATTTCATTTATATGAAGTGGTGCTTAAACAGCTTTTGGCAAAACTAAACTGTTGCGTGACAGGATGTAGAATAAGGGGAACGGTGCAGTACAATAGCATCTCCCACAGCTGAGATGAGATGAAAGTCGGTTCACCAAGAAGTCAGTTTGACATCAGAAAGAGAGAATAAGACAAACTCCAGCTGGTCTCCAAGGCAGGATTCTTCTATCAAAGCTTCAGTGTACGTCGTCTACTGACTGATGCTTCACTGAGGGACCTTCAGGGTTCTCATTACACTGTTTATTGTCACAGTAATAGGTAGTTCAAGTTTCTCACGGATTCCTCCTCATGCAACCCTTTTTTGTGTCTGTGTGTGTGTGTGTGTGTGTGTGTGTGTGTGTGTGTGTGTGTGTGTGTGTGTGTGTTGAGAGAGACACTTTATTGTCACAAAGCGTTGTCTCCATTTTTAACAAATATAAGAAATCCACAGCTCCCTGAGAGAACCAAGTGTTCATGCTACAAGTTGTTTTGAAATGATTAATGCAATCACTGATTTAAAAAAAAACAAAAACAAAAAAAACCCCTATGATTTTGGTGCCTTGTAAAAATATTGGTGATAGCCACTTTTATATCTGTAAGGACTGATCAAGGTTGCCTGGTTCACTAGTTTTTAGTTTGCCAATGAAGAGCTCCAGCAGACATGCTAAACCAAAGTTGTTTTCTTCATGTTTCTCGTCAAACCTACTTGAAAACTATTTTTTACCCAAATGAATTTTTGACAGCAGGCAGGTTTGGCAAATATGGACTTTTTTGTACACAGTGACTGTGCAATAAAGGTTTGGTGTGGATTGAATGGACTGAGATTTGAGTAGCTTCCTTGGTTAAAGATTAAATATTGAGATGTATTCATGAATGGTTATGATGGACTAGAGGGTGGATTCACTTTATGACTGGAAAAAAAATGAAATCTGATTCTTTTCATTGTGCTGTTGTGCTCAACACACATTTGAGAACTATCTGAAATCTTACACATTGTGATGAAGACTTGAATAGAATTTTAAATTCCCAGCATTTCTGCTCTGTAAGGTAACAAAATATGTAGCCACACTCAGGAGAAAAGCTGCTGTACAAGGAAGAGTATCTGTCATGTAGTGATTATGGTTTGGAGGACATGGAACAAAAAAAGGGACCACAGAGTTCAACTGTTTTCATGTTGAAACCGCAGGAGTTTGACACAAACCAAGCTCCCGAACTTGGAGAATGTTCACTCTGAATAGCCAGATTTTCATTTTTGATTCTCACGACCCGAATGCATCAGAAAGCTACACCAATTTTCCCTCTCTGTCGATTGGTTTTGATAATTTAATAAAACTTGACCTCCACAGCACAGCTCTGCCATGGCTGGTCTGCAGAAAGGGAGAAAAAATTTAGGCAGTACAGCAATTAAATGCTGAGCGTCTTTGTTTTTTTTTTTTGTTTTTTTTTCCTCTGTTTTTGACTGAAGCAGCATAACAAATATGAACACCAGAGACTGAGCCATGGATCTGATCTCTCAGTTGGGCCATGAAATCCCTCTGCCAGATTTTCTCTGTGATAAAACGGTCACTTTTGCCAACATCTTTGGCAGAGAAGTAGCCGGTTGGATGAAGTTCTGAGCGGTGATTTAGCTACTTACAAAAAAATTTTGTTAAGCCGTGGAGTCAAGAAGCCATGACGGCTTGTCAAGGGGAAAGAAAATTAATTTGTAGGACTAATGTAATTCTTAAAGTTGACTAAGTATACTGATAATAAGACATAGCACATATTATCACATTATATGGTTTGTGACAGTAGCTCCACATTAATTGGAGTTAATTTAAAGATGAATATCAAGGCTATGACCTGACGACGAGATACAGTCCAACTTGTCTTGGCTAGTAGCAGAGAACCTTATTTTAGAAACATGTTTTTTTTTTTTTTTCCTGTATTCTGTGCCAGTCTGTGTTCTTTAATGCATCCTGGAAGCTGTTTTTATGATGAAGAATTACCATTTTCTGTTTTTTCTCTCAGTCTGACTTTTCTTGCAACGTGGCTCAAATATTTCTATTTCAGTTTTTGTTTTCCCAGCATGAATTATACAGCACCCAGAGAACAGCTGTATTTCCTGCACTTAGCATACACGGAAAGTGAAATGGTCAAAACAGAATGAGTTTTATTTTTTTTAATTTTTCTATGTAAGTTATTACATACTCTTACTGAAAACACTGTGTGTCTCAGGGCTGCATTGCGCCACTATCAATGCTTTTTTTCCTGTCGAGGAGTTGAGACCCAATTTGTGACTGCGTGACTTTTGAACATCATGAATAAAACTGTCGGTGTAATGACAGATGTCCTCATCATAGTTTATCACAGCGGCGGTTACAGTTGACTTTGCTCAGCTCAGAAAGATTGCTAGTCTCACACTGGGCAGTGCAGAATCACGACCCAAGCCACGCTGAGTATAGATCGCCTCTTCAAGCCTTCTGTTATTCACAGGAAATTATGGAATCTGTCTCAGAACTGCTCACGACTCAGACAAGCACCCCTGGGTCACGACTACTGGTTTGAGTGGTGGTTTTCAAATAAAAGGAAACGTTTTACCCTTTCCAATTCCCTTCTGCCTCTGTTTCCCTCCCTGCTATGGGGGGATGGTGGTGACAGTATTATATCACTGAATTACAGACTCCACTCAAACATACCTCTTTTCAAACATTCCTGAAACCTGTACTCTGCTGGGCACATCTCTGTTGCCGGCTATATCCGACACAGTGTTTTTTTTTTTTCCCATCCTCCAAGGAGCTTCATATCTGGCAGGGAGGGACATTGTTCACTTGGTCAGATTGAGTTTTATTTCCTATTTTTTTTTCCTTCATTTTGTGCATCTGCTGTGGTTGAGTAAGCTATGTAGTTAAATCGTTTCGTTACCTGTTTTAAGTGTGTTTTGTTAGTATTTCAGACTGTATAGTGCTTTAGAGCCTGAGTTTGCACAAGGTGTTTTATTCTGAAAATTGACCAGATGCACTATGCTGTCAAAAAGTACACATGGCGCCTGTTTTCCATGGAGCAGATGTAGAGCCTCTTTTGGGACACTGCTGAAAACACGCTGAAAACACGAGAATTGTCTCAAACTACCGTGAGCGGCTCCAGCCACAGTGTCATGGCCAGTTCCCGATGAAGACTGGCCCAGTGGAATATATGGGTTAGAGAGGAACACAGTAGTTACTGAATGTAACTACACTTCTATGTAGTATATGTAACGCCCTCTAACGGCATGTCATGGCAGCCACAGCAAAGCAAAAGTAATTTTGACTCCAACGGTGGTGCAAAAATCTATGTTGTTGCGTCCATCCATCCATCCATTTATCTATACATTCATCTATTCATCCATCCATCCTCTATTCATCCACACATCAATACACCCATCCATCCATCCATCCGTCCATCCATCTATTCATCCATCTATTCATTCATCCATATATCCATCCATCCATCCATCCATCCATCTATTCACCTGTATATCCATCCATGTATCCATCCATCCATCCATCCATACTTATTTACTCACTTTGTGATGCAGCCCGCACAGCTTATCAAGTCTCACAGAGCTCAGGCTATGCTAATGTGGTGCTTCTGCTGTCATAAACAGTCTGTGTTCCCTGTTTGCATGGCTTAGCAGACGAAGAGTGATGCCCCTGTACCAACCCCTGCACATGTCTGGCATCTGTTTTTCCTCAAAAACTCCTGCTCCGGTTTTATAGCTTTCTCTTCTCCGCATCAGTGGTTACATTTCCGCCCAGTAGGCAGATGTTTCACCGCTGATTGTGTATGAAGTGATGACATCCTCATCGATTTCTGCTTAATTTTGCGTCAGGGTTGCGCGCAGTTGTATCTTTTAATTGCTGTACGTCAAGATGGACCGCGACCCTCGTTGAAGACAATGACACAATTTAGAAAAAAGAAGCCTTATGACAGACTAGAAACAGCAGACTGGTGAGGCAACATTTGTGCAAGACTCAGACAGCATGATGTATGCCAGCAGTGGTATGTGGCAGGCTGGCATTTGAATATCAGCCCCATAACACCTGCGTCAGCAAATGTCTGGCAATACATCACATTCAAGTACTCCTTCCTACTCGTTTTGCGTTCATGCGGTTGCCTGACATAATTTATACAACAATGGAATGTCTTTTTCTTTCACTCCCAAGCTGACCAATCCTCTAAAAATGCTGCGACACACACAAAAAGAAATCATCCTATATAAGAAAATACACTTGCTTGTGTTTTCACAATCTTTAATTTATGGCATGCTGCTGGCTGTCTATAGATTAATGACTTACACTGAAATTGTGCGTCACAAGTGCCTACTCCTACTGAGGAAAAGTATTAGATTGAAAAAAAAGTACAAGAAACAATATTAATAATTCATCAGAATCATCAGATAAACTCAGATAAACAAACCCTCACACTGTGGATCTGAATGCAGGTTTTTGTGCAAACAAGAGAGGCCCGAGACCTGCAGTCATTGTTGTCGATGAGAGGAGCAACCGTAGCTCGCAGCGCAGGGACCAGAAAGATCGGTTCACCAGCAGAGGTGTGCCAGTAGTTTTTATCACCCTCCGCTCCTCTCAATATGCAACTATTTCTCACTTTGTGTCCTTCTCGTCCTGTCGCCCAATCTTTCTGCTCCCTTGTCGTCTCCGCAGCAAAAAGATGATGAATATTTTAGACGCGGCTTCCAAATATATTCACAGTGATTTCTTGCTTGATGCAGTTTGGGTCTTTTTTTTTTTTTTTTTTTAAATACATCACTGAAAGCCACGCGAGCAGATTTATGTACTCTGTATGACTGAACGCTGCTTTAATCAATCTTATTTTACCGATGGCCACACTGAC
The DNA here is from genome assembly GCF_904848185.1 of Acanthopagrus latus. Classification (NCBI taxonomy): domain Eukaryota; kingdom Metazoa; phylum Chordata; class Actinopteri; order Spariformes; family Sparidae; genus Acanthopagrus; species Acanthopagrus latus. Next base: position 15,565,133 of record NC_051059.1, on the reverse strand, counting down.
TGCTTGTGTTTTAAAAGGTGATGAACCCATTGAGAATTATCGCCCAAATCTGTAGTTGCTCTCTGCTCTCTGTCTTATTGTTTTACGGCTTGTATTGCACAGCTGGTGGAGACCAAAAACGGAGCAAAAACGTGACTGAATATTGGATTTATATTTAGTCCCCCCTTCCCCTTCAGAACAGTATAACAAGGGGCAGTGGTTGAAATCTCCCCTTTGAAATGGGACAGCCCTTCAAGACCCTTATACGTCATCAGTTGTCGTTGATGCCTTTGATGTAAACAAATGCGACAGGACATTATGTTAAAAGCTGTCTCCAGCTGTGATAATTTCTCTTGTGTTACTGTGGCAATGCTGATGGAGACTGATCTGCATGGACACTCACAATGCGTCCTACTCCTCCACAATATTAGACGATAATGGACATTGCGAAATGTATGTGTATTTGCATGTGAAAACTCAAGGAATTTCCTCTAGACAACTTGCTTCACTTAACTTTGTTTCGCTAGCATGCACAAGCTTGCATGTTACCCGCAGATGTGCACGTTGTTATGTCGTATCTGAAACAATGCGTCCTAATGCGTTCAAGACTTCACCCTAGCAATCAAGTCACCACATATAAAAGAACACTGCTCTATGGCCACTAGTGGTGCTTTACAGGCTAACATTAGCAACCCATGCTACCACCCTGTCTGCAGCGCTACTGGACTTCAGTTACATTTTGGCCATCAAAGAAAAGCACAATGAGTTCTCATAAGCCTGGCAGAGGGGTAGGACTTAGTGGTCAGGGCAGGTTGATGTATTCAGCTCAATAGCCAGAATAAATGTTAGAGTATGTTTCTGCGAAACCAAATAACTTAAACCCTTTCTTTTTGTTTTCTAACTTGTCAAATGTGATGCTTATTCTCTGGTTAGGTTTAGGCTCAAAAACACCTCCTGGGGGTTGAGAAATCATTGCGGTTTGGCTTGAAATAACTCTTATGGTCGGCATGATGGCAGATGTAGATCAATAGCACAACCATCCCCTGTGCTTCCCGACGTGAACAGTGGCTATAAGCGTGTAAAGGTGAATGTGATATGCCATATTTGGTACAAATGTCAACCTCAGAGGTATCTGTGGTATAATCCTGGCGACTGGGCTGTTGTGTCAGGATTTGGCCTTTTTCGTTGCTGCTTCAGCCTCCTCCCATGACATCTGAGAAACAAGACACTGACTGACTGGAACAAATGCTGCCACTGAACATAATCCAGGCAGCAGGTGAATTTCTTTCAAAATGTATTTGGCGAAGGATAGGACTAGTGTATAGAGGGATTTTGGAGGAGACGAGTTGGATCAGTGTGCGGAGAGCTATTACAATTTCTCAAGAGGGGGGCGACGGGATTAAAACATAACATCGCTTTGAAAAGAGACAGTTCCCTTCAAAATAAAAGACTTTCACGGTGCTTTGATGAAAGAGTTTGTCCTTTTTGTCCCGCCTGCCGACATTTTTTTAGCCTTCTGCATCTGCGTGGGCATTTTTCCGCCCTCATGCATTCTAACATGGGACGTGTGAACGCATGAGAAGCAGACGTTGGCTTCATTCACACGTCGGCCGTGTTTGCCCTCTCCGTCGTCGGATGACTTACATTATTGCGGCTGCTGCGGCACAACAACTCGCTCAGGTTTGCACAGCAGAGAGGGAGAGAAGAGAGGAGGCAGAAAGATCAGATTACTTTGAGAGATGTTGCTGATCAGTGGCATTGTCCTCTTCTCCTCTCTGTTCCTCCCTCTCTTTATCTCTGCGTGGCTGGAGATGAAAGAGCATGTTGAACAGGGAGGAGAGGACAGCTGCTGATGGAGAGGAAACAAAAGAAGCCTACTGTCCTTCCTCTCTCCTCCTCCTCCTCCTCCTCCACACGTTCTCTCTCTCTCTCTCTCTCTCTCTCTCTCTCTCTCTCTCTCCTCTCTGTCTCCCCCGTCCCCCGTCCTTCCCATCCAGTCACTTTTTCTCTCCTTCTCTACCCCTGCATGCGCTACTGCCTCACTCGATATCTTTCCCTCAGTTCATTATTCTCTCCCACTTTCCTCGGCTTTCTGTTTCTCCTCCTTTCACCTCCTCCTCGTCCTCCTCCTCCCTCCCCCAGCCTTCTCCTCTTCCTTTTTATCCTTTCAGGTCCTTTCAGAGCACTCTGTTGCAATCGGATCTGTCACTGTGTCTTTGGAGACGGATAGAGTTGGGTTGCCAGGGGTTTCAACCCAGCAGAAGAGCAAAACCGCCATTGCATCGTTTAAATCAGCTCCCATTTGAGCCGCAGCCAAAGTCCGAGTATTTAGTGTGTGTGTGTGTGTGTGTGTGTGTGTGTGTGTGTGTGTGCGTGTGTGTGTGTGTGTGGGAAGAGTGTAATTTTGTGAGTGTGGCCTTGAGAGACTGTCTGTAGGTGGGTTTATATCCAAGTTTTCCAAGATTAAATCCAACTGTTTTTTGCAGGAGAGAAGTGGGAGAGAAACTGAAAAATAACAAAAATGTGTTTGGATCTTGAGTGCTGTTTTTTCTGCTTTTCTCAATTAAGACATGTTGTGTCAGTGATGTGTGAAGACACAAGCACGTTTTGGCAATATAAGCATTTATGTGTTGTTGGTTTTTTTTTTTTTACTGCTTCACCAGAATGGTCATCTACAGACTGCTAGTACTCTGTTGGCCACATGAATATGAACTCGTAACTCATACACTCATTTAAATACACCCAGCTAAAAATAATACAGTGCTGCGATACATCTTACCATCATGAATGCAAAAATATCGTGTTCCCAGTTAAAGCAGTTCAACAAACTAATACATCTTTGGCTTGATGAGAATAGCTGCTAGAGACAAACACAAAGAAATAACAGATAATTTGTTTTATGTGGGCTGTTGGTGGGTGCTCTGCTGTTAATTTTGAGATATAATAAAAACAGGAAATGTAGCCAATATTAGCCGACGTTCTACAAAGCCAATTCGCCCATTAGAATCATCCAGTGTTATAAATGCTGAACAATAATTGGCTCTTTGAAAGACCTTCGATTTTCTCTTTATTGCAGAAGCCAATGTATTCACTTCAGAGCAGCTGAAACATGGTTAATTCACGTTTAATTCACACGTGCGTCACATTTAGCTGAAACCACATCTGTATTTATGCTGTCTTGTACATTAATTACCTTTTTATTGCACTGTTTTTTTTTTTCTCCAGGCAGTCACATTAGATCAACCTGCAGTGTTTTTCATTTCTGTTCTGTGTTTTGTTCTGTTGAATCAGTGATTGTCTTGACAAGAACGTACAAGAACAAGAGGTGAAAAGAGCTGATTTGTTATGAAGGCTTTGATATATTGCTATTGAGCGGTTAGCTCTGTGTTTGTATGTGTGTGTGTGTGTGTGTGTGTTTGTATGTGTGTGTGTGTGTGTGTGTATATATATATATATATATATATATATATCAGTTATTGAATTGGTTAAGGTGTGTGTTTTGTCAAAACTGAAAGGAATCACACCTTGCTGTCTTCTCCCATTCCTTCAGATATATATCCTCATCAGCTGTGGACATGAAACACACACACAAGCCTTGTGTGTGTGTGTGTGTGTGTGTGTGTGTGTGTGTGTGTGCGCGCGCGGAGCTGTTGATGGCTCCTATATTATTGTGCTGGGAGCATTTGTTCTGTGTAAAAAGAGTGTAAGCAAACGCTGAAGTCAACTTTCTCTCTTATTTTGTGCGCACTGTATTGCTTTTTGCCGGTGCGAGTCATTTTTTATTGCTCATTCGCAGGACACGGAGGCAGCCGCTACGGAACGAGAGTGGCGATTTCTAGTCCAGAAAAAAAAAAGTTTAGAGAGGAGAAATGCATTAATCTTATTCCTTTTTTTTTTTTTTGGTAATATAAGTGCAGAACCACTGCATAGACTCCAAATGTGCTGTTGGGTCGAAAGCAGAACGTCTTTTAACTCGACTCAACTCAACAAAGCGACTGCTGAGTGCTGATTTAAGCCTCCGCTCAAAGCATAAATCATTAAGGGATGCAGGTATGCTGCAGCTGAATAAGAGAAATACTGCTGTTTTTTTCTTTTTTTTTTTTTTTGGTTTTGTTTTTTTCTGGTCTGCAGACCACATCTCAGAAGTCGGGTTTATAAATGCAGAGAACGGAGCGTGAGAGACCCCAGGTGTCGGGGCTGCCGGCTGAACAAACACCACCGGGTGGAGAGATTGAAAGCCTCCCCCTCTCTCTCTCGCTCCGTCTCTCTAATGGTCTCGCATTTTTCTCTTACCTCGAGGTGCTTCAGTCATTGGTTCTGTCTTGGTGTGTCTCTGCGTCGTCCTGTCTGTCTCACCTGCAGCTCTTCTAAAATAACATTTTCCGTTGCGAGTAATGAGGAGCGGGTAGTTTAAATCTAAATGACCCATTTAAACCCATTAGCTTCTTTGGTTATTCCCTTTATGAAGGACACTTACTGCTCATTATGTTCATACAGTATTTTCTTTTCTACCACACTGTGTTCCTACCACTTTGGGGCACGGTGACGTAGACCTGATTTCCACATGGTCTTTTAAACGCGTACGCATTAACACTTGGCTTGATCCGACTGTTCCTCTACATTGACATAGAGGAACGCCTCTTCCAGTGTCTATAAATGTGAATGTACTGATATTACGTGTGATTCAACAGCAGAATATGATGGGTGTAGTTAGTTAAAGTGAAGTCACCGATACTGACAGCTGCGGTCAACAAGCCAAGAGAAGTGTGCAGGAAAAATGTACAATATCCCGTCACCACACCAACGACACCACACACACAGCATATACGTTGTTGTTGGAGCTGATTAAACCCTTCTTCGTGGGATTTTCTCACAGAATCTAGTTGCAAACAAGCGTTGTAAAGCAGAAGACAGGGCGTGTTTTTGTTCTTCAACTTGGGCTCGTGCTGGAGCTGGTTAATAAACAACAGTTGTGTGCCAAATGAGTGTTTCTCTTGTTCACTATTGCCTATAAAATAGTTGGTAACTTGGTAGTTAAGTGTGTTTGGCAGTAAATTGAGCTTGACAGTGTGCTGTCATAGAACTGCTGATTTTCATGTTGTAGCGGGGCAGAAGAAAGTGGCAGACTGGTTAGTTTTTCAGCAAGATCACACAAAAACTACTGAACAGATTTCGGCATCATTAGATGGAGGATGGTTCTCGACCCAGAATAAACCACATTAGGTTTGAGTGAGCAACCATTTTTTTAGACGCTGTACAGTACATTCGGAATATAACCTGCAACTACTGTACCACAAATGCACAGCTGAGATAATGGGGAGTCAGACAAGGCACCACCGGTTTTAACATTTCTCGGTCGGTGGATTCAGACCGGCTCAGCCGCTGAACATTTTGAATCTTATCTTAATGGTTTTGGCTTGACTCAATTAAAGGTGATGGTTGGGCCTTGGCAGGGGGTATGGGCTACATCATCTATTAATATGAATGCAATATTCATGTGGCGCTGAGCTACTAGTCAGTGAGTTTATGTGATGTTTGGAAACAGAAGTAAAAAGACGAAGAAGTATGGCAATCTCTACGTTTTGCGCGATTATGGACGCCTTTGAGATCGATCCCAGTTTTGAAGTTATTGATCGTCCACAAATAAGCGCACCATGAAGCCCAGTAGATGGGAGTCACTTTCAAACAGACAGTCTCTCAAACCATGTCGGTGTCTACAGATGATGCGTTCAGGGGTCACTTGTGTGTTGGCAGCGCTTACAGCCCGGCACACAGTCACTGTTGGTAAAATAGTAGAACATGGACACACTTTAGAGGGGCGATGTGGAGTTGAGTGCTGGATTGAATAAAATAGAAGTGTATCTGTTCGATCAGACGTGCGTGAGACAGACAACTGAGAAACGCTGCTGAAACGCCTCTTGTCTTGACATTACCTGTAGAATAGTGCCTCTCCCACATCTTTTACACTTTGCTTTTCTATAACTAAGAACCAACCACAAGCGCCACCTCTGCTAATAAGGCCTCCCACAGCTAAATTACTGCTTCCGCAACTTGTCTCCCAAAAACAATGTGATAATGATAGAACTGATGTGAACAAGAAACTTCATGAAATATCTGGTACGTAACACAGCGTAGTTGAAATACTAATTTTGTATTGGGTGCTCAGAAAATGTTCCATTTCTTCTATTTACTGCGAGGAGTCAACCATGACTCTGCGTGGCTCCTAATTACAGTGATGCACTGTGGGGTAAACGAGGGTCTGACTTACCAAGCTGCTTTTGATTCACTGCGCCGCTCCTGCTGCTGCTGTAGCTCCGACTTTGGAGACAGGCATGGACGACTTCGGTTTTTCTTCACTCGTCCCCCTGATCGAGCTAAGTAACAAAAAAAAAACAAATAAAGGGCCAAGCTGAAAAACACTGTGGGCTCATATCTTGTAGCTGCACGGCTTTGAAATAAAAACATATAACTGCACTTTACCCTCGGGGTCATTAAGTCAGTCTACACATAGAGTAATCACATTAAAGTGCAACATCATTAAACAATGTCCGCACTGTGCAAGCACCTTTAGAGGTCAAATGAAGTCATTTGTTGTGGTGAAAGTGTTTTTTTTTTTGTGTGTCGGTGCTCATCTAATGGACCCAATTTGAGGATTTAGCTCCATTTCCAGTGAGGTTCCCGTCCGTGTTTCAGACTTAAACACTTTAATTTCTTACATAATTCATCTTCATTCAAAGCATGGAACATGTCTGTCTCCCTTTCTCCTTGTGGTCCTTAATATCAGCCCAGTCGCCAGGATATAATGTGAGCAGTTAGCACCTCTGCAAATCACATATACGTCAAAGGTTGACATTTGCAGGACACGTGGTGTATGATGCTTACATTATATGATTATCAGCGGACTTTCACGTCAGGATTTGCAGGGGAAAGTTGGTTTAGTACAGCCAACAAGGCTGCCAAACGGCCGACCTCAGTTGGATCTACACCAGTGGATGTTTTGGGAATATTTCTAGACATTTTTGTGGTGACAAAACTGTGTTATTTATTTTTTCATGAGACCTGTAGATATTTTAAGTGTTTTTTTTGTGATGTGAAAAGTGTTCCAGTCAAGGGACCTGCAGATATTTCGATCTGTTTTTTATTTTTATGGTGACAAAAGCATGGCAATTTTTCACAGAAATGTGACAATTTCGATTTGTGATCTTGGGGATCAAAACAAGTATTTTGAAGCAAAGCCACGATGTTCCGACCCTCACAAAGCAATTTTTGTGCCTAGACCTAACCAGAGTATGAGCGCAACAATGTTGAGACGAGACAGAAGAAGAGATGAGTGAGAGAGAGAGACTCAACTTAAGCAAATGTAAAATCGCAGCATAAAGAAATGCTTAGTTTAAACTTAGCTGTGTTTTTGCAGAAAAGTACTGAGCAAATATTTATTCTGGTGATTTGGTTGTTTTTATTCATCCTCTTTGATTACTGTAGAGCCACCCATCCGTCTCTGTCCAGGCTTGTTAGGCTTTGCACAAAATCAAAATTAGAGACTTTGTTCCTTTGATTATTGCACCCGTCCACTGGCACCCTGTAGTTAACAGGATGAAAAAAAAAAAACATAAAAAAAATCCTGGTGCCTGTCTACAATTTACTAAATCCCCTTGTTACGTTTCTGGACTCCTGCCCTCACTATTCAAGAACTGAGTTCCTCAAACCAAAAGATGCCCCCATACTATCAAATTCCTCAAAGTCCATTTGATCCTCTCTCCTCTCCTTCTCTTCTTCACTTTAAAGACTCACATTACTGTAAAATAAATTGTGTTTGTGCCCGTCTGGTAGTCCGTCTGCCCCTTTCTTCTTTGCACCTTGGTGAGAATGCTTTGAATTAATTTCCCTCAAGAAGTCGGGTCTTCTGAGACCCGCGTCTGATGTCCGTGTGTGTGTGTGTGTGTGTGTGTGTGTGTGTGTGTGTGTGTGTGTGTGTGTGTGTGTGTGTGTGTGTGCGTGCGTGTGTTTAGTATATGCGTCCGCACACAGTCGGATGCATTTTGGTAGCCTTTAATGGTGACAGACAGAAGAAAGAAATTCCTGGGAGAAAAGGACGATGGGAGATTAAAGCGGAGGAAGATCAAGACGGACGTGAACAGAGGGACACTGATACACTCTCAGATGGGTTTATGCGTGTGTGTGTGCGTGTGCGTGTGTTGACACATGCAGATACACACATGCGCTCAGGACGTGTCAAAGTACAGCCATCAGAAATGTCAAATGTCAGATTCAGCTCAGTAGGAAACGTGTGCCTGTTGCGAACTTCTCCCTGTATTAAAGCATTTAACTCATCCGTCTCTGTTTGCAGCATTACTGAAAAAAAAGAAAAAAAGAAATCCTTCCAGTAAAGGCCAAGATGATAGACACATTCGCTGGTGTGTTCATGTTTGATGGTTATTTAGTTTACCTAGCAAGTGCAGAAAGTACAGTTAGGATTTTGACATCTGATCCTGACGGTTTAATTAGAGTAACAAATGACTGTATTATATACAGTAGCTCCTCAATTAACCTCAAAACAGCAAAACTGTGCCTCCTGAGACTGTTTATAAGAGTGTGTGTGGGCAAATATTTCTCCTACACTTGTGTCTTAAATGTGGAGATGCACTTATTGTGCAATGAATTTCCGTTCTGTCCTTTTCTTGGTCCTTGACATTGTTCTATTTCAAAGACCATGAATTCAGAGTCTTATTTGAACAGACAAATGATTTAAGCTAAGTTTTAGCTAGCAGTGAAGCTATGCACTGACCATATTTCATGTGTGGCTGTGTTTCTCTTGTGGTTTCATTAAAGCTGATACGCTTTTGGCATTTCTACAAAGTTGCTAACGGCACACCAAATGTAGCATGTTATCCCAGCATTTAAGAACACAATTCACTAAATTCACTTTTATTGTTTTAGCTTGGCACTGAGCAACAAAAGTGGCAGCTAACAATTATACTGTCGCTCTCTCTCTCTCTCTCAAAGTTTGCCTTTACCTCGGATAAAGTTGGCAGTTAAGGTGGGCGAACTGACATCTTTGCCTAATTTTAGCCTTCATCATGGAAAGTTTTTGTATATTTTTTCCTTACTGCCTGTTCACCCTGTTACTTCGGAAATATGACACAGCTCTGGACCGATGATGAATACATTCTGCCGTGTTATTTCTGGCTGAAGTGTCCTCCTGGCAGCATGAGAAGTGGCATCTACATTGTAATCCTCTGGCAGCCTGCACACAGCTCCCTGCACCATTTCATGTCTGTCCACCGTGACCACACCAAGCCATGCAGCGCTCTGACAGCAGCGTGACCTCGCTGCCTTCTTGCACTTGGCCACGGCCGTTTCAGGATACTGATTCTTCCGAGAATAGTGTCCACAGTGTGTGTGTGTGTGTGTGTGCGCGTGTGCGTGTGTGGGCATATGTGCCAGCTACCACATCAGTGTGCCAGCTGGACAGTTGCAGTGAGACCTGTAGCTGGACGGCCAACTGCACACATGCTCTCACACACACACAAACACACAAACACACACACACACACACACACACATATGCTGGCATGCTAGTGTCGTCTCCTCTGCCAGTCATGCAGATTTGATATCATGTAATGGGGAGAACAGTCCGAATCATGCCAGAATTCAGCGTCTAGGGAAATGCACCACAAGTTTGTACGGTTGTCGCAGCCAGCACAACACACAGCTTTACTACGGCTGCTGTCCCTAGATTACTTGGAATAGGTTAATTCCACATAAATAGGATGATAATAATCAAGGATTACATTTGCATAATTGTCTGGGGTTTTTTTGTTTTGCTTTGTTTTGTTTTTTTAAAGAGGCACTTGAACAACAGCCTGCGATGAAAAAACAACACACATTTTCTGCGCTTGTGACCGAGAAAGTTTCGGATGAGTTTGTGTTTGTGTAGGCCAAAGGCGACAGGCAGCGGACAAGAATATGCACTCTATCACATAATAATTAGAAAGTCATTTTGTTCTTTCAAAAGTTTTTCCTTTGAAAGTCTACAGCTAGTTTTTCATTCCCGCTCTCAGTAGCTTCTCCGTCTCCTTAATTAATAGCACTGTCGGACGATCTGTAACTGTAGTTGTTACACTCAAAACTCTGCTTTGACATTCGCAAGTGTCGATTTTAGCCGAACCTTGAACCACATTTAAACCAGTTGTACTCAAACTGACACAAACTAGGCAATGGTTACAGATTGAATTTTTGTTATTACAGAAGGTGTATGAAACCCACTCTGTCCGCACTCTCAGAGCCACTGAATTGACATTTTTATCATCCATCCATTGGCAGCTGTTTGTCCAAGTCTTCATCAGGTAGTTGAAGTAATTATATGATTAGAAATTATTGTTATACACTCCTATATACATAAATCGTTGCTGGTTTTCCGTCACACTTTCATATTTCGGCCTGTGTGACGACGAAAGAGCTGTGAAATTGTATTTTCTGTGGTATTAAGAAACACTTGGACTGCTGACCCCTGCAGAAACCCACTAATACAGTAAATGGTTTGATGATACAGTAAATTGAGGCCCGTTGCAACAACCACGCTCTTTATCATTTGTTCTGCAACCTTTAGATTTTCCTGGCCGTTTTCATGGATGACAGGCTGTGATACAAAGCAAACAGTTGCAATACTAACAGCACCGCAGAGTGGAGAAACAACACCTTTATCCCGCTGGTGTGGTGTTTCCATGGATTTTGGCTCACAGCCTCACACTATCTGTCATCCACCCTTCAATTTATGTTTCCGTTGTTATTCTCCCTCAGCTTCGTTCCTCTTTTCTTTTCTGTTTCCGTCCCTTTGTTTCCTTCTGCTGTTCCTTTTTCTCTAAAGCGGCATCACTCTTCCTCCCCTCTTCCATCCTCCTACTTTTTTTTTTTTTTTCCCCCCTTTTGCACACTTCGTCCTCCTTCCCTCTCATTCGCCCTGGTTCTCGTGCCAGGATAAAGATGTTGTGTTACATGCATTCTCCATCTGTTTCATGCCCCCTACTTCCAACCTCTTCCGTCTCTGAAACAAAAACACATCGATGAACATACTGCGCTCGTGGATCAGAGCCATTAAGTGCTTTTTTTGCCGCGCTTGTTTGGGTAGCGATCCACAACGCTGGTTTGAATACAGTATTGAGTGGGACTTCAATAAATGCAGATAAAGGGGCTTTTAGTTGATGTAACGAACAGCAGTATCAAAGGTTTTTTTTTTTCTGTCTCAAGTGTTTGACTTTGTAATTACTTTCTTTGGCTTGCTTGAAACTCACACTCGTTAATGACATTGCATGTTTTGTTTGTTGGTGTACACACAGGTTGTTTGTTGTACATGCTCTCAGAAAGACAAGTGCACGTTTCCTGATGATAAAGGATCGTTACGCACAAATTTTAGCTCCACCTATGAGGTTGTTTTGTTGTCAGTTGTCTTTTTTGGTTGGTTGGTTGGTTGGTTGGTTGGTTGGTTGGTTTGTGAGCAGGGTTACACAAAAACTACTGAACGGATTTCCATGCAACTTGGATGAAAAAAGGGTTGCAGCCCACAATAGACCCCAGTAGCTTTTGGTGTGGATCAAGGTTTTTTTTTTTCTTGCTTTCTTTGACATTGTGAGATTGGACTTTTTTCCACATTTCTCTTAATTTGTACAATCCACAGATCCTAATGAAATGAACAAAATCTACTTTACTTAGGTGGCTGGTATCTAAGAGTGAGTACAAGTTGATGCAGAGCCAAGTAATAATCCAGATCTATCAGATTTAAATACTACTTAAAGTTTGCACATACCTTCTCATTTAATGGTTTTTCTTCATTTTCATGACTATTACATTGTAGATTCTCACTGAAGGCATCAAAACTATGAATGAACACATATGGAATTATGTAGTAAACCAAAAAGTGTGAAATAACTCTAAATATGTACGTATATAGTTTTTTCTTTTTGACTGAAAGTCCGGGGACTGTTGAGTCTCGACAGAGGAATGCGCTCTACTGAGGGCCATTCTAGTTTACTGAAGTTAGTTGCAAAGCAAAGATAAGTTGTAACATTCTTTTTAGTCATCAATTTATATGTACATATATGCAGTGATAATCCTCCCGGTGTTGTTAAAACACATGCTACGCAGTCATTCTGGAGTTTTCCCTGCTCTGAATTCTATCTATCTATCTATCTATCTATCTATCTATCTATCTATCTATCTATCTATCTATCTATCTATCTATCTATGCTGTATTGTATCTATTGGAATTTGATTTCTGCTCATGTTTTCTTCAGGGCGACGTTATTATCACTTAAAAATTTCGTAATTGAAAAAACATTCAGTCGGATTATTATTTTTGAACATCTACTCTGTTGTGCTCCCGAGGAAAACGCAGAACCACTTTAATCCAAGAGCAGACCTCTTCATTATCCTCCTCACATAACTCGTGTTTCCTTTTCATCTGCTGGTTTTTCATTCTCCAGCAGCATGGCCTGTGACAGAAAAAGAAAAAAAGAAAAAAGCTGCCAGTTCCTAGATGTCGCGGCATTCTCTGCAACCATTTGTGAGCTGTGAACTCAACACTGTTAATCCCGTATCTCCTCTTTCTGAGCAACACTGTGTGAGTGTTAATGCAATAATAGCAACCCCCACAGACAGATGACTGGATGTTTTGCGTGTCGAGGAGATTCTTAGATACCAATAATCCTCTGATCCAGTAAAGTCACACACACACTCGCATGCGGACACACAAACACACACAAACAGGATTTTGTACTTGAACACTGCCTTTGCCGTGGATGATTTTCAGAGGACAGATCAACAATGAGGTGACAAGAGGAGCACGAGAAGAGAAAAGGATAAACACAGGGAGAGATATGATGAAATGCATCGTACATGTAGTTGCCTGACACTCCTCTCTCCATCTTGTCACCTCCTTCCATCACGTCTCCTTCCTTTCTTTGTCCCTCTCCGCCTCCTTCTCTTTTCCTCCTTTCCTCCCCATCTCTGGAAAGAATAGCAATTACATTTCAGAGTCGGCAGAGGCACTTGTAAACGATTGAAAGAGAGGCGAAAGAGGGAGTGGACAGCCTAATAAGATTCAGTGAGCTGAGAGTCTCTATTGTCACAGGGTCTGTGTCAGTGGGAGGCAGGAAGAGAGGAACAATCTCTGCCCCTCTCTCGTTTTTTTCTCTCCGTCCTTTCTCTCGTTTCTTTCTTTCGATTAATGCCGTCACCCTGAAGCCAGAGAACCAAACTCAATTATAAACTCCAAATTCCTCCCTGAAATCTGACCCTGGCACTGCTTCAGTTGTCACTTAAGGAACATGAAGGCACAAAACGTCTCTGCCGATTAACAGGCAGTCTGTCATGCGGCCTCGGTGGTCAGATGGCCTGACCAGAGACTCTGTCAGGAGTCGTGGTGTCGCAGGCTGCCGAACAAACTCGCTCGTTTTTCTTGTTGCGATTTGATCCCGAGCACTTGTGTAGGAGGATGTTTCGTGGTGTTAATTTAGCATTCAGCCGCAGCGCATCGATACATGATCGTGGCGAGGAATTAAAGTTTTCTTTCTGCAATCACTGAACAAAAGACTTCATTTCATAATGTGTGGTTTTTTTTTTTTTGGCAGTGAATGTGGTGTTGAAAGATGACTTGCAGGAACTTTTTTAAAGAAAAAAAGAATTTGCGCCGCACCTCCCTAACACTGCTGGACGTACGATGAACAATCAAAAAGTTGGTCTTACGGCCCTGATTCCTAAAAAGTTGGGATACTGTGTGAAACGAAAACAAAACAAAAGGTTATAATGAGCTAAACGTACTCAACTGAATACAATGCAAAACAACGTAGTCGATGTCTTGCCTCATCATCCTCATTGATTTTTGCAACTACATTGCCTATTCTGAATTTAATGCCACGACATGACATGATCAATGAGAGACTGGCTAATTAAACCAGAAAAACAGAGTTCAGACTTGTGCTTTGCTTTGAGATCAATAAATCATAACCCAAAACCACCGAGGCACAGTGCTTTACAAAAAATTAAAAAGCTGGTGATGAATAAACATAATCAGCAAGGACTGTTAGCGTAAGCCCTTAATATATGTTTTTGTTGTTTTTTTTTTCGCTTTGTTGCAAAGCAGTGTGCCTCAAATTTATTTTATTATGACTTATCGACCACAAAGCAAAATGCGAGTCTAACTTCTGTCTTTTGGTTTCATTAAAAAGTTTTTTGAACCTATCTGATTTTTGCTAGCTGCATTGTGAAGCAGCACACCTCAGTCAATCTTGCTGTTGTCCTTTTTACAAGTGACTGGGAAGGTTGTGTAATATTCAGTAACACCTGCTTGTAACAGGTAAACATGTTCATGGTAACATGGTAATGGCTGATAGTGTCATGTTGATTTTTGGCCCTTTAAGTCCATGAATTGGATATTTTTGACAAAATGTTGCACCCAGTCCAACCGACATCTGGGAAATTTACTTAAACCAGAGGTGTACTGAGTCCTTGCCCTGTTTATGTTGTCCTACTGACTTATGAATGGATGCCACTTCACGCGAAACCCTCGACAAACATTCGAGTACTCACAGTTTTTACTATTTTGGTTTTCTAATTGTCAAGTCTGACCCGGGCTGAATCACAGCCTCAAAATAGGCCAACTTGCTCTGTGTGTGTGTGTGTGTGTGTGTGTGTGTGTGTGTGTTTCTGTAGTGCTCACTGCCTCAGGTTGGTTCTCAGTGAATTGTGTCGGAACATGTGCTACTAACCTAATAGCTCTGAGATTTGGTTCATTATCATTGTGGAGGAGATGTGGCGGTGTGTATACAGAAAGGATGTGTGTTTGTGTGTATCTGTGTGCACATGCCTGTGTTTGGTGCATATTTGCAGACAAAGCAGTGATGTATCCCCCAAAGTGTGGTGGGTGTCCCAGATAGAGCGATCGAGCGGTATGATTATAATGTATTACTGTAATATCGCCACAAAGATAAGCATGAGATATTATGTGTTTATGTTTGTGTGTGTGTGTGTGTGTGTGTGTGTGCGCGTGCGTGTGTGTGAATGTGTGATAATTGCACTTCTATATAGCTTTCACACATTACAACTCTCATTTATCACTTCTTTCACCACGAACATCGGCTCAAACGCACATCGTCTCTATTTTCCTACACACACATTTCCTCTCTGTCTCCACACACACACACCCTAAAATGGGCCTATCACAGACATAACATATGTATGCGTAGATTTAACTACCCAGCCCACCCAACCACAGTAGGGATACAAAAACTGAGGAGAAATGATGAAGTAAACACAATCTGAGCAGGTCAACAAGATCCGTTTTTGAAATGCTCTCAGTGGTATATGAAGTTGCGCAGATGACGATACAAAACAGTGTCGCACACCCCAGGTAACCGAGTCTGCTCAGTGGAATCAAGGAGTTTGCGCGATTGTGGGTCAGCTAGAGCGTGTCAGTATAGTACTAACATAGCAGATTGAACGATGAGTTGTGAACATCTCTCTACAGTTGCAGAAGATGGTGCGCCGGTGTTTCGAGTCTGTTGAGTTACATAGTTATTTTAATCCAAAGCACAATGATTTCCAGTGCTTAACCAAGTCGTTCTTTTGCCTAAACCAACCAAAGAGTGAGTGTGCAATGGAGGTCCGTGCTAGTGCGCTTCAACAGTCACTCTTGTTTTGTGATTTCTGTTGTTTTAGAAAAGGCTAGCAATCGACATATGTAGTCGTTTTGGTATGAGGATGCGACAGAGGAAACAGCTGGTCTGGCTCCTTAGAAAGGTCACAAAATCCACACACCAGCTCTCTTTTATCCCACAAATTAACAGGTCATATCACTGTGGTTTAATCCGGACAGAAACCAAACCATGAAAATGATTGTGGGGTTGCCCGACTGCCAGTGGAGCCTTCAGGGAGGCACTTTTCCTGGCCAAGAAATAGTCAGGCAGGTCCTCCATAACCCTGCAACATGTTATTCTTACACATCAGTTCTTGTATTGCTTAAAACAGACGAGATATAACGCTACATTATGCTAGCACATTTATAAGCATGTAGCTATATCAGCAGGTGTATAAAATAGGACAGCTGGTCCCCAGACCTTCAGAACATTGTAAACTTTCAAGCGTTTCAAAGAGTAACACTGCTGAGAAAAGGGGAAAGCAAAGAAAACATTCAACGGACAGACCGCCGAAACAGACGACGTCCGCCCATCACACGACATCTGTCCATCAAACGACATCCGTCCATCAGAAGACATCCATCCATCGGAGTCAAACTGAGCTTTACTCTGAGAAAATGCCAGAGAAAACGCTGTCTGTGAAGAACACGAAAGGTATCCAGCGGATCTCAAGACAGCGGATCAGAAACGGTCCTCAGAAGAGGCTGTCCAGAAAATGCTGCGCCGAAAAGCAAGTTGGCTGAAGAGAACACCAAGTATGTCAGTCAGAAGAAACTGACAGTCCAATTTCGTAGAAGTTGGCTGAAACATGAGACCAGTTGGAAAAACAGAAAAGCCTCAGAAGGACTATGATCCAGCAACCCTCAGCAACACAAAGATTGCCGCAGGTGAAAAATAATAACAAGAAAAAGACAGACCTTCAAGTAGAATATATGGAAGTTGAAGTATCCTGTATAATCGACAAAGGCAAGTCCACAGCTGAGCTCCAGGTGGACAAGGACAGAAACAAACTCCTCCAAGAAGAACTGGCAGGTTGACAACCTTCAGCGTGAACTTGAGTATGGAGTCCCAAACCCACCCAGGGACGAGTAGTTCCTTCTGGGGCACAGATTACATCAGTTGGTGGAGTGGGTGTCCCACTAGCAGAGGCTTCGTTCTCGCTGCAGCGGGCCCAGGTTTGAATCCTGGCCTGGGGCCCCTTGCTGTGAGAAGGCTAATATGCTGAAGATTTTCAACAGAAATCATCATGGGCGAGGTAACGTAACCTGAGCTGTAGAGTCTAGACTGTAACGCGCCTTCAAATCAATGTAACTTTTCCTTTCCTTGACAGCTCATCTGACATCTGGTAATACTGTTACAGAAACCAGTATTCAAGACAATGTGTGTGTGTGTGTGTGTGTGTGTGTGTGTGTGTG
This sequence comes from Acanthopagrus latus, assembly GCF_904848185.1. Taxonomy (NCBI): domain Eukaryota; kingdom Metazoa; phylum Chordata; class Actinopteri; order Spariformes; family Sparidae; genus Acanthopagrus; species Acanthopagrus latus. Next base: position 15,548,050 of record NC_051059.1, on the reverse strand, counting down.
TGTGTGTGTGTGTGTGTGTGTGTGTGTGTGTGTGTGTGTGTGTGTGTGTGTGTATTAAGAAAATAATTGTTTATTTGCCGCTCCTCCTGCTTCTAGACTTTGTGCTAAGCTAAGCTCCTGGCTTTAGCTCCATACTGAACACACAGACCTGAGAGTGATATCAATCTTTTTGTTTTGACATACTGGCAAGAAGGTGAAAACGTCAAACTATTTCTTTAAAACTAACCCTCAAATATCAGTTGACGGAGCTCTTATTTAGCACCCGAATGCTCCAGTCAATTTAAAAACATTGATCCTTGAAACAGCATTCTGAGTTTTAAGGATGTCAGGATATTGATTCACACTTGTGCCACATGTTAGGTCTTAGCTCAGCCATGTAACTGCTTATTTGTTTGACTTGGGGCTTTGTTGCAAAGCTAGTGTTCAACCCAGCGTACACTTTACAGATACTAACTGAACGCACAGTGATGTTATAGTGAAGGAATCATGACTGCTGCAGAGACACGGTGCAGTAAAAACACACAGTGCTCTCATGTCATATACCAGATCTAAGACTTGCCCTAAATAAAACATAATATAGGTCTCTGAAGTAGGTTATTTGTAAAAAAAAAAAAAAAAAGAAAGAAAGATGTCTCTGCAGTATCTCCATGCTATTCGAATGGAATCGCATTGAAAAATTAAATAATTAAATTGTCAAAAAAAGCAGCAAAAACAAAACTTTTGATCTAAAAATAGCATCTTTTTGTGCTCGAAACGGTCTTGAGCGTTAGCTAACCAACACCTTGTTCCACTTACTGTCTCATTAGTGTGAGAGAGGAAGAAAAACCAAGCATGGATGAGGGTGATGGGCAGACGTGGTCAGGGGAGAAGGGCGGCTGGGACTATTCGCAGTCAGCTCTTGTGGTGTGATAAAGAGGTGTGTTATGAACATGTAACCTTGTTGGTATCGATCGTGCTTCTCATCTGCGCAGCGCTGATTGGAGGAGACCTCTCAACACGAAGCTCATCCGTCAATGCTAACTGGATTATTAACTCATACACCTGCAGTGGCCTCATCACTCTCTTCTCTGCAGTCCAGTGTTCTCATGTCCTTACCATGATTCAGGGACGTGTACATCTACCTACCTACCTACCTACCTACCTACCTACCTACCTACCTACCTACCTACCTACCTATTTAAACAATAATTGCTCCAAAATGACGTTTGAATATTCGCTCTAAATAAAACCCACATAGGTTAGAGCCATAGGAATATCTATATTTGCGCATTATGTCAATAACAGGAGGACCAACTAATGCGATGAGACATAACTACTTGTACAGGTATTTTTATTTCAGTTTTAACATTTCTTCAATTCTGTTGGTGATTGTTCCACATACATGTATTTCATATCTATGGTTACTCAGAACTGGAGTTACATCCAGGCAGTAATGCTGTCAGTCAGACCCGTACCTGAAGCTCTATCCAAGGAAAAAAAAGATGCCTGTTGGGTCCCAACAGGTCCTGACAGGTTTGAGTCGGGTTTCCTTGCTCCAGCTTAAACTTTTTTTTCTGGGCCATCATCATTTTTTTTTTTTACAAACTTATCTTGATTTCAGTGTCACTCCTCTTTCTATGCAGATTTTTAAGAATATCAATTAATTGCTGGTTTTATTCTTTTCGGTGGATTTGCTGAGAAGAAAAATCATTGCTTATGATGTTGTGTGTCCATTTGTGGTGTCAGCGGGGGTAATGTAGTATGTCTGAGGTGTCCCCCTAAAATGATCAGTGATTACTACTAAACAACGATAAGAGACAGCTGCTTCTTTATAGCTGTGTAAATAACTGATCAAATGACACCATCATCAACTTGATCGACAGACACCCTGCGCGTTTTTTTTTCTCCCTCTCTTGCTTTGAAAATTAACTAATGAGTTATTTTTCTGACAGTGATGGGCTAATGAGAGACATTTTGCTACAGAATGAGTGCCCACGGTCCGGTTTGTTAGAAATGAGGGTTATGGTTGCAGGGCTTTGGGATGGAGCCCAAACAGCAAAGCTTGCTCATATATTTTAATGATCCTGGCTCTCTGAAGGAAGGTCTGTATTCGCCATCCGTGCCGGGGATTTAAAGCCGACCCCTTCGTTTTAAATGAGTCTGAACCCGCAATCTCATGCACACAAACACGCGCTTCGACCGCATTTGATCCGTCAGTACTCAAAGGAATGATGGATAGATTTGTAGTGATGTAACATATGGTGTGGCTCCATCACTGAGCAGCTTAATTACCTTTCATGCCGTGTTTACACTGGCTGACTTCAAAGTCTTTGTTTATTTTCGAGGAATATATGTTTTCCAAAGCCTGTGCATCTTATTAAATGCTACATTATGCAGAGTGTGTCCCTTGAAACCATTATTTCTGCACACACTGCTTTGATTCACGTACTTTGCTGCTTTGAAGCTAAAAGCTCTCACTCGCTGTCCCTCACTCCCTTCATCTCTCTCGCTGTCTCTCCCTACACTTCTTTTTTTACCCTCTGTTATCCTCTTCATCTTGCTAACTCTTCCCCCTCTCCTTACTTCCTCAGTGGGGCGTTTGTTGATCGAGTTCAGCTCCCAGATGACGATGGAACGAGTGCAGAAGGAGAACCCCAATGTGACGGAGGGAGGCCGCTACACGCCTCCTGACTGCCGGCCGAGGTGGAAGGTCTGTATGTGTGTTTCCTCAAGTGGAGCTAAGATGGAAAAAAATCATTTCTTACCATTTTGGATCTTTAAGCAGTGAGCAAATGGCACAGAGCTCAGATAGAATGTCAGTAAGACAGCTAACGCTTGCTCATTTGGTCATACAGCCATCCTCAGTGGTCATCTTAGCTTACTGACATAGAGCGCCAGGTTGCCAAGAGCCAAACCTGGCAACAAAACTGCCTCACAAAACCAAGAAATACAGTAGAAAAAGACCAGAAGTTATGCATAATAAAAACAACAGCAGCAATTTTGTCAGTAAAGATTTTTAGTTCCAAAGTAAAATTGTAAAATATTTTAATACATTATTCCATATTTCTTTTTCCTGGCAGAATTGGCCCACCATATTCTCTCTCAGTAGTGGGTTAAAATTATTGATCTGTTAAGACTTACTCTATAAATGAAATATGTAGGCTCACACATTGCGGCATGGACACACATTACTTTAAGAAACATGAAAAAAAACTAAAAGACCTGAATTTTTACATCATAAAGGGGAAAAAAACAACAATCTAATCAGTAAATATTATTAGTTTCAAAGTAAAAATGTCAAGATACTAAAGGAAATTTGTGAAGTATTGAGTCAGAGTTATAAAACAATAAATTATGTATGAGACATGAAGTCAAAAATGTGGCGGGTAGATGAAGATGAGATATTAGATAAAAAGTTTATTTGATAAAAAGTTACAAATAACATCAGAAGTATATCCTAAGTATATCCTTCAATTTGATTTCAGACGATTTTGTACAGACTAGCTCTCTGGTGGGCAGCTTCACTTTCCTCAGTAAATGTGGCGTCATATTTGATCTCCACATAGAAGACCAGTCTGTTGAAGTGTTTGAAGTGTTTGCCCTCTACTCAACGCTTCGCTGAGGTCAGGGTGCTTCCATTTAGCGGCGAAGATTACACTAAAATAGGTGCACCCATCACAATGCCTAACCAGACACAAACCAAGGTCAATTTGCTGCCGGTCTTCATTTCAGTGGGAAATTACCATGAACTTACACGGTAAATTACGGTTCAACCTTGGACTGTTTGGACAGCAGAGAACGACTCACTTAAAGCTCAGAGATACACGGCAACCTTAAATCTGTCCTGATCTGCAGAGCTGTCGGGAGCTCTTTACCTGAGTTGCTTCTTTCATAATGAATAAGAACCAACTTTATGTACACTGTGACACTAACCAGGGGGGGTTTTCTACTGTTCACTGAAGGATGGAGCGACACTAATTTAAGCATAATTACACAAACAATCACTCTCTGGAGATCGGAAAGATAGTGCACCTTGACTCGTTATACTTGGGTCTACATGTTGTTGCCTGCATTGATTTGATCATGCATTTGAATTGTACACATTTGGTTTGATAGTACATGTTTTCTGAAGCTGTCCTTGTGGTTTAGGTGGCCATCATCATCCCGTTCCGTCACAGAGAAAACCACCTAAAGTACTGGCTCCACTACCTCCACCCGATCCTCAGGCGGCAGAGGATCGACTACGGCATCTACATCATCAATCAGGTAGGTCAAGCGTGAGGACCTGAACGCACCTTTGCAGAGAAGTGTCACCAGGATTCACCGGCTGCAAGGAACAGAATTTTCATCGTAGGTTCCTCTCAGGATTATTTTAAAGTTCTTTGTCACGTGAGAAAGAAAATAGAAGTCATAGTCCCAGTGACGTACAATGATGATGCTTGAATATTCACTTAAGGACTTGTAGGTGCTCATGTCATCAAAAATTAGTGTTGGCCATGTGAGCAGGAATATGGTGCTGCATCGACAGTATAACAACATTTAGCAAAATAACTGACATGAGGTGTCGATTTTTTGTTGAGATTTCAGTCACTTCCGCATCAGTTAGCACCTAGTTGGATGTATAGGAGATACCGGACAGAGAGCAGGAACTAGAAACTCATGATACCGTGGTCACCCTCATATGAAACGAATGTGACATGATCACATCTGGTAGTCTGAGTTGATTAATAAGCCTTGTCCTCCACCAGCCAACCAAAAAGAGCCGAACAGTATGAGCCTGCTGCTCAGCGTGAAATAACTGAATTAATCTTAATAGAAAAAAAAGGGTGGGCGTAATGAATTAGGAAGGGGAATTTATTGATATCCGTGCTATTATCGATTCTGCTTGTTGGTCCGATTCTTTATTGAGCAAATTAAAATTCCTTATTGATTCCTGATCAATTTTTGTCGGAATAGCTGTAGAAATAGCCGGTCTAAATGGATGAAAAGAGAAAATATTTGCACATCATTCATTTTAATTTCTTTGTCAAAAAACAATCTGGCACTAGTGTTATCTCGTTATCACAAGATATTTATTCTCTGTAACGGACGTTCTGCTGCGCTGGGAGGCCGTTCGATACCGACCTTGGCTGCATGTCATCCTATTTCTCTCTACCCCCGTCCCTGTCGAATCTCTGTTACTATCATGAGAAAGTCCTGAGACGTAGCACCTCTCCAAAACCCAAAGACAGTCAGTCATATAGCAAATCCTCACATTTGAAAAGCTAAAACCAGCATTTTAAAAACATTTATTCACCTCCAGCAGCATTCAAAATCTTCTAATTAAGGAAGATTCGAATGTGAATTTCCTCTTGCTCAAGATGGGATGCAAAGTAGGTCATGGGCAGAAAAAAATATGAATAATGTTTCCTTGCAAAGACCTCTGTTTTATCATAAGCTCTGTTGGAGGCCGAGTAAAAAGGCTGTAGGAAGTATTTAGTCGTGAGTTTCAAATGTGTATGATGAGAGGTGGATGTGAACTAGATCTGTCAGCTCAGGTGGAGTTTTAAGTTGTGGAGGAATAATTAGAACACCATCAGGTACTTTAGTTCATTAATATGGAAAGAAAACATCTGTTACTGCATGTAGAAGTTGAGGACCGGTACATTTGCAGGTGCTGAATCCCCTCAAGTCCCTCACTGGTCTTCACCGACTGTTACTTCTTCTGACTGAATTCGTCTTCTGAGTGAATCGGCAACGTGCTTGCTTGGCTCGACACGAGCGCAAAGAGTTTGATTTTCTGAGCAGTGTCGCGCGAGTGTGTGCGAGTCTTCCACGCTGTGTCGGGTGAGGGTTGCTCTTCTTCTGCATTATGGGTAATGAGCGCTCCTCTCTGCCCTTTCTTTTCCCTGTGGGCCTAGCGCAATGGCTTAATCAGTCCCCCTGTCGAGCGGACATTTGGTCCCGCCTGCCCCGCCGTGCTCTGCTCCTGATATGGCGATGTTCCAGCGTCTTCCTCTCCCGCGCTCACTTTTTTTTTTAACACTTTTACACATAAACAAGCGTCTTCTCTTTGAGTGTCTCTGAATCTCTCTCATCTCAGATGTGAAGCTGTTGGAGAGGGTGTACAGAGCTGTCAGTGGGAACTTTCACGTTTACCGAGGGTTGGCTTGGATCGTCTCCCATTGTTAATTTACATCACTTTAATCTTGGATTAGCTGGTCCTCAAACAGTTGAAAACAGTTTTCCTCTTTCCTGTTTTAAATCTGTATATCACTGATATATTCAGTTTATTGTTTAAAATATTCCTCTGTCTAAAGTATGTTATTCTATTTTTGTACCGACCCCTAGAAATAAACTTCCGACCCCTTGGGGATCCTTTAGTAGTTTAGATGAATTGTCTAAGAAAATTATCTTCTTGCTTCTGATCTGCGATCAGCTAAAAAGCCTCATTGAATGCCTTTCAAATCCAAGGACGGCTTTTCAAAAGGGACACTTATTCTCATTCAGGAGGTCTTTATGTCGTGTCACACCATGAAATAATATGATTTTCCAGCAGACGGCGAGGCCGGCAGAGCTGCTGTTGCATCTTCATCCCATTCACTTTGTTTGAAGTGGAAATGATTCTGGCGTGTTTTTTAAAAAGCAGATATATTCTCTGATGTGAGGAGCTACACAGGTGCAGCGCGCAGTGACGCTAATACCCCCTCATCTTCGGATGAGTTTTTAAACTGACCCGAAGATTAGCAGTGATTTTTAAAATACCACAGCTGGAGGGATCAGCTTCACCTCCACTACCGGTATTAATGACTGCTCAGAGTGCCTGTCGTCATAACTGCTGCGGACCGTCTCCAACTGTCTGCTTAAGGGTGTAAAACTTTGAGTTTCTCCTCGATTTAAATGTACATTTTATACCAATCGGTAATGAGGGGCATCTCGAGGTTACGTTTTTCATTCGGCAGTTGCTCATCTAATATTCTCATTGTGTAATGTTGCAATTAACTGGAAATCTGAGTGCTGCAGCCACATTTTTATACACAGGATTTTTGTTAGAATCGTGCTCCAGCCAAATGCTTCATCCCAATTAGTCGGAAAAGTTAGTTTGGATCCTGGATTTGTTACTAATCATGGAGTTTTTGTGAAATTCTTGTTGACAGCCGAGTTTCGGTTTTATTTATAGAAGCTTGATGGAGGCAGGGATAACTGTCTCCTTTATAACCAAACGAACAGACAAAACTTAGACAGGGAAATGTATCAACAAAATATCAGCATTTTATTATCTTCTCCTCACTGTGCGCTGTCTTCAATCCTCAGTCCTCTCCTGGATTTCTTTTAGAAAGGTCAGACGGTACACTTGGATATCAAACTGCCAGACGAGCTGACAACAGTTCCCACAAACAGACGGTGACGTCTACAAAGAGGGTGGAGGGAGAGGTGCCGAATCAAAGCGACAGAGGTGGGATTTTGACGACAAGAAGTCCTGATATATCTGACACGATGGGCGATTAAACCTTTACGCCGGGCGCCACTTTTCCGAGGGGACGGCGGAGAGCACTTTGTTATCGTGCTCGATGGAGTGTTAAATGAGTGAAAGTCTGGAACCTTTTTAACACAGAGACGCTGCGGGGGGGAGGGGGTTGAGTGGCGATAATTTCCCCCCTCTGGTCTCATCCTTGCGAACAGATAATGGCTGTCGTGTCCTCAGAGTCAAAACAGTCGCTCTGTGGAAAAAGGGAAAAAAAAAAACAACTCATCGGAGATAAAACAAATGCCCTGAGTTCACCTTCAGACACGGGCAACAACAAAGTAACAGTGTTAACCCAGACATAGGCTTTACATTTGGGACCAGCCAGAGTATTTTAAAGGAAAGCGAAATTTCCGTCATTATCTAGTTGACCTCATGCTGATGGAAAGTCGAGGGAAGTTTTGTGCTCCACAAAACATTTCTTGAGCTTTACAGCAAGACAGTGTTGCTGCATTCTCCTGATAGAGACTTGTTGTAAAATATGAAAAAATACCATCCAAAAAATATAAACTGTCTCATCCAGTTTGACTTAAATCTTGTGGAAGACTATATTTACACCCCTGATGTGCTGTTGTGTTTGCGCACCCAATTCAGACAGGTCCTATCCAGTTTTATGTTGATCTCAGGACTTGGAGTACATGGAGCGAGTTGTATGGAACTGTTTTCTTTTCAGTTGTTGTTCAGGAGAAGCTTCAGAAATGTTTTGTTGACGACGAAACTTCATCTGACTTAGTGAGTAGATAATGACAAATGGCCACCTGGTTGCCTGGTCAGCCTGTTGGCGACTGGACTGTCAGGCCAACACGAGTCAGCTACAGTCACTCAGTCAGCTGTCCACCGTCTGACCCCTACTGGCTCGCTTTTAACCCGATGGCATGATCTCAGTGTGATGGATCGTACACACATAAACACGACGTCCGGTCGGTTTGTGCCGTGCGGGGAACAACAAACAGACGGCACAGGTGAGAGAGCCAACGAGACAAAGGGAAACATCGGAGCGCATTAAAGGGAGAAAATCCCGGGGGGAAAGTGCAGCTAAATGCTGGAATATTACAGAGATGTTCACGATCAAAGGATGGTAAGTGTTTGAATAAAAGCATGTCATGAGATTAAAATTAACCTTCCCGGGTTGTGTGATCCGTATGCATGAAAATCATACTGAGAATAGAGACGTTCTTGCTCTTTATGTCAGGTGGAAGTTACTCAGAGGCATCTGAGCTCCACGGTCAGGAAGTCCATTAGGACCAAGTTATTACCAAATTATATAGATGAATTATTTATTCCTCTAGCCTTATTCTCTATTTTTAAACTTTTTTTTTTGTAAAGCTGCTTTGTGTGGCGGTATAACTTATAGGTATGCTAGTGGCATAAACAGTGAACAGAAATTGTTTCATTCTATTGCAACATTCATGGTTCGCTATGAATGTGTGGAAATTGTCTGAGGTTAGATTCTCAGCCTGGACCGTTTTGACCAGTCCAACCCCGTCCTCATGCAACTTCTTAAAGTAGTTTTAAATTACATTTCAATCACAGATGGTCCCTTTACACTGATTGAAAATAACAACCTCTAGTTAATCAAACATGCTGCATAGCAACTGGAGCCGGTGAAGAGAAACGCTCTGTAGAGAAGGATTATAATACATCACTATGACTGTTCTAAACCCGTCGGAAGATTCAATCCTAACCAAATGTAAACAAGATATGTAAGCCCTGATATACATCTCAATCTTTGAAACACATTAGTGGTGAACTATTCCACACCACTCGTGTTGTTTTTGCATTTTGTTTTGTCAACCACACTTCGTCTTCAGCGAATGGAGCGTGCATCGTGGCTGCGCCTCCTCGCTCAGTCGAAATGATGGAAAACGGGTCACTTTGCTAGAGCCCAAGATGATGTCTTTAAATATCTTGTTTTGTCTGATCAACCAAAGGATATTAAACTAGCTTTCACAAAGGACCAAGAAGAGCCATAAAACACTTTTTAATAACCATCATTGATACATTGTAAATTCATAGTTTGTTAAACTTTAATGAACAGTCACTGTTGACAGATAATGCTTAACAAGACAAATGCAGCTGTCGAAATAGTGCTCATAGATGAGCTACATAGTATTTATTAACCACTTACAAGTATTATTAAACATCTGTTAGGAGTTAAATAAACAATTGCCTAACAAATTGTTTAAAATGCATTTCATTATTTCTAAACAGTGAAATAACTATTGGCTAGAGTTTGATTTACTGTAAATATATCATTTATTGATAGTGGTCATTATAAGGTGTTACAAGAAAAGCATATAAGCCATTAAGTTTAAAGAAGGTGAAAACAGCAGCCGTTTTGAGTATTTCAATGAGAAAAATAGTTTTTAGTCGGTAAGCTGCTTAGCTCATTACTGTGTTTAATGATAATGATTTACTGTTAAAGGCGCAGGTCACAGGTCACATCTCAGACATAGCTGCCGGTCATGTGCCATCAAAACTCCCTGAATTCATGTAAACACGGCTTCAGTTGAAGTGTTGTTCCCCTGCTCGTCCGCACCATCCTGCAGCCGTTTGTTGTTCTTCGGCCGGCCGTTTTTTGAGCAGCTATCACCTCGCTCTGACAAGCGGCGCTGCTGGTGAGGTACGGTGAGTAGGCGTTGCAGAGGGATCATGCGGAAAGTTATATAGCAACCTCGCTGTTCTGCCCTGCTGCTCTGTGTCCTCCGCGCCTGCCGAGGACCGGGGCCAGTGTTTGCTTGTTGGCCATCAGCTCATCATGTAAACTGGAGGGAAGCCCAGAAGAGAGAGGGACACAAAGTACCCATAAAAAAAAAAAAAGAAGAAGAAAAAAAAGAGAGAGAAGCAGGTGAGAAAAACAGAGAGAGAGAGAGAGGGGGGGGAGGGAGGTGAGCGACAGAAGTAATGAAGAAAGAGGAGCCATCTGCTGTTACGATTTTTTTTATGGGAGCTTAAGGTCGATCCATCATCATATTGATTTATAACTTCTAATACACTGCAGCTATAGAGGAAGCGCGTAAGGCAAAAGTCATGTAATATTCTGCTCTTTCTTGTTTCTTCCCTGACATCTGCAGCCGTGGAAGAAGTGCAGAGATCCTTTAGTTAAATAAAAGTACAGCACTGTAAAAAATAGTGGCCGCTGTGACTGATGTATTATCTTATATGTCATTAGGTTGTTAATACCGATACTTCAATAAGCAGCATCTTACTCTTGTAGCTGGTCAGTTTTGGCTTCCTACTTGTGCAGTTATTGAGGGGTCTGATCCTATGGAAAGGTCACAAAATTCATGAAATGAAGTCACCTAAATGTGTCACTGGTACCTTTCTTGGGTAAATGTACCTAAACTTTCCACTCAGTATCTGGTGGCCCCGGTTTTGGTCCTTTCACAAAACACACAAAAAAAGTAAATATGTATATTTTAAATTGCTACGTAAAAGCACACTGCCATGGCTCTAATATTCTGATGTGCTTATGACTCTAAAGTAGTCTTAATCTCTATTTTTGTGGCATTTTAGCACCAGCAGAAAATTGTAAGGATAAAAGCAAAAGCAGCACAAAATGCACACACTGACATCTGGTGACAGCACACACAAAGGACTAAGCGTCTGCCGGGACCCTTTCTCCGCTAATCCTCCAAGATATGACCTGCTACCCTCTTTCTCCCTCTGTCGTCCCTCCAACTCCTCACACACTCACACACACACACACACACAGACTTTCCAGTAACTCCTCTTCCTCCGTCTACAGTCTCAGGTCGTGATGTAGGCGGAGAATCCATTCAGCTCTCACACGGTTTGTCTTTCTTATTCAGGCCTACACTTCAGCTCCAGCAGTGTGTCCGGCACTGAGTGGACACCAAAGGATCAGGATGGATTAAGCTCAGCGTGTTTCCGTCTGTATAAGTGTGGGCTTCATGGTGAAGGTCACGTTAAGGGGTCAGGAAGTTCAGTGGTCTAGGAAAGGCTAGGCAGGCATCCAGTGTGGGTGACCTTTTGTTATGCTGTCTTTGTTGTGTTGCTCATGTGCTCATTTCATCAGATTTCAAGGGAACAGGCTCATGTAAATGCTAATGAACCAAACTAAAGCAAAAATGGCGCTTTCTGTAGAGGAATCTATCTGTAATTATATTACAATTACAATTATCAATCGTGTCAACCTCTTTTTGCCTTTTTCTTTCAAATTTGCCAACTTTTTTTGAATTTTGATTTTAGATATGATGTTTCAGTAGAGCTGATTGCTACCTAATGGGTGCTGAGTTGCTGGAAGTGTTAGCATACCAGTTAAGACTGCAGTTAGCGGTTATTTTCAGTATTGATTAGGTAACCAATCTTTTGGTTTATAGAGTGTCAGAAATAGTGAACAATGTCCTTCGAGGTTTCGTTAATGCCTTGTCTGTATTAGTTGGTCTATGCAGATGGCTTCCAATGACTGAGTCTGGATCTGCTCCGAGGTTTTGGACATTTTGTTCTCGCCACTGACGCCAGCTGCTCGCTCATGGGGGAAATGTTGTGTCTCTGTAATTCAGTTTATTGAAAAGTAAAGTCTAGACCTGCTCCCATTGGATAGTGTCATTGGATAACTTTAGTTGTGAATTGGTGCTATACAAATAGAAACTAATTGATTGATTGAATGATTGATTGAAGCCATCATCATCACAACGCTTCATTTTATGGCAACAATTTGATTATGCCCCATGCACGTATAAAAAATCAGGAAAAATCACTCTCTCCCATGTTTCAGGTGCAGTTTTTGTTAAACACTAAATGAAATGTCCATAATTATAGACCTGAGGCACAACTGTCAGCATCTATCAGTGTGATTACCAGAACTCTGTAGCCCATTCCTCATCCCTGCCCGAGGGTAAAAACCAGAGGCCGCGATTAGCAGCACGCAGTCAAGTTGCACTGTGGGAAACGTCGATGCTGGGTTGTGACAAGGAAGAAGCACTTGTGGAATAAACAACACAAAAAACAAACAAAAAAAGAATTTTAAAGAACATTTGTTCACAAACTGACTGGGTCGCACTCTTGAAGACAGTATTTCAAGAGTGCGATGCTGTTGGTGGAGTTGGTGGAGTTCTACAGAATCTCATTTTACTGTCACATGAGACGACCAAGGAGTTCTAAAATGTAACTTTCCAGGCGTCACATATCAGTTTAGGGCTTATTTTACACATGAAGAAGCCTTTGGAGATTATTTTAAGAGCATAAGCACATCACATGGCCTCAGTGACCTGACAGCAAAGCACACGCTGTCTTTGTATTTCTGAACGCGGTAACAAGTTTGATGTATAGAAAGGGCATGATGGGAAAATCCTCCACTGGCAGAGAATAGTGTATACTCGGTACACTTTATCTTAAGTTGTTATTAGCATTTTTTTCCTTTTTTTCTTTCAGGTGATAGACGGAACAAAGCCTATTTAATTATAACATTCATTATTTTCTTATCTGTTGGAATGGGGGCAGGCCTGGGTGAGGTATTTAGACGTAAACCTCTTAGAAAAAGGAAAAAAAGGCCAAGCTAGACCTTTGTGGGTTTTTTCCCCTTCTCTTTCAGTCTCTCATGCGTGGTTCGTGCACTTTCTATCTTCTGCTACAAAAAAAACTGAGAACGTTAAAGGAGAGAGTTTTTGTGCAGCTGACCATGGAATAGGATATTGATCTGACGAGCAACAGTTCTGTTCCTGTCCTTCCACCTTGTCCCTTCTCCAGCTTTCGTGTCACAGTGTTTGCCAGAGCGTCGTTATGGTTTTGTAGAAGAACTACACAGTAAAATAATGTTCCTAATGGCTCTGTACCCTTAGATCACCATCGAGTCCCAGCTACAAAATGAATGATGTGATTGATGTGATGTGCATTAGCCTGTGCTGTGATGAATTATAGATTTCTCTCCTCTCCTCTCCTCTCCTCTTCTCTCCTCTCCTCTCCTCTCCTCTCTCGGCAACTCAGACCTTTAGCAGCTTTCTAATTGCTTTGTTCTCAATATACTAACTTTCAGGGCACTTATCGTCAGAGGTTAAAGTACCTAAATGTGTGCCGTCTATATGACTTTAGGTGCAGACATCCATTAACACCACCTACAGTGGATCATAGTTTTTTACATCCACAGCTCTTTTTGTAGATGCAAAGGGAGGATTTCTGGCACAAAATCACCTCCACGGGTTACAGTTAGGGTTAGGGTTAGAGGAGTGAAAAAGTCTGAAGGGGTCAAAAAGCAACACACAGAACAACGGTCTGACAACAAGGTTGTTCTGCTTATCTTAATTTTTAATGACAATGTTTCAGTACAAAGACCTTTATCAAGTCATTTTACACGGCAATAGAAGAGACCATCTTAAATAGGTTTGTTAGGGTCCGGACTTATCGGACTTTGTCGGCCTTTGGTCTTCACCCATGCACCTGTCGATCCACAGGAGTGCGAAGATTTAGCCTACTCGTTGAAGAGAAAGTAATCAGGAAGACATGGCTTAAGATGAGTTGATCAACTGCGCTTTTGGTCCCTCTTTCAGCTCCTGTCTTTCCTTCTCCTCCATTCAGGGCCACGGGGTTGTAGTCTTTAGACAGTGGCCCCTCACTGTTCACACTTTCCTCCCGCGCTGTCAGCCAAACGACCAAACTTGCAGCCTTGCTATTCCAAAAGCTGAGAACAGCTGTATGAAAACCTTCCAACCACCTTGATGAGCCTTCGTTTAAACGGCCTGGAAATGTCACTCTGATTTGAACCCATTCGCTCCCCGGCAGTTCTCTCCAGATGCTGTTCGGCTGTATCTCTGCAAGGTTTTCCTCACGCTCACTAATTTGGCAGAAAAGGCCAGACCAATAAATGTTTTCTTTCCTTCTTGCACATAAAGGTTATGAGAGGAGAGCGATCATGAGCCTGCTCCCATTGCTTTATTGGTGATTGACTAGATTTTTGTTTGCCTGTAGGTGGCTTCAGCAGCCGGTTGAATATTGCTGACGCTCAGCATAAAGTAAAGTTTGCATTTGTGTTTGTCTCAATATAAGTGGCGGTTGCCTGGAGATAAATATTTTAAATCATCGACTTTTTTCACAGTGGGGCCACTGTATCAGAATAAGTTTGTAGAGTTGGGAACGTCTAACAAAGGTGCATCTTGTTTTAACTTTTAGTGGTTTTAACAGGCAGTATGATGGTCAATTGGTTAACAATGTTTGCTCAATGGGAGTTTGAACAAGCAGTCACTCTATGTATATTGCTGTGTCTAATGTAATGTCGGGACAACTTTCAAAACATAGCCTTATAATGTTGTCATCAGTGTTGGGGGTTAAAAAATAATGTGTTAAAGTATTCAGTTTTCAAGGATGCAACAACTGTTAGAACAATATTGGACTTCCATCAGTGGTGCCAGAATTAGAGGAATAAGGACACACTTTTTCCACCCACTTTCATGTGTTACAGTACAAAATTGTAACATCAAAGGTAGGCGTTGTGGTCACAGTTCATTGGCAATAATGTCCAAGCTATTGTACACCTAACTGCACTTGTGTTAAAGAGGTCATATTATGCTAATGTCCAGGTTCATACGTTTATTTGGGGGTCCTAGTGGAATAGGTTTACATACTTTGATTTTCCATAAAACACATTATTTTTCTTATATGGTGCATCGGTGCAGCACCGCTTTACACACTGTGTCTTGAACGCTCTCTTTTGGATACAGACTGAGACACGTCGCCTCTGTTCAACCTTTGGTGAGAGTTGCAGGCAGGATGTAGCCAATCAGAGGCAGAGTAGGGTGGGTCATGCTGAGCAAGGTAGTGTGATCTAAAATAATGCAGCCGTAGCAGTAGCAACTGTATGTCTGCTGACTGACCGGAGTGTATATATTTTGTAATAAGTATATGAAAATATGTATTCCTATAAAGCTTTTTACATAGTGTTGTACATAGGTTCAGGAAAAGGCTCAACTATAAACCAGGCATTTCTGGCACTGTGGGAGCACTGCAGGACCTTTTACATGTACGAAAAAGTTACATACCACAATAAAGGGAAGGCAAAACCCCAAAAAGCATAATATGACCTCTTTAAGTGTAGGCATATCTTTAAGGGCGGTGGGCTGGTAATAGATGTGCTTCTCTCCTGGTGTGCTTGAAGTATCAGCATGCTGTTGCCACAGTCACAGAAAAGTTCACGCTATTATTAATTTAGTCAGCCATAAAAAGTGTGGAGCTGAGTTGTTCAGCATAGTAGTTTTTGCAACGCTGTGTGTTGTGTTTGCTGCCACCAAAGAGAAATAAAAAGTCTGTTTTCAATGCAACTTTGCTACGGTGTCTTCCTGCAGAGTTGGTCCAGACTATAAAAAGCTAGTTACCAACAATGATGCAGGCAGAAGTAAATCACAATAGCATAAAACCAGAGGTGTAGCTGTTGCAGTTATGAGGTAATGAGCAATCCAGCCGTTTGTTTGCTAAACGCACTTGTATGCTATTATAGCAAAAAACTATCCAAAACAGCCTTAAAACAGTTGGAGCATGAGAGGCTGCTGATGAGAGGATGTCATCAAACATTACCAACATTCTTGGCCGCCCACATTTTAACCCAAGTTGGCAACGGTGCCACCGACTTACATACACTTTGGGGGGGAATAGTAGAAATGGTCAAAACACTGCACCCCCCGTTTCTAACACAGGGTACATACACTAGTATTGTCTAAAACTTGATAAACCTCCTCCAGAGCTACAGAAGACACAGTGTCCTTTGAGCCCACCAGGGGCCCAGAAACAAAAAAAAAGAGGCTGCACTGAGGATGGGTTATAATAATGTCAGCAGTATTAGAGATTACCAGTGGGGACAAGAGCATTATGTAAAACATACTGTGGCGAGCTATAAAGTGCAAAAGTGCAATGAGAGAAATAGAATACTGCTAGTCGTAATTGTGGTGGAAATTGCCCCAAAATGCCTCACGTTTATTGCCGTTTCCTCCTAATGGCCGTGCTGTGCGATCCCGAAGCGAGATGAGGATAAGTGAGACTTCCTGTAACTTTCAATTTTCTCTTATTAGAGAAGCCTTTTGTTTGTTTTTTCTCTCTGTCTCTCTCTCTCTCATTTCCAGACAATCCTCTGTCAGCACCATCGCTGGTTTTTTGGGAGGATTTATGTGTGTGTTTCTGTGTTTGTGTGTGATCCCAGTTCTCGAGCACATTAAGTTCTGCAAACCACAGCACCGCATCTGTGCGATGGTGTTGTGCCTCAGCATGCCAGATGAGGCTTATCAGAACGCAACAGAATCAGAAGCACAGCACAGTTTGTCCCATTTGTACCGATAGCATATTTATCATTCATTTATTGGCATTGGCTCTTGACTAAAGCCTCTCTCTTCTACAGAGGAACACGGTTAATGATATATTACTTAATACATACACACAAGCCCTGTATATCTTTGTACGGTACTGTGATTTATCATTCATGTTAAATGAAATATTTTCATGTTTAACCTTGAGGTTTGTTTGCACCCTCTCCATCTGATTGTCTTATTGCTGGAGTGTTTTGGTTCCCTGAAGTGGTGTGTTGTCACATTCAAAAATCTTATATGTTAATCACGTGAGTATTGCTAATAGGAATGATATCCAAAACTATGACAGTTAAGCCAGTACTTAACTTTAGTCGCACAGGTCGTACTTTGGTTGTCCAGGTGACAAAATGAGGGCTGGAAAGCAAAGATGCAGAAGAAACGTATGATAGCAAAACACAACTTGTATTTCCTTGTCAATGTCTGCGTTGTGGTACGTTACAGCCTCCCCTCCTCTTGTTTAGAATAACAGTAAATGAAGCAAAGCTACATCTAAAATAATGATTAAGTCTAACATCTGCAGGTGCTCAGTTTTCATGGTATTGTTTATTGTCCACTTTGGATGGACCCTGTAGAAAAATATTATCTGTCCTGTTTACCCTCCTGAATATTCCTGACTCTCATAAGGAACACTTAAAGGAGCTTTCATTTTGCGGCACCTGTGAAAGAAAGAGCACCACCACCTCACGTTGTAAAGATCTCAATCTGGCTAGCGTGTGCATTTGTTCTGGAAGTGGTGAGGCTACGTAAGACTTATAACTGTAACATGACGATGGTGGAACAAAGCAAACTTTGGGTACATGCAAGTCCACAGCTAACAGATTCAACTAGTTGTTCTGCTGTTATCTGGCAATACAGAAGTATCCACTGCCGTACCACCGGTTTTAATCAGTAACCATCATATATAACCTACATAACAATTGTTAGCAGCTGTGAGATTCCTTAAAGGTTGCACATCCTTCATGCAGTGTTAGCCATCACACCGTCACCTGAGTAATCTTCTACATGGCTACGGGGGAAAAAAAAACGAAAAAAGTTGCATGGTGGTGTCAAGGACAGTGCTGTTTCCATTTCTGCTGATGGATGTTTAAGCAGTCAATAACGCGGTGTCCGCATGATGGGCCATGGGATGTAGTATGATAGCAGAGGTGTTATACCAGCTCTATATAGAGCCAGTTCCTCTGAGCAGACTGACCTTCAACTTGTTTATCGTTGCCGTCATGTCAGCAGCCCAGCAGTCAGAGAATCTCTGTGAAATGAGAAAAGGCTTTCGACATCTTGATGAGGGAACCGGGGAGGGGCGATACGAGTGGGGATGAAGCGCCATATCAAACGCGCCAGAATAAAATATTCTCTGTCGATGGCAGTGAACACATCTTTGAGAAATGATACATATTGATTTTAGCAAAATTGATCTGATATTGTTCGTCTCAAGGTCTCAGCCCCTTGTACTCGGAGCCGTGGCACAGCGAAGGCTTCCTTTTGAAAAATTCAACTAAGAGAGGTATTGTACTATGTATCGGGAGAGGGGAGTGTGCTGTCAAGATATCTGACATGACCTTCGCTCTGTGAAAGATGCCATACTGTCTGTCATTTTCTCAGTGGTATGGTTTTGAATACAAGGGAGACAGAATAGAAGAAGAATTTGGATGTGACGATTGACTTCGATTTCAGCTCGGCAGTTGCAGAGGGAGAAAAAATCGAGGGAGTGAAGACCCAGTTGTTTGAGGAGATTTGCGTTGTATTTGCTAGTTATTCCTCCATTCAGTCAGTAAGTGAATAATATATAGAGAGAGTATTTGAGTTCTGAGCTGCATGTAGTCTATTTGTGGTTGGATTGACTATGACTCTAATCTCGATTCCTGCTTGGATTTGAGCATAAAATCTCCAAAAAGGGCAGAGAAATATCAAAGAAAATGAATATTGTGATTGTTTTCTCTTGATTTAGCCTGCGGGATCCTTGTTAACAGCTTTGTAGGACAGGTTATGTTTTATGAAATGTTCTACATCCAGCCCTGTATTTTGCACAAACAAATTAAACCTGAACAGCGGGTTTTAAAAGACAAATATTTCGGCCAGCAGACATGAAAATGGAGAGGTCACATTCAAACATATGACGCAGGGGACATAATAGAAGCTTGCACTTTAAAGTAATAGTATCGTCAGATCTCAAGCACCTAACCAGATATGCTCTGAGTGAAAGGTGTGGTGGCAGAACAAACACACCTGAAATTAAGTTTCTTCTTCTGTCACTTTTAAACATGCATCAGTCAGATCTGATGAGTGTTAGCCGCTCGCAAGCTAACAGAAATTGAAACCTTCAAAGACACCCTTTGTCTTGACTTGGGTTTTTGGTTGGTTGTTTATGTTTTATTTTGTTGATCATATCCTCACGTGTCATGTTTACTCTTCCTTCCTGTCTTTGTCTGTTTCCCTGCCCTTTTCTGTGTATTTATGTCTGTTTTCTTCCGTTACTTTACCATGTCATCTCTGTCTCCTGTGTACCCATGTGTCCTCTTTGTCCTCACTTTGCCTTCTTGTTTGTCCTCAGTTTCTCTTTACTTTTTGCCTTGGACTTTCCTTTGCCTGCCTTTTGTTCGCTTGCATTATGGATTTTTGGAATTTGGACGCCAGCTTATGTTTAAAGTTCCCTTTTTGTTCTTTTAACTTCCTGCCTTCTGTGTGTCTTGTCTTTTGTAACAAATACACAACAGAAGTTAGGGACTCGCTTATTCAAACCCAATGAAATGTTGCTTTAATCGCAACTGAAATGTCTTTTTATGTCATCGACCTACTTTGAAATGTACAGCGTTCAGCTGTCTGGGCTGACAGGCGCCTGATGATGTCTCATCTACCCTCATCAAACACCACTTCGATTCACATCATGTCATTCTTTCTCTCTGCCTCATCGCCAATACGTGACTAATGGGTTGTTGTTGTTTTTTTTTTCACAGTCATTCTGACTGTTTTTATGTTTTGCAAAGTAATTTGAGAAAAAGTTCACGCTAACTCTACATACAGACTTAGTATGTAGAGACTATGGTCACATTAGTTACTCGTCCTCATAATGGTTATTCAGCGTCAAATGGAAGAAATGAGGACAAACATGATCAGCCGCCCAAAAAGAGTCTTTACAAAATCTCCTCTTTTTGTTTTTGCTGTATTGGCAGGCAAATGTATCATGTTTGTCCCCACAAACACATTCTCACACACATACATAATATGCTTACGTAAACACACTGGAAAGGCCACGGCTCAGTGACATTTGACTCAAACTGGTGATAAAGGTGGTGGTGGTGCGACGGGGCGAATGGGGATCAGGTTAGGACAAACACCTCAACCTCATGCGAGCTCAAAAAGTCATGATATAGGCTGAAATGTAATGTTCCATGAGACCAGAAACACTTTTAATGCATAAAGGACAAAAGCTCGTTTGTGTTTTGTGTGAGCAGGCGGGGATTGGTGGGAGGATGTTTGTTTCAGCAACTTGCAGAAACTTGAGACAGTTTGTCTGTCGCTGTGGAAGCAGGCATCCAACCCTGACCGCTGCGTGTAATAGGCTAGTGTATCTCTGTCTTGCGCTCATGCTGTTCCCCCTGCCTTTTGTCTTTGTTGTTTTCTGTCCTCATTCCCTCCGTGTTCCCTGTCCTTCCTCCTCTCATCCTTCCCCTCACCCTCCACCACCTGGCATCTCCCAGAGAGAGTGTGGTGGCCGCTGATGACTCAGGAGAATGAATGTGTGTGTGTGTGTGTTGGAGGGGAGGTAATTCAGGGAATCATGGCCATTTTCCCTCGGCCTCCTGTGTGATGGATTACCAGGCTGGGGAGAGACCTCACAGAGCCTGAAGAACCGCCTTAAAGTGCCATGACTCCACAAAATGAGTTTTTAACAAAGTATTTAAAGAGAAATCCTATATTAAGGCGTACGCAAGCCTACACATTTGTGTATGTATTTGTACAAGTCTCTGATTACTGCTCACTCCTTAGTTTTAACTAACTAACATGACTAAAGTATGAACCTGCACAGAAATTATAGAAATAATCTTGTCTTCAGCTCTGGTGCCGCGTGAGCATGACGTTTGAATAGATGTCAAGCAAACAGATTTGTCTTGTTCGACCTGTTTCTGGTTGCAGAAGCCTTGGTCAGCACAACCCTTGGGTCAGTACAGGTCCTGAGGTTTAATTACCACGGGGCCACCTACAGTGACTTTTTACAAACTCCTCTGTCACCGGAGGCAAACCAGAAAAAAACACGGTTACAGCAAAGAGTAGCAAATCTAGTAGTTAACGGGTTACACTTCCTTCTGTAGTTTTAGAGGTACCGTCAAATTCTAGACATCATGGCACTGTTGATGACTGTACTGGTTGGACAGTCGTTACAGTCATTAAACCATAGGCCGGAGAAATATCAGACAGTAGCTTCTGGGTCTGAAAGGTGAGACCGATGCAAAAGTAACTTAAACCTGATGTCTTTCTAATCGCTGCAGAGGGCGACTTCAATGGAATAAAGGAATAAGTCAGGTTGTATGTAAGCTTATGAGAAAATGACGCTACTGCTCACTTAATTCATTCCCTCACTAAACAGAATTCTAATTAGTTTATGGTCTCAAATGCTCAATTCTAGTCTTCTTCAGTACAACATGTTGTTGTTTTTGTATTATGGTTCCATTTAGAGTTAAATAGATGATAGGGTTTGGGGCCTGGCTACTTGGTGATAGAAGGATAGAAGTGAATAGAATGATAGAATATGACCCGTTGTGTGATATCAGACTATTTCTCTTCTTAATTCCACGGTAATATTCAGCAGAGTCCGTTTCAAACATGAAATAAATCCGAACAGATGATCACATTTTTTATCTCCCAGAGAAAATGCATTTTTCTTCTTTCTGACCTAAAGGTTCCACACATTACTGATGCAACCCATATATCTACTTTTGGAGATGTTTTATAAGCCAGTTGAAGGTTTACTGTGTCTTTAAATGGATTCCGGTGACATATTGTCGTCTAGACATATATATGAAAGGTATAGCTCTTGGCGAGAGAGCTTAATAGTGCACATTATTTCCATGGTTGCATAAAAGCAAGATAAACAGAGCTCAAGGCAAAAATTCAGTCTGAATAAACGCTCATATACTGCAGCTTCGCCCACACAGACACCAGCCAAAAAAAACAACTTAAACTACCTTGTTAACCACCGAATAATCACTTCATTAAAGGACACTTTTAATTATTAATATGTCTTAGCTCATCATACTTTAAACAATCGGTTTTACATTTTTAATATCAAGCTTTTGAATCACGTGAGTGGAAAAAAAAAATAATCAAGACTAAAAAAGACACATTTTTAGATTTAAGATGAAGACAACAGTGCTCCCTTTCTTCTGAGCTATCACTTCCTCCTTCTGTACATACCTCTGAAAGATCTTAATTTGTGCTAAGTGTGCACCAGGGAGAGGGAGGTCACAGGCTGTGTTAGCCTGCTCGGTGGGATATTGTCATTTTCCTCTACCATCCTTCCTTTTATATTTTTTTCAACCCCATCATATGTATGACCTTAAAAACGTTGCAGAGTGGGGGGCGGCTTCTGTTGGGGTTTAATTATAAACTGACCTGAGGTCATGTCATATCAACGAGGGGCCATGGCGTATTATTCAAGGATTGGAGACCAATGACGGCCTGTTTCAGGGCGCCTGCGAGCGGACTGGTGATGGCGAAAAGCAGCACAGCAGAGAGGGAATGGCGAGTTACATGTGATTAATCCAAATTGCTTTGCATCAGACCAGTATAATAAACATGTTGGTGTGCTGTGTTTTGAAACCTGTGCCCGATATTGAAATTTGTCTCTCAGCATGTCGCTAAAAAGAAGGTTCCACTACAAAGACTAACTAATTCACTCTAATCCCCTTATGATCAAACCAATTCTGATCCTCTAAATCCAAAACAAAGATATTAAATCAAATCCCTTATAATCCACTCCAGCAAACTTTCTGCAAAACGAAACATCGGTGTCGGGTGTTAAACGGGGTTTAACTGAGTTTTGATTAAATTTCCTCCACAGATTGGTTTTCATTATAATTTCTTGGTTAAAGCTAATTGGACTGTTAATTAGAACTTTCGGAGGTGTCTCGGGCTATAAAAAATCTTGAGATGGAATTCCCTGTCTTTAATAGACAGATAAAAGTGGTGATTTGTGCATATTTTAGACCCTGCTTAAATGAAATTGATCTCTCCCCATATCATTTCTTTAGTGGGCAACAGATGGCGAGTATACTTGATGAAAAGTGGGTCAAGATTTTGTGATTCTGTTCTGGTGTTCCTATCATCTAGTCCACCAACATGTTTTTTGTTTTTTTTTTTCAGATTAATTCCCAGGTGTCAAATTCCTTCCCTGCTCTAACTCTCCTCTCGCCTTCCTTCCCATCTTCACAAGTTGATGAGCTAACAGCTACCTGAACAGCACCAACTAGATGGAATACCTCATACACAATCTAGGTTGAATATCAACCCTACATTACAGTAAACACTCAGCAATTACATAGGAACATACTAAACTTGTGTCTGCAGGGTTACAGAAGGTTTAAACCTGTGTTTGCACATCATATTTTCACTCTTGCACTCGTTAGCTGTAGTGTCAGACAGTGTAAGTAAGAGAAGAATACATTTAAGAATAATTTGCTGACTGAACTGGGCACAGTCTTGTAACATTACTCTGAACTCTCCCAGGACCCCGCAGAGTGGATGTCAAAAGTCCTGAAACAGTGTAGCCTTGTTTGCTGATGATATGCTCCTTGGTTTTTGAAAACTAGGTTGCCACTGTTGGTCGTAAGCTGGTTAGCACGGCATGCTAGCATTAGCAGCTTAAGGTAGAACGGATAAACACACCGTTTTAATCCATTTATTACACATTTTCTCTTTCACTTTGCACGTCAGGCTCCAAAAATCCCTTCACCTGTACAGTAGAGAAGGACTTTTTCGACAGCGCCATGAACACAAAACCAACACATACATGACACTACGTACTCCACCAACTTTGAGATACATCGCAGCCATCAGTCTGTTATCATCTGGGATTACTTTGATGGCGAATGACTGTAGTCTCTTCTGTGCACGCGTTCGAACATATTGAGACAAGAGCAGGCAGATGGTTGCAAACTCATTTCTCGTGGCGTCCTGATCGCATTCCAAAACTCCAACCCTACTGGGACCAGTGCTCTAATTTCCTACATAGAGCTTAATAACATGAAGTTCCTCTGCAACCACTTACCAGGTGTAAAACTGCCTGGAAAACACAGGGTCAACTGACCTTAATCATATGCTTGTGAATTATTAATTGAATCCCATTTGGTACATTTACATATGAGACTGCATGAGCATCCGAATGTATAGCTGGCAGATGGAAGAAGAAAAGAAGGGGGGCAGGGTTTATATATATAAATATATTTTTTTTTCAATCAGAGCTTTGCCTTTGTCTATTGATTACTTTCAAAATGTAATTTTGAACTGGTTATCTCTGTTGTGTTCCACTTTATGCTTCCCCCTGCTGGGTGCTAACAACGAAATATTAAAGCTCTGTTTATGAGAACCCTCGGCTTCTCTTTTGTCAGCGCTATAAGACCGGAAATTTGGACAGGATTTTCTTCCACCGACAGGGAATAGTGGCATTTATCTTAAAATAACCTTTTGTCCAATAGCCTTCAGTATCTCGCGGCAGCGGCTCAGTTCTATTTGGCTTATCATATAGAGAGGGTATAATGAGGACAGCAGATAGGCGGGGGCTTAAGGAGACACCTTAAAAAGCCACAAAGCACCAGTGGCATTAAAGCAGCTGCTGCCTGTCTATAACAAAGAGAAGCCGGGGTGTGAGCGAGGATGACGGTTGGTAACAAAGATAGCGGAATGGATTTTTTTTTTTTTTTACCAATGAACATATTTAATGTCAGTTTTGTGCTGTTTAGTGACAGCATTTGTATGAAGGTGTTAATTGGATTCTTCACTCAGAGAGCAGGCTGTGCACTAATTTACACTAATTGTTTTTTCCGTATCAGGGTATGTTTTGGGTTTGTTGTTTGGCTTGTCAGATGAAATCAAAAAGACGAGAGTTCCATGAAATATGGTGGAAAGTGAGGCCATCGGTGAGTGTCGGCTCATTTGTTTTTAGCCACGGTTCGCTTTCTTACTGTTGGCTAGGAGACGAGCATGCAAACTGTGCTGATGGATTTGTCCCTGGCCATGACTTCTCTTATCAAGACACCACACCCAGGATGTCTCAACAAGCCGTGGATGGAGTGAGGTGAAATTAGTGACATTCATGTCCGTCTCTTCAGATCCTTTGCTTTATGACCAAATACCTGTTAGACTAACATAGCGGCATCAGCTGTACTGTGTGGAGTTCTAATTTGCAAACTTAAGCACGCTGACATAAGAAAATAAGGTGGTGAACATGGTACAAACCTATCAGCATGTTGGCCTCTTTGTCATGAGCACTTTGGCATTTTGCATAAACTGCAGCCATGCCCGAGTAGCTGCAGTATTGTTGTTGGGTATGTGTTCAGCTATGGTTTGTTTGGCTGTTTGTCTACTTGACATCCTACAAAGATGAAGGCGTGTTTCGATTGAATCTTGAAAATGGTCCATTTTCCCATTTTTTTTTCTACTCATCGTGTTTTTTGTATCAGAGGAGCTGTTTTTCCTTTGTTGGTCATGATAGCTTTTTTTTCTCTACCTGCTTTTCTTCTCCGATATAAATCACTTCCTTATCGACTTCCTCAGAAAAAGTACAGAGACACAGTACCATTAACCTGAAAAACATCCAGCACGCGTATCCCTTGATTGTCGGTCCATGTGTCTATTTTGATGAGGATAACTTGTTCAGAAGCAGAGAGATTCAGACCATGAGGTTACATGTTATTTAAATGTTCCCCATCCATTCATTTCTCCTTCCCTATACCTCTTTTATTTGATCTTTATTTCCCTCAGACCTCCAGCTAGGCTTTCTCTTCTTCCTCACTCGGATAATATTTTCCACCACCACAGCCTCCGCCACTGGCTTGGTAAACTGGTGCTGACAGCCCAAGTTCAACCTCCAACTGAGGCACTTGACTGAACACTCCTCCAGGAGTGTTTCAAACGCCAAATATAACCAGAAGCCAAAACAATTCCATCATCTCCTGAGGAATCGTAGTTGAAACACGAAACATTCCAGTACAGTGAATCTGATCAGAAGGACGAGAGAGGAGCTCTACCTTTGGAGTGGCGGCACATGAGTCCGAGGCAGAGGAGATGTGCTCGCCTGTCAAGGACTGAAATATGCCCGGCCCTGCCTGTGTGCTGTATGGAGCAGGCTGTACGAAGAGGTTTATGGTTCAGCAGACATATCTGAGATTAAACACTCCAGTGGGTTGATTATCTTTCCATGCGTAAAGGTGAAGCTCACATACCAACCTACGCTGCTGCCAGCACGCTGGAAGCCTCATTCCGTCTACAGCAGGGGGGTGGACACAATGACACGAACACCTGCGCGGTTTAACAAAGTCCAAGAGAAAACAACGGCACTGCGGTAATTACTTTTTGTTGAAACAGCGGCAGACGGGTGTTCATTGAACTTGGGTCTGTTTTTCTTTTCTTTTTTCCTCAAAACAATGGTGACCAAACCGGTACACATTTAGTTTTTTGTCTTCATATATTTTCATTTTACAGCAGAAGAAAAACTAGATAAGGTCCATTGTTGCAGCCCCCATGCTGTTTAAATTGGTGTTTGTCTTTAAAACGACTAACAATGAAGTCCTTATTTTGGTTAATCTTCCATCACAGGAGCACGTCTTTCATAACAGTGTTTAGTCTCCAAACGCTCAGAGAGGATATCTGATTCTTATGATTGTGTTTTTTTTGGCCCTGCATAGCTCCTGTGAGAGTATTTGTGTTGGAACATTATGATGTGCCTGCTGCATTTTAGGCATAAATTATCAATCTGTCATTAAAGACTTTGTAATCAAGCCTTGGAGTGCCAGCACTGGACCGAATTAAACTGATGAGCATTGTGTTCCTATATAATTATATTTCATAGAGTGTGTGTGTGTGTGGGGGTGTGTGTGTGTGTTTGTGTGTGGGTGGGTAGACATCTTCAAACCCTAAAAAAAGTTAACAAACCAAAAGCTGAGAAAGTCTGTCTTGTAAGATATGGGATATGTTCTGAGAAGCACCACTGAAAAATGCAAGAAAAAGGTGTTTGGGAAAACATACTTATGCCCTTTCATGCTACAGCTCACAACATCTAGATTGTGTATTTTTTGGGGAATTACTATACAACTATACACAACTATTAAGAATGATAGTTGCACAAAGTGCAGTGCAAATGGATTTCTGTATTTTTTCCTTGGTCACAATGTTGGTAACACCAGAAAGTGAAAAGCAGATTGCATCAACAAATCTAGGCTGACAGAAACAAAGAATCCTGCACACTGTGGAACATTTCATTATTAACAATGTTTCACTCCTCAGATCTTCTTCAGATAAAATGTCTTTACACAGACAACACCAGCACCACACTGTGTGAAGACCGAAACATACAAGCGTTCAGCCGTGTGCAGGATTATGTGTTCACCATGCCAGAAGGACTAAAAAGAATTATTTTATGCACCTACGGTCAAACGTTGGTCTAAACAATCTGATGACTTCATATGAAAATTTGTGAGTTCCACAAGACACCACAAGAGACTCATTCCTGAATATGATTTAGATAATTTACAGTGGCACACTTCCTCCAACAGCGCAAGCGTCCGTTACTCAGAGCTGTGGAATTTTATAGAGCCCGTGCCGGTGATCCATCCACATGCACCTGTAAACTGTCCTTGGCGGTGATATCTCTGCCATCGTTGTGTCGCTTCAGAAGAACGATGATCGATGGTTGATTTATAGAGCCCATATTGAAACAGGCTCCCGCGCTTCGGGACGAAATTAAGAGATCATCGATACAGTTAAATGATGGCGCGAATGTAATTTAATGAGTAAATAAATGAAAAAAGTCCATCACTCATGAATAATTTAAAGATGAAGTCACTAATATGCATTTGATTGATGTTCTAAAGCAGGCTGTGTCAATGGCAGAAATAAAGAGCCAATCGTATCGCACAGTTTCTTCTCTTGATCTACAGCTCCACGTATATAAGTACATACACTAGAGGACTGTACTGTTCTTTGCAGTACTCTACTTGAATATTTCCATTTTCTGCTCCTTTATTCTTCAGCTTTGCTCCATTTATTTGATAACTTTACTTACTAGTTACTTTGCAGATTACATGCTTCACTTTTACCAAAGTATCATTGTAACACATTATCTTTACTTTTACTGGAGTGTGATTTCTGGGTGCTTTCTGCAACACTGACCCACGGCTACTCCTGGACGGAGTTTAATTCATAGAAAATGGTCACAACTCAGATTTCGCTACACACCGGTCAGAAAAATCACAAATAAAAAAAAAAAAATCAAAAATATTTTCTTCAAATCTTTAAGCACTTAACGTGAAGCCGTGAAGCGAACATACGACTGTAATATCATACAGCAGCAGTGCAGACAGTTAGCTCCGCCTGCAGCCATGCTGACGTAAAGTCTTCCTGGAAATAGCAGTACATGTAGATGTTCTGCATTGTAATGTGCAACACAATAAAACTCCAAAAACCTGCTGGTTCATATATGTCACATTCGTCATAATTACATCAACACATTGGCTCATTAACATATTTCTAGAAATTAGTTGGACCTCTTGACACGGATGCTGACACCACAGAACAAACTGATCTGCATCACTACCCCGTCACTTGGGTCTGTTTTATTCCCGTGTGATAGTGCTAGATCTGCTGTCGGAGCTTCTTTTATCCTCTGAAATGTCTTTCAGAATGTCTTCGAGGAGTTGCTTCCCTCCTTCTGCTTCCATCCTTGAACATCCGCGCGAACACATCTCTGAGAAAATATGGTCCATATTCTGTGATCAGTCGGGCTAAATGATCTCATGAACCCTTCCCATTAAAGCAACAGCCATCGGGTTATTTGCATTTCACGGCACGCGAAGTCCGTAATCTGCTCCTTCTCCCCCTCTCATCCTCACTTGTTTGATCATCCGCCAATCATAAAAAGTCGATTTCTATCATCTACATCATTAAATCGCTGCTCTCTAAATTGGCAGATGATACGAGCCGATTACACAAGGTGGAAAAAGAAGAAACGTCAATTTTGTCCGAGCATGTGGAAAGTGGAAAATCTGTTGCGCCGACTGTTTAGCAAATGTTGAATTTAAAGTGCAGTGGGTGTTTTGATCTGAGAAGTGCGAGTCTGCATACTTATTAAGTGCATTCAAAGTACTTCATTTGAATGCAAGTACATTTCGTCTAATGTATACAAGTTGTTGAGGAAGTGACAGGATTATGGTACATTTAGTCCATATTACACAGAAACGCTCGTTGCTGACAGAGGCAGACGTCTGCTGGAGCTTAAAACATGTATCAGAAAAGATTCCCCCTGTCATGTGCAAGTTTAAACATCTGCTCGTTGTCACAGAAGAAAATGGGGGGAAATTAACTTGTCAATACGGGACAAGTATTGAGCTTCAGGAAGGGTTGCTATCACTGTTTTCAGGGTCTGAAGTTGCAGCAATAGAGACACTTCGTATTTGCCAGAGTTATTTCTCGAGTGTAAGTTCCAGGCATTGTGTCAGGTGTAGAAAATAAAGAGGCTCGGGGAGGAGGATAATGAACTAAACGAAAGTTTTTCGTGCTGCCAGCAATATTCCTCTTACTCTCTCTCTCTCTCTCTCTCTCTCTCTCTCTCTCTCTCTCTCTCTCCACTCTGTTTGTTTCATCAGTTGAACATCTGTTTAACGGTTTATGGTGGTTTAACCTGCAACTCATTACTTGACTTGAGCACACACTGCACATAACTCTGTGAATAATAGAGTTTTTAGTTTTTATTTTTATTTTTCTGGATCTGGATCTGCAACGATACTACAACGACTGTACTTTGGAGCACATTGAAACCTGTGCGGATGTGTGTGGGGAGTCTGATCTGGATCAGGTGAAGTAAGGTGTGAATGCACTCTTAATACATTGTGATCAGATCAGCTGGACTACTTCTGGAAGTGGTTTGGCCGTGATCAAAACTCAGCCAGGTGTAAGCGCGATCAGTTTCTTAAGGAAAACAAAAACAGCGAAGCGTCGGTATTTGACGAGCGAGAATGAGACTGACAGATCAACTATCTCTTTCAGAATCACTTTAAAAGTTTGCATTCTATAGTTTTGCTTTAATGCTCTGCCTAAATGCGCGCGCACACACACACACACACACACACACACACACACACACACACACACACACACACACACTGGCTTGGCTCGCCTCTTCCATTTCTTTCTCTGAGCATGCATCCGTTCTGTTGTTGAATACGTTTTATGAAGTCACCATAAAAAACCACACCTTGTGTTTTGAATTTTAACTGCTATCAAAACATCGAAACGCTGTGTCTCTGCAGGGCGTGTGCGAATGTGGGTAGAAGGCTGGTCGAGAGTGAAGGCCACAAGTTAATTAAAAGCGGCCGGTGTCATTCTCTCGGACAGATGCAAAAAAAGTGAAAGTAAAAATACTAAAAATGGCTTGCCACGTACACTTGAATGGAAACACTGATGTTGTATTCCATGAGCCAATATTATCAATATCTGGTGATAATTATGGTTTATCAAAAACTTTTGAAAACGGTTTTGGGTCCTAACTGTCTGTTAGGAGCACAGTATTGCACAAGTGATAAAAAAGAACTGCTTTGCAGACATTTAGAAAAATGTTGAAAATGATATATGGATGGATTTGTTTTGAAACCAGGGGATGCAGATACAAACACATTTTGGGAGTGTTGGGCTGAAACATTAACTGCTTTATAAATGGCCTCATGGGGAGGCTTTTTGTATCCGGATAGGCGACAAAAACTAATCACGTCTTTGTTTCCTTAATTGGCCAATTTTGGAACCAGAGAGAATTGGAATCTAGTACTTTTAAACATCCTCCTAAATATTCAATAGATAACAAAGGCCGAGAGCTAAAGAAGCGGGACCATATTTATATTATCCCAAGATGTTTATGTCATTCAGGAAACTATTATTTATTTATCATTTTAATTCAGAAACCAGCCTCTGCAGTAGATTGATGAAGCTCTTGGCATATTAATGTCTCAGCATCCTTCACAGCATTATTGATGAGAAAATCCTACAAGTAGTGAGTTTGATTGCAAAGCTTATTAACAGGATCAGCTTCCTGTGTATCTTTTCCTTTTCTCTGAGTTTTGATGGTGTGGTTTTATGGTTTGTTGTTACTGGTGATGATGGAGGCCATCTTTTGATTTTCACTGCAACATTACCCCAGATGCACAAACACATACATATCCAACTACAAACACACACACACACAAACACACACCACTCCTGCTGCGCACTAAGCTGACTGGCCACATTCCGGGCTTACGTGCCCCATGGGGCTATATCCTCGCTGTGCTCAGTCTGGAAACTCCTTATCTCCACTCTGTCTCCTATCTCAGCTCCGGGCTCAGTTATGGCAAGGGCACACTGCGGGCATATTACTTTATTGGATGACAGAACAACATGCTTCCATCCAGTTATGAGTCAAAGGTTGTGGCCTGCGATTCGGCACAAAGCACATCAAAATAGATTATTTTTCTCCTCTGACTGCTTTCTTTTCGAGACCAAGTTTCACTGCAGACATAAACTAAAAACAAAAATCTGTCTTGATGTTTTTGTAAAAGTGTATAGTGAGATTTATATACAGTATATACAGGTACCAGTCCAGTTGAACCTAGAGAGACCTAAATGGTTGATTTTGCTTTTAGTGGTTGGCATTGTCGGTTTTTCAGACAGTTGGTTGGTCCATGTTGGCCTTGCAGACATATTGGTCTGTTGTCCTCTGATAAAAGCACTTTTATTTTTCATTTTTATATCCTGCCCCAGTGACATGTCTTTGATTGGATCATTGCAAAAAGTAGAGACCGGCCGATATATCAATATCTGTAGTGTTCATACCCTAATACTGGTATCAACATCAGCCCCAAAAAATGTTCGGGCTCTAACCATGTTAACAAGCTGACATTAGTACGCATCTCAAATGAAAGTGGCACAGACTAATGGAGATGCTAGCTCTGGTAGAAATACAGAAATTGGTTATCTTTAAATTGTGCTTTGTTTGGGCAGGTGCAATAACAATTGAAAATACACTGATTTAAGAAGATTAAGAAACAGTTACTAAATGTTGGTTTTGGTGACAAGACTGAGTAATTTCGATTGTGGCGTCCCAGCCAAGAAAGTACATTCAGCTGCTGGATCAGATTATTCAGCTGAAGCTATTCAGTGTACGTACCGTAACTTGTCATCCATCACGCATGCTCCATATCATAAGACATATTCAGGGCAACAGATCCATGCCTGCAAAGTTTATGGCCCTCTTGGCCTTCCGTAGACATCAAGTTAACATATGGCTGATACTATAATTCACTTAGAAGCGATTAAGCATAAGGCTGTAAAATGTATCTGTAATGATGGTGCGCTTTTAGACCTTTCATTCCCCGAGCGGCCATGTTGTTGACCCTAGCTGCACATGGCTATGAATAATATGGAGCAGCTTTAACATCCCAATAGATCATTCTGCCTACATCTTCAGTGTACGTACTCATCCTCATCCCTAGGTGAAGTAAAAGTTTTCTAATTACTGGATATGAGCAAGAGAGCAAGCAAGAAGGAAGACACACATGAAGAAGCTGCTGACAGCTGAATATAACTTGAATTATTTTAATTAGAGCTGATTGGTATTCATAATGCATCACACCACAGCCATGTTACCAAAAAACCTTGACAACTCTTAGGCTCTCAGTGCGTCCCCTTCTCTCACACCAACATACTAATTAATAAATCCTCCCTGGACAGCCGTCGGCTTTGATTATATCCTCATACTTGTCCCTTCCCTCTCCTGATGGCAAGAAACAGCTGAGGTAAGCTTAATTCAATTGTCAAGAAGTGCTGCGACTTGCAATAGCTTCAAGAAAAAAAAAAAAAGAAAGAAAGGAAAAACTTAATTGTTTCTGAAATATGTCATCAGTCGTCTGTCAGATTTTAGCTGGGAAGCATCTGTGAATGTCAAACAGTTTTACTCTTTTTAAGATTGAAAAATGCAGCGAGTGACAATGCTGTTAATGACTGCGATTAAAAAAGGGATATGCAAATCTGTGTCGTCAAACTAATGAAGCAGAGGACAAAAATCTAATTGTGTGATGAAGCCTCGCCATCATTAAAGATTTCAAGGCGTGAAAAGTTTTGGCTTTGACCCGGGCACAGAACGATAGAAAGAAAGAAAGACAATGAATCAATGTTTGTAGTAAACATGGAAGAGAGAAAAATTAAGGTAAGAGGGATGGGTATAAGGAGACAGATGATCAGAAAGAATGGAAAGAAATTAAAAAAAGGTTAAGAGTAATGTGATTAATACATGTGGCCTCATCCTCAACTTTACGACTTGATATGATTTCCGTTCACTGTCTCCGTGCCTGTAAATCATCTGTTTGTTGTTTAAGTTTCTGAGTTTCTTCACTGTAATGATTCTCAGTGGGAGGGGTGATTTCTCTCTCACAACAGTTACAGTACATTTTCGATGAAGGACCTCCAAAGCTCGACTCCTGTCGAGAGACAAGATTTCTAACGTCAGGTCCTCTGACTGACAAAAAATGAGGAACATCCTGCTTCACAGGGTTTCGTCTCACTGGATGAGTTTTCATTATGTGACTGTGTAAAAATCACAACAGAAGCTTGAGATGCATATGGAAAGAAGCCCAGAGCTAGTCCAGGAAATGTAGTCTTGCTTCAGAGGATCAGGGCTAAGAAATGTGGTAGCCCTCCATGACACAAGCTTAATCAGTAATAAAACTCCTAATTACAAATTCCATGTTGGAATCCATTGAGAAGCATGTTGGGTCCTATGCTTGAGGCTCTAATGAATGTTTTATTATATCAACAGTGGATCCAGTGTTGATGAATAATGAAAAGAGACACGTGACAGACCCGCTGAACCCAATCACAGAGCATATTTGCATCTTTCAGCTTGTTCTTTTTGTTTACCACCCTCAACTTCATTCTTTGGTCTTGATGCTCTCATCAAACTTCCCATCAACAAAAAAGTTTCTCGTGAGAAAAAAAAAGGAAATATATAAACAAAAGTTTATTTCTATGACTTTCTCAGGACCAGACAGCACTCAGACAATGGTAGTGGCAGACTAAGATAGCGAGAGACAAAGATGGTGATGGAGATAACAAGAGACAAAGATAGCGAGGGACAAAGATAATGACAGACAAAGATAGCAAGAGGCAAAGACGGTGACAGACGAAGTTAACTAGAGACAAAGATGGTTACAAAGATAACGAAAGACAAAGATGGTTACAAAGATAGCGAGAGACAAAGATGATGAGAGAAAAAGAAAGTGACGAGAAAGTTCATGAGAACTTTTGTGACTTGCAAGGAATAACAGCTAGCATTTAAGCAGCTACAGAGCTGGATATTTTGTCAGGGATTGGAGACCAAAACCGAGCTCACTGACAACAAGTTTGCCATCCCAAACTAATGAGGTGATGCTGTGTAAATGTTGTGTTTCAATGTTTTTCAACTGTCCCCAGGCCAAAACTCTATAAGCTAGCAGCCACATAGGCTACAACTGATTTATGGTTGATACCGCTTAACACTTACTTAAGCAACATAAGCATTCATTGGAGTCTTGTCTTGTTTTTATCACAGAATCTATTAGAAATATCAGGCAAATGTTCACTTTCCTAGCCTGGTTTCTCCAGCAGCTAGATGCTAATCGTGTTAGCCAATGGATTCTGGACAGCGACTGACTGATTGATCCGAGTGATTGATCCGAGTTTGTTTCCTGAAAACAGATGCACGCTGCAGTCAACGAGGCTCATTGGAGTATCATATTAGCTTGTCATCTTTCTGTGTCTTAGTCTGCATGCTATGATTGAAAGGTTAAGGGTTCTTCCAGCAAGATCAAATTCAAACACACTCTGAACGCCCTGACCATCTGAGCAATATCTAAAAGAGATAGGGAAATTGGAGAAGGCTGTGTCACTATTAGGCCGAGGCAGATGGTGTCCCATATTGGTCCTGATGGGAAAACGGGGAAGGATGAGTCATCCGACTGTATCGAGCTGTAGGTCTGAGGGATGTGCAGCGTGTAATGCAGCCTTTGTCTACCTGTTCCTGTGTGGATGTCTGTGTCTTACCTGACATAAGGAGGAGGTGAAAACAGGGGACATAAAAAAGAAAGAAATGCTAGAGGAGTGATGGAGGTGATGTCTTCGTGCTGCCTGTTTTAGGCACATCATCATACAATACAATGGCTTCTGGGGTTTGTAATGAATAAATTAGCCTCACACATGTACCCATTTTTATCATCAACCACTAAGGTGATACAAGATTAGACAGGACTTTATGTATTCCGAGGGTAATTGATAAAGTTGTTGCTAAAATGGGTCAGTTGTATTACAGTTTTAGAATCTGCAAGTCAGACATCATCCTCCCAGATTGTGCAGGCACACTGAGAGGACAGTCCGAGAAGTCAAGGAGGCAGTGTCTCCCAAAATACTTCAGTAAGGTACGGTATAGGTGTATATAAGGTATGTTTTTGGGATTGCATAGTAGAGACGCCGGCAACGCTATTAGACAGTCGTGTTTCAGCTTCATCAGGGTCATGGTGGCTTGTTTCCAAAGATTTTGCAGACCAGCAAGCTACTTAATGTGAGAGCACACATAACGAAGAGCGAGAAGTGACAGAGGAGCGGCTGAATGACTGGGTCTTCACCATCCTCAGGCGATTCATTGTTAATCCAAGCAAATGAAATTCAGGCACTGTCTTTGTGAAGCACATTTTCCAGATTTGCTCGTTTTCTCTTTTGCATATTGAACTGAATTATACGTTGTTGGGTTTTTGATTATTTGCCGGATAAGAACAAAAAGATTGATGCCATCACCATAGAGTCAGGGAACTTATAACAGACATTTTTACTGTTTAGCACTACAGTAGGTGAATGCTTTCACGACTCACAGCGTCTTCAAAAAATGTTTTGTGGCGTTGTCCCTTTGCTGATACGCCACAATCTCAGACAAGCATTAGAAATAAAACAACCATGGAGCCATGTTTTAATTTCTGTCTTTTAGCTTTGTTGTAGCGCAAATTAAAAGTATGCAAGGGCAGGAATGATGCGAAATGTACTCCGAGTGCATCGTGTCGGAAATGAATCTGCACTGCCAGGAGCCCGATGTCTAACACTGCATAAAAGGTGGTTTGCACGGGTGTGGTTTCCTGCTGGGAGTGTTACAGTCAGTGTGTACGGGGTGCCCTTGTTGCTGGAGAGGTTAGATGTGATGAGGCACGCCACGGCTGCGACGCCCGAGAGAGAACACGAGTGGGAGAGAGAGGTAGAGAGAGAGAGAGAGAGAGAGAGAGACTCCTCGGCCTCTGGAGAGAGCCCCTCTTTTGGTGTTTTACTGCATCACAGTTGTCTTTGTCACAACCGGAGTCCCATATGTCTGTGAGTGCAGGTCTGGCACAGCGGGTCAAAGCAACAGGCCGCAGCAACCATCTGGCCCTAAATTTGTCAACGTGTCAGGTGGGTTTGATTCCCTGCCCTTCACCTCCCTGCTGCTCTCCTTTGGCATGGCAGTCCACGCATGTCAGGTGGCAGCTCTTAACTACAATATGTGTGTGGTGTGTGTGTGTGTGTGTGTGTGTGTGTGTGTGTGTGTTCTGCATGAGTCTGCTTTTTTTTTCTCCGAGCGACACACGCCGGCCAACTCCTGCAGGGCAGCTCTAACCTTTTGCTGTCATTCCTCTTGGCAGCAACTCTGTCATTATCATCATCATCATCATCTTCGTTTTCCGTTGCCGCTCTTTCTCTCGCCGTCACCCTTTTATTCCTGCGTGTCAGTCTTTTGTTCTGTCTGTCTGTCTTTCTCTCCGTTTCTGACCCTCTTCCTCTTCGGCTCATGCTGTCACGTTGATATATCCGGTTCAACTGTAGTCGCTCCCCTCACTTCTCTCTCTGGCTCTGACTGATGCTGTCATGTCAGGGCGCTGCTAACTGACTGTACTCTGATTTGTCACTCTTCTGGTCCGCCGCTGCACAGTATTCACTCTTTATCACTTACTGCCTGGTTCTCCGCAATACACTTTAGTCTGTTTTGTTTTGGTTCTTTTTTCCGGATTTGCACTCCTTGTCTGGGTTTGCAGCCTATTGTCTAATTGACTTAGCTGTAGCAAATGTAAATCCTGCCTTCGAGGTACCTGACATGCTTAAATGAGCTTACACATAGGGGGATGCTAATGCTAACGAAGCCGGTGCAGCAGTGTAATGAAAAGATGGCATTGTTTGGTCAGAAAGAAATCGCCATTGTACCGACTATGAGAACATTATTTTAGGGTCGAGCAGAGATCCAATTGATATGTCTTAAACAGATATTCAGGTGTAAGTTTAATCCATGGTCTAACACACGATGACACCGAGTAACCCCCTCGTTCTGGGGAAGCCCTGACTAGTCGATTACCATGTGCAGTTAGAAATGCTCAATTCTGTTCTTTTCCCTGTCGGCTCTCGATAATAACTGTTATAAACTGTTAGGTAAGACACATATGAACTTTGATTGTATTTCCATGGAGTAATAATCATACATTTTCATCCTTGAGCTGCGAAACTCTACTGCACTCTGTAATCGACTCGTCAGGGCTTCCCCACAGCAGGAAGCTGCTGCAGGAGAGTGGTGAGCTGTGTTCTCTTTTCAGTAGAAATCTGGCTAAGCTAGCAGATGCTTTAGTATGTGCTGGGACCTTATTTGTACTGTTGCTGAAGTTTGGTGCTGTTCTGAGCATTATTTGTGGCTATGAGTGGCTTTTTGATGGTGGTTTCTTGGTTGGATGCATAGACTGCAGTGTATTGTTATGGTGCAGTTTTTTATGAGGTTGCTAAAACTACATAAACTAGTGATCGGAAAACTTAATCTCTCGAGGTTGGATGGATTAAATTTACACCGGAATATTAAGATACCCAGTAATAGTAGTAGTGAAATGATTAGTAGTGTGGTGCAGCCATAAAAACGTCTCAGTATTAACTTACTACAGCCAAATGAGGAGAAAAAATATGTATGTGATACAGGAATGGGATATCACGATTTATGTGATTTTGTATATTAACACACTCATTCGGATGTAAATAAGACTTATGGGAAATTAATCTAGAAAAAAATGTGTAAATGTGGCTAACATGCCAAATTGAATAACTGACAGTATGTCACAACATTTCTTCATAAATCAGACTGTCAAAAAGAATCCAATAAAGCTACAAAGCAGTCTCCAGCAGTGCCTGTTAATTAATTTGTGACACTGGCAGACTTTGGCTCCACAGAAGAAACGTCTTAGTTGGATTCTTTACAAATTACAAGAAACAAGTTGATTTGATAGTTATTAGTAAGGCTGGGCGATAGGTCCTTAAAATAATATGCCAATATGTTTAGGCTATATTGCAATACATGGTATATATCACTTGATATTTACACTGTCAACACAGGGTCGCACAAGAGAATAGTTAGTTGTAGTTTTTATCTTGTGGCAGAGTGTGAAGTGTCACATCACAGACTGAGGGCAGAGGCTCTGTAGTCTGGCATTATGTCAGTGGATACTTCTGTATCACTTGCCAGACGCAGGAGGGTGCTCTGCATGTGGCTGTAGCGGCTGTTGTCTTTATCCTTTTTGCTCTTTGAAGGCAGCATATAACTCATCAGTATCACTGATGATCCGGACGGTTTTCACTGGTCTTTCATTAGGAATTCTGTTGACGGTAAGAAATATAAAAATGATTATCAGATATAATTTTAATTTAAGTTTGAAACTGTGTTGATAAGTTAAATTACTTTACCTTTTTCACCATTTTTGATTCACAGCCTGCAGTTTTAATTTTCAAGTGTTATTTCAACTTTTTTTCTCCTGAGACCATCTGGCCTTTCTAGTGAATTACTAGAGTCAGTGTATCATATAGAGGGCGGAATAATTGTGATTTCTCTCACTCCTTTTACACTTCTTATGAAATGTTCTTTTCCAACATTTTTTTTTTTTTATTTCGGCGCTGAACCCTCCACACAATAACTCTGAAATAAGAAAGAACATTGTGGACCGGTTTTATTTCCATGCGGACATCTCAGGTCCAGACCCCTGCAATAAAACAAAAGTTACAGTGCAGTTTGTACTGGAGTGCCGGCCTGTACTTATTTACTCAAAACAAATGACTTGCCTCATCGTTGCCGTGCGGCAGAGTAGCATATCATCGCCGGCTGTTGTGTTGATGTTGCCCTGATCTTCGTCTATCGACTACGCCGGGCAGGAAAATGGTAATTGAATTGCCCGTCGTGGCCCGGCCTTCCGCTTTATTCGGGAGCTCCTCTGCGTCCGGACTGCCAGAAAGTCATTACAGCAAATTAGTTATTCTGGCCCCACGCCAGCTCTGTCACGCTCTTCCCTCCTCACTCTTTGTGGTCTGTGCCAAGCTCTCATAAAGCAGGAAGCACACTGCTGCGAATATGATTGAAGACTGTAAGGTTATGAATTAGATATACATAGCCTGGCGCATGTTTGTGTTTGTGGGTGTTTGTGTGTGCACGGCTGACTGCGGCGTCTAATCAAGCTTTGATGAGCCTCCTGTTTCCCAGGTGGCAGTGGAATGATGGGATCATCATCTTTTATTAAGGACGCGTGGCCGAGTGCATTTAGTCACAAACAGTCGCCCAGGCCCTGATGGACGCGATCGCTCTCTTGCGTTTATCGTTGCTATGCGTGTCAAACTTTACCTTCCTGCACAGCGAATGTGCAGTTGACAAACAAAGACTGTGGCAGGTTTTACATTTGCTTTAATGTTTGAATTAACAGGTCCTTCCTTTTCAGACAGAAGTCGAAAGAAGCCTCTCGTTTTTCTTGATGGAGACTGTTGATTTCGCCAGCCGAACTGACAGCAGCTAGCAGATTTTAGCTCGCTGGCTAATTAAACTACTGCGGAGTCGGTAGCTGTCACACTGCCCGAACACATCTCACGCTAAAGAGGAAAGCCTCAAAGCTGCTCAGTTATGTAAAAATTGTTGCATTTAATAAATAAGCAACAAGGGAGGTCTGAAGATCACCACATCTCAGCACACGTTTTGGTCCAGCTGAAGGTGTGATGAAGGTCTGTCTATAGATATCTATAGCTCTATAGATAAACGGATCTAGGTCTAAGTACTGAAACATTGTTGTCATTAGACTTAATTGCAAGTGAAGAAGACAGTGTGCAGGAGTCTGCTCCCTGATTTTGTCTGCCTTCAGTCTTCTCCTACTCACCTGTCGATCTTAAGCTGTGCTCTAACAATGGAAATGAAAATACAATTTAAAGGCAAAGTCTGTCATAGGTTAGATAAACTAGCCTTGTGTCACTGACGTAATCTGGGTTTTGTCTTTACCTGGCCCACATTCTATCAATTCATCTAGAAATTTATGAATTTTGTGATGCTGACAGCATTTTAAAAAAGCATTAGATTTATTGTCTCTTTTCAGAATCATTACGATGACTGACTAGACAGTCCACAAACTAAACGTTATAATATTTTCACAGTAATATTTTCAGCTAAGGAACAGTCCATGTGAAACCTTTCATGGTGACATCCAATGGAATTTGCATCCCCCATATATCAGGGGATGTTTTCACCCCTTACTGAGGGATAAGTACCTTTTCCCATAAGCTCTAGTTAGCAGTCCATGCAGCACATAAACACCCTGAAATGGACGTCATTTCTACGGATTGCAGGCCGATAAGCAGGAGTGAAGATAAATCCACTTTTTGATCACAAAAGTAAATAATCTCTGAAAAAGTAAAAAGAAGCTAAATCAAATTTGCAAATTAGATTCCATCACGTCACCTCCATTTGCGACCTTTGCATTAGCTTTGTTTGTAATAGTGATGAACGAAAAATGCACAGTAACAATGACTAATGAAAACTGGATGTAGTGCTATTTTTGATAATGGTGGCTGGGGTGCAAACGTCCCTAAATTCAGTACATGGCACAGCCGCTAACTTCAGCCCGATGTTTGTTTGTTAGTTTGTTCTCCTTGTCATTGGAAGTAACATTGGTTTACTTCTTCATGCTTTAAGCTAGACAGCTGGAAATGCTAACGATACCAGTTTATGTTATGTTATGTTATGAGTCTTCAAAATGGACTGCCAGTCTGCTTCATGGACTCCTCATGAACATGTGGAGAAATCAAAAGCTTGGCAGATCCTGTTGTTGACTGCTACAATTGCTGAACTACAATCGGACCCCAACTGTTGGTTTTCCCTTTGCATCTGGACAACTACGCACACACGGGAAGCCACACACACACTTGCACGCATTCAACTCAATCTCCATTAAGTGAGATAAGGTGAAATCTCCCCGCCTCTTCTGTGGTCTCTCATTTCCTGCGCTGACTGACCGGCCGATTGATAGGTTGAGGTGCCCCGCCTCCGACCAACTGCAAGAGACTGATAAATCCCAGAGCGCACACACACACACAGACACTTAAAAATTGTGCACGGACACAGGCATTATAGTCAGACACACACACACTAGCAGTTCGGTGACAATCATTCAGGCCAGGGCAGTGGCTGGGCCCTTAATCCATCTCCATGGCAACAGGCCAGTTGTGTATGGCGACCCTACATAGGAGATAGTTGTACGTTGGCATCTGTCACACGCACACGCACACACACACACACACACACACACACACACACACACACACGGTCACGCACGGTCACAGAGGGAGCATCGATGGATTTATCTGGTGATACTCAGATATAGCTGATGGGGTTAATTGGTTTTCAGAGGGCATGTAGAGAGAGAGGAGACTGACACTGACCAGATTACTGCAGAGACACCGGGGAAACACTGCCAGAGAAGGAAGGAGCAAGAAGCAGGAGAGGAGCACAGAGAAAATAAATGTAAGCGCTGACATGAGAGCAGGAAGTTCAGGGAGGAGGGGAGGTGGGAGAAGATTTACCTCAGACCTCGGTAGTCGAAGAGAAGTCAGAGAAGAAGTGAGAACGAAAGATGTGAAGTTTTGAAAAATGATTTGGATGCAGCACATTTCTATATATTTCCTTGATTTCTCCCTTTGTTTGCCTCACCGAGGGAGAGTAATTAAAAACAAGAAAAGAAGTGGGACAATTAGAGAAACTAATCATCCCATCTCACAATTCGCCTCCATAATTTCTCTCTACATTGATTTAAGATTGAATCCAAAGTGTTTGAATTAGAGGCCAACTGATACGTGATGCATCTGCGGAGAGATCCCAAAAGAACTTCAGGGCAGAAACGGAAGGGGAAAACGGTAAAGTGGTTTTACTGGACCTTTTGATCAAATCATATGATCCCTATCAGCACAGAGTTTGATCAGATGGTGTAGATGTTCGTCACATCATATGATCAAAAGCTTCGAGTTTACTCCGACTGGGGAAGTTTGTAATGTCGTGTCACTCCCCATCCCGTCACCCCTCTCGATGTCTGTCATTTCCTCCCTGTCAGTGCCCCAAAACACGTAAAAAAACACCATTAGAGGGCACCGACAAGTGTTGTTAAAAGTATTTTTACCTGCCAATGTATTGATCACTGCATACCATGGTCACAAGTCATTAATGATACTACTATATACTATATTACTAATTTATCCTCATCAGACTTTTTAAAAAATACAATAGCATCAGCCTA
This sequence comes from Acanthopagrus latus, assembly GCF_904848185.1. NCBI lineage: Eukaryota > Metazoa > Chordata > Actinopteri > Spariformes > Sparidae > Acanthopagrus > Acanthopagrus latus. Next base: position 15,505,415 of record NC_051059.1, on the reverse strand, counting down.
AAAAAATCTAAAATTGGTTGTGATGTAAAAACAACGCATTATGTATTGTGCCCTGGTCGTCATTTACAGTTTCATTCTTCTCTTCTTACATAATGATTTGCTGCACCACTCCTGCAGTAAATACCTGCTGGGCAGGTGATTATAGTCAGAGAGGGCTGCACAGAATTTTAAATGTGGTCATTAAGATTAATATAAATTAATTAAGTTTATTTTGCTTCATTGCTGTTGCAACAAACGAGAGAAACTCGCCTTGGTGATCAGCTCATTGTGCGGGTCAGTCTGTTTGTATGTACTCGTGGAGATGTTCCCATAGTCTGGCTCCATCTTCCCCTGAACAGAAGAGTAGAAAAATACAATTTTCCAGGTGAGTTCATTTAATGAATAAATCTGCATCATCTCGGTGTTATTAGTTGACTTAAACATACAGTATATGACTTGTCATCCCCCAGGGTGCAGATAAGAAAAATAACAATTAAGCTCAAAGTTGCCCCGCTTTGATCGCTCACTGATGAAGGCTAACCGCTCCTGAAACTCTCAAACTTTAACTTTTTAACAAAATGCCACCTGTGATGGCAGAAACAAGGGGAGGCCAACGAGGGCATGATAACTGACTGTTTGAATGCTGGGTGAGAGTGGAGACCTCTCAGGTAGAGACTCCCACCCCACCTGAGTGTTGTTATTGTGGGTGGGTTTGAGGATTATTGCGACCTTCCACCAAGTCCTGTGCTTTCTGTAGCGAGGCTTAAGGAAATTAACTTCAAATTCTTTCCTTTGAATCATGTATTTTTCAAAAATGACCCACAGCATGCTAAATCCAGAAGTGCAAATTCAAGGGCAACTGGTCTTACTTTAGTCCTTGAAGACGTTTTACCCTGAAGCCCTCGGGATGCTTCTTGAGTATTGAATCTCTTACAGAGGTTAAATGACTCCCCACCAGTCGCTCGAGACTGAAGAAACCTTTTGAGAAAAAAGGTCTTCAAGGATCTGCCAAGTCCCGTTTCCCTTGACTTGTAGACATACCTTTATTCTACAAACCTTGTAGTGATTCTAAGCGTCACTTTTCTAAATTCCATAAATCAGATTTGCCCATAGGGGTCCCCTGCTTCTTTGAAGAAACAGTGAGATTGCTGGAAGGAGCCGTTTTCAGATTCATTCCTGTTTTTTCCCTGAGCGCCAGTGAGCGACAGGTTTCCCAAACACCACAACTGCAATTTGCACATCTTTGCTTTTGCCTCGAAAGGGACTTTCCCTCGCATTCGACAGGTGTGTGTGGAGGAATTTCTAACACTCAGGAAGTCTTTTTTGAAAAAGTCTGAAAGAGCACATTGAGCGTTCAAGACAGCTGAGACATCAGTGTCATGAATATTTCACAAGAGCGCTGAATTTCTGATGGCAGGATTTTTGTTTTTTTTGTTTTTCTTCCCACAGTCAGTTTTTTCTTCAGGCTTGTTGAGATGCCTAATTATCGATTCCCCTGAAGTTGATAAGCAGCTCCAGATGGCCCAGTTCTCGCTCCCAAATCCCACCTTTCTTTCAGTGGTGCCCTGCCTCATGCACGCTGTTGAACACATTACAGGGAGCTGCCAGCAGCCACAACAGGGAGCGTTGCAGCCACAGTTTCCTGCTGTCAGTCATTGAGCTGCTCTAGTAGAGCAACTGGACACCTTGATGGCACATGATGAGTGCTCTCCATTCAATTACCCCACCCGTATTTTTTCTAGCCAAGCCAGTGATTCACCCCAGTGGTTTTCCAGTCAAGTCATCTTCTTTCCCAGCTGCTGCCTGCACTTAATTCCAGTTATCAACCTCCTGTGATGTCTTTGGAATCGGCCATATTTGCTGGTGCAACAGTTTGTCTTTTACCTCATGTAACTAGACCCATGTCTTTTAAAAAGCTGCTTTGATTAGTATTTTATATGAACACGTGTAATGTGAAAGATGTCAATGGTAGTGGCTGACCCTGCACATCCCCTGAGTTCTATGGAGCATTTTCTTGTGTGTGTCTTTCAGCCAGTGTTTTAGTGTGGCAGTCTCTGATGAACTCACTCCACAAGATCTGCCCAGCACCAATCGGCAAATGATGCAGTTTTGTGACGTGATGGTGAACATAGTCCAGGATTTAGCAGCTAAAGAGACAGATAACTCCCTCACGAGCTGATGTTGACCGAGTCAGAGCTTAAAGGAGAATGAACATTGGACTCAACATCCTCAAATAGCTTGAAGAATGACTCCAAATGAAGGTTGCTGGATGTCTGCTGACTATGTCCTGTAACTAGTCAACTTTTTTCTCACACTTTCTCCACATCGACTTAAGTACAAGTCGTTCTAGTCAGTGTCGCTTTTACAACTTGTTGCGCTTTAACGGAGTGGTCCCCAATCTTCCAGCAATGAATAATACAAATTGAAATCAAGTAGCGTCATAATGGTAATGATTCTGTTATTCAGATGCCAATTAAGACACATGAACCAACGAAAGCCTTTTAGTGTGGAGACTATTGTCCCAGCTAACAATTTAAATGGTGCAGTGCAGTGCAGTGGGAGGTAGCTTGCAAAGTGATATCCGTCAGTGTGACGGAGACCTGTTTGGTTTAAGAATTTATAACCCTGTGTGACCATTGTGGGTAAGTTGCAGATGAAAAGTAAAGGCCTGTGAAGCTCAGTCCAGCCGATCAAGGGTTGATGCGCTTTCAGCTGGAACAGGCGGAGATTTAACTAAAAAAAAAACATTTGTGACACACACACACACACACTTATCAGTAAACTCAATTATACTCAAGTCTGGGAGTGCAAATTCACACGCACGCTATATTATTTACAGCCTGATCAAACATTAATGGAGCAGAAATGTCCTTGAAAGCTAAAAGATGCCTGTGAAAATGCAAATGCAGAGCTTAAAAATTGCCCTCCGCTAAATTGGACTCCCCTTTCTGCATTTCCGCCCTGTCAACATGCAATTTGTTGATTTGTCAAATATGTACACGTGAATGGTTTTGCTGTCCCCTGTAGGTCTCTGTAGGCAAGTTGTGGCTGAGCAGCTCTGTCCAGTGCATTGTGGGTGAGAGAAAAAAAAATGGCTACAGGTTTATTTGGTCAGGAAACAACAGCCCTAAAGCTGGGGAGAGAAAACACAAGAAGAAAAGTGTTAAATTCAGCCGGCAGCGGGGGGAAAATGCAGTGAGTCCACAGAAAAACACTCTGTCAACAAAATGAAACAACCAGTTGGGAAAAAAAACTCAACAATGGCTGGGTGGTAGATGGACCGGTCCAAACCCAGAAGAACTGCACCAATCCTCAAGTATGTGGCCTCTCACCAGCTCATGCTGTGAGATAGAAATGATTGCATTTTGATTTTAATTTGAAATACAATGCCTTAAAAAGTATAGAGTCAATAGAGTCATTCACTTCAAATATTTAGAAATAACAAACCACTGCAGCTATCAATCCCATCGCCTTTGTATACACACACCGTTTAAAAGGCCTGTCCGGTAATGGGTGTCAGTTTACCTCATATCCTGCAAGTGATATGAATTGCTTGTGGCAGGAAGTGATTGGGGAAAGATGTAGGGCGCCATAAAGATGCTGCGAGGTTCGCACACAGTTGTCTTATTAACATAATATACAATGACCGCAGTGATGCTTAATGAGGTTAGGAGCACAAAAGGGCTCTGCAGATCTCTGTCTGTCTCAGTCTTTGTTTCTGGCTTCCATGTCATTTATCATTCTGTGTCTCAAAAACACAAACTGATTAACATATTTTAAAGAAAATAAAAATCTGTGTCCACATTGAGTGGCTGTTTACATGACAGTAGTAACAATGGCAACTTTTGTGGCATTTTGGCCTTTTGTTCATTCAACAACAGGGTTTTGAGGACCAGAAAACACAAGCTGTTAGTCTCACTTCTCACTTTTAGCTGACCACATAGTCCCCTACAATTTTTAAAATGTTGAAAAGTTTAAAAACATTTTAAACATTTCTAACTTTAAGCTTATCATTTTAAACGTTTCATTTGCCTGAATTGAGACCAAAATGCGTTGATTTACGTAACTTTTTTAAACTTCCATAGTTAATCATATCAAATCAGAAACATTTGAGACACAAATTCAAACTCATCTGTTTATTTTAGAAAATGTTTTTTTTTTTCCCAGGTCCCAAGAATCACTGAACACACTATGGTGTTTAAAGATTTAAATAAACTTTTGTTGTTCTGAAATATCAGATGCTCATCTTGCTTTTCTTGGTTTCTGGGCTAACGTTGGTCATATTTCGCTCTCATGACTGCGTATGATGTCGTTCCAACCTATTGAAACCAACCGTTATTCAAAAACAGACAGAAGACCACTTTAGCTGATATTCGGAGCCCCAGTGGATTTGTGACAATAGATTTACTTGTTACCTGCACAGGGGATTATACTCTCAAATCTCAGGTATTAGTGGGCTTACCGGGGGGGATTACGCATTGTACTCGATTCACGGTCGGTCCGAACTGATAATGCACCAGTATGGAAGCAAGTATGGAAGTGTATCCTGAACAGAAGTGAGGGCACGCAGCAGGTGCATTAATCATCTTGGAGATTTCCTGTGCTGTCAAAAGAGGTTTTCCCGAATGGCCGAGGAATACGTGACTGCAGCAAATTTCTTAACAGAGGTTCATTGTTCTGCTACATACTGTAGATACCGAGACAATCATCCAACGGGGACGTTCTTTTTCTATGATAGGAGGAATGAGGCTTCACACGGGGACCCGGGCTCATTTACATAAACAAATGTAATCATGTGGGGCTCCTCATGTTTTAGAGGTTTTGCATAAGAAACCTGCATAAGTTAACAAACCTAATTGCACCACCCCCAGCACATTTGCATGAAAGCCTGCATTACCATCGAAAACTCAAAAAGTTGATTTTTACGTGTATATACAGTAGCTCTCTGTACTGTAATGGTATATCAGGAAAGGTAACTTGCACTGTCATGATTTTTAACCCTGTTTTACAGTTTTTCCTTTTTCAGTTGTGTCATATGTTGTTTCTGCTTATATCCAGATTTTATTCATCTTGGAAAAACATGATGTAACTGTATGAGAATAAAACAGTCACTGGCTGCACAAATTACTTTTGATTTTGTGTTTACATGTTGCATATTGAGCAACAAATGTATTTCATTTTTAGTTGGTCCATCAGCGCTGAATGTACAGATTATTGAAATTGATCAATGTAATTGAAATCTTGATTGTCAGAACAATCAAAAAATATATAATTTTAAATATTAATGTCCTTAAAGAAAGCTTGAATAAAATAATATTTTATTGCTTTTATTAATGTAAATTCTCAATAAGAACAAAAAAAAACATGGGATCATGGGAGTTGTTGTATTCATTATTAAGCAACTACCATCGCCAATTAAAGTCTCTCTCCGTGACTCAGGCAGTTTTATTCACGTCACGTTTCGATTCTTCTTCTTTTTGGAAACATTTGTGATAATGCAAATGCACAATGCACTCAACAAAACATACAACAAAGGTTTTAGCTGGTCATCTTATCGTCTCAGCTGTAATGCGTACATTTTACTTCCACTCCACCTCTAACTAAATTCAGTATTTTTATATACCGGTACCTCTGCATCTTTCCATAAAATGAGCATATGGAGTCGCTCACCCAAGTAGAGCTTGCTCAGGGACATGAGGCCATTTTGTACTAAAGTAAATGGAGAACTTGTACAGTAAGTGAATAAGAGTGTTTCCTGAGGGGAAATGGTCTTGATGACTCAGCCTGTTAATGCATGTACCAGGTACTGACAGTACAAAGAGTTTGAATTTTTATCTCCCCACTGGATGGCTCATCTCGATCTCCCTATCCACTTCCTGGGCTTTTTTTCTGTGCACTTGTCATGAAAATAGATTCAGAGAATGTTCAAAGAGGATGGACTGTCAACGTGTGCGTCAGAATAGTATCTGCCAAAGAGTGTCAGGTTGCACGGTAGCTTCACTTCTTGCTTGCTGACCTCCCTGCAGCTTGTCAAGGGCTTGGTTTGTACCAAGTCGAAGCTGTTGCACAAGTGCTCTGCAGAAAGAGACTCACAGCACCTTGTACATTATTAAATTTAGAACTGTCACATATACTAACCTCGACTATCCTATGCTGCTGTGCAACTTTGCAAGACCACATTTATCTACGCCAAAAGTGTTAGACCTTAGCCATGCAGAGACTGAAAACAGATGTATTTCACCGCAGCAGCCGCCTCTTGGGGTCCATACATGAATCAGTTCATACTCCATGCCGGGGTTAATAAAGACCAGAACCACAGACACTTAATAATGATGCTTAAAACTGACCCGTCAACTTAGGTGATGACAGCATGTTCAGCTGTGTTGTGTTAGGCCTTAAGGAAATTTATGATATTTCTTATCCTGGGGCCTTTCTTAACCAATTTGCCATCATGTTAAGCATCTTGGTGTGGACAGCTATTAGATATCATAAGATAATCTGATAATGGCAGTTCAGGTTGTGCTAAGATTACACTTAAATTAGCCGTCCCTCTCCTTGTCTAACCAATGCAAGAGGGAAAATGCGCTCATGTAGACAACTATGCTGTTTGAGCATTTATCTGATCCCCAATCAGTTAAACCATTGAACGATTTGTGCAAATGGGAGAGCATTGATCTGTATGTTTGAGGGAACATGGCATTCTTGTGTTTGTGTTAATGGACAGTTGTTTGCTAGCTAGCTAGCTAAACTGTAAATTGTTGTAAATTGCTTAAGTGCATGCTATCCTTATCCATCTCCTGGGCTTTGTCTCTGAGTCCAAAGATAGTTAAACACAAATTAGCCCTTTGCGTTAGCTATTTTGGCGAGCTGCATAACGATCTACCTAGCTGTTTTGTTACCTAGCAAGCAAACTATCAATTTGCAGTAGCCTAATAAAGGACATTTATGTATTGTGATATTAAATGTAGCATTAAATAAAAAAAAGAATGTCATGCTTAAAATTAAAAATAAACAAGTCAATACTATAATTGTGGCCATTCTCACGATGGCTTATGCTAACTTTGCGCTTACCCTCTTCGTTATTGAGTTCTGAGAGACATGACGCAGCCCCTTCAAAACCTTTTTTCAATATAAGGAAAATGTAAACAATCATTTCTAATGCTTGCGTGTGCGTCCAAACATAGCCCCATGAGTTAGCTTGTTTTGCTAGCCAAATAGGGATCTACTCACTGGGCAACCAGCTAACCAAACAGCTTGCATGTTAGCTGGTTAAACTATCACACCAGAGGCTTGGAATGATCATATTTTTGGGGAAAAGAACACAACAGTTCTTTCTGGATTAGTACAGAAAAACTCCTCCGATGTGAGCCCGACCTCATTTGGCTTGTCATGACTCATTTTCGCTGTATTTACTGAAGCAGCGCCTGTAGCAGTGGAGCATGGTTGTTACCATACATGAAAACGTAAAATGCCCAAATTGCAGTTGGCTGCTGAAGCACTCTAACCAACTTGGCATTTTACAGTACTGAAGTATAATGAAAACAGCATGTTTCAAATGATAGTAATGGCATTATTGATTCTTTTCAATGCTCTGTTTAACCCCTGTATTAGTCTTTATTTAATAATACAAGAGCTATCACGGTTTAAGGGTTCATGTTTTACATCATAGACACAGAGTTACATTATCTGTCATCTGGTTAATTAAGAATGTTATTAATATCACACATCCTGATTGTGTTCAGATGACTCCATGTTCTTTATTTCACCCAGAGCCTTTCAAGGAGACAACATGTGCTGATGAAGCCACATTATCTGCTCTCCTCATCTGCGCTGCATGTGAACAATGAAATAATCATCTTTCTCGTGTGTTTTCTTGCAGTTGGGTGAGGACACTTTCAACCGTGCCAAGTTGCTGAACGTCGGCTACACGGAGGCTCTGAAGGAGGCGGAGTACGACTGCTTCATCTTCAGCGACGTGGACCTGATCCCGATGGACGACCGCAACCTGTACCACTGCTACGACCAGCCGAGACACTTCGCCATCGCCATGGACAAGTTTGGCTTCAGGTGAGGTGATGAGCCAACACAGTGCCTGACCTCAAAGCACATGTTTCTGCTTGAATTTACCTCAGTGAGCCTTGACGCTTATTAAGACTTCAGCCTATTTGAATGTAGTATAGGTTATTGTATTTGCCAAAATCACATTTTTGTTTTTTGTTGGAGCTCATCTCTTTTGTAAAATATGTAGAATTTAAATATGCAGTCTGCTGTCTAGCATTGAGATGGCCTACAGTCTTTGTTGTGACAGACAATTCACAGCACCTAATTTGACTAAATCTCATTATACTTTGAAATCCTTGTCTGAAGCTGAAATTAGCATAAAATTACACCACAGTTCAATGCTGCCAATTTTTATTTGGTCATACTTCGGTAGTCCTAACAAGAGCACGTGACACCAAGCGTAACTAACAAGTCTAGACAACAGCCTTGTGAAAAGATCCTTATTAACTTTGTGTATTGAATATTGGACCAACCTGTAGAGTGCATGTTGCTGCTGCAGCTACGGTTTCTACTGCATGAACAAGCCATACAAAGAACCCTTTGTTTGTGCATTTCTTTTCCATATTTCATACAATCCAGACACTGACTTTGTTGACGCAACTGTTGCTGTTAAATTCACTAATGGAAATCAGAGACAGTTCTTTGTCCACCGCAATACACAAAGTAAAACGCACAGAATCTGTTATGTTATAAAAATCCATACATGATGGTTTATTGTGTATTCAGCAGCAGATGCCACTCATCTTGGCTGTCATTTCTGTTTGTGGCGACTCATTTATTGCCAAAAAGTTTCAAGGACTTTTTACAGAGACTTAGAGAAAGACACAAATTCAACAATGAGTCACAAAACAGAGAAACTTCCTATAATAGTCAGCATGGTGAACCCTAGACTTCTTTGTGGAGGTGGAGGAAAGAAACAGAGGAATCCTGACTGAGGAAGCGTATCGAAAGAAACCTTTTTTGGAGAGACACTCTACACATGAAAGTCTGCAATGGATGCCAGTTTAAAGCTGAGGAATATGCCTGAAAATAGCAGGGATCTACAGCATAAAATGTAAGAAATTCTGCAGTTGGGAAAGACCCATCTGGTCAGGTCTTGAGCAGTTCATCAAAATGCAGTGTTGACAAAAGAGCTCCGGTCTAATGATTGGTTAGGTTCTGCTATAGTTGAGTCTTTAAATGGCACCACAACTGCCCTTAATTATCTAAAAGCACTGGAAGCATTGATTAATGGCCTAAACATGGCCGGTGAATGTGACCTACCGATTCAAGAGCTGTCAATCCGCAAGAGTTATCCTATTGAAAACCCCCGGGGGCTCCAGCAGGTCCCTGATATAGTGCTCAATAAGCTAATGCTATCTGGCAACAAATACTATACCAGGTGGTAAACAGGGTTGTAGCTAGCATTTTTTATTAGCAATGAATCAGTGTAGACTTTTAGAGTTTTCTGGCCTCAAGAAAATTAAGTAAATAGGAGATAAAAGTAAAGCCAGCTGGTTTCACTAAGTCAAGGGTCACATGATTGATAATAGTTAACTGCTGTTGTAAAAATCCGATCATTGTACCAAGTTGGTCCCCGAGGTCGAAGTGGTCTGAGTCCGTACTTTTACCATTCAGTTGTCCCTAAGTTTTAGCACTTAGGAGGCTTCCAAATGAAATGAGACATGTCACGAATGAAGTTAAACTTGATGCAGGCACCATGACGCAAGGGTACATTTTGTATTTTGGCAGGAAGACAACCTCAGCTGCTCTCAAAAGTAAAGGCACTGGAAGTTTTTGTGATACACGGTGAACACATTGCCAGTGAAAGTCAGGTCACGTTAAGTGCTATTCCATTACCTTAGCACCTCGCAACACCTAACAGCTCTGTGAGCAGAAAGGGTCACCTTGAAGTCCATTTCACAACACCGCTCTTTGCTAAATATTTCACAAATTACAGTCTTTCAAAAAGGACCTTATGCAATGAATTAAATTATATTACCATTATATTGTTCAGACGTTAAAGTACTTGTTCCGTGGATGACACCCCAGCATGAGTGTGCTGCAGCCCATTTGCAGTTATGGAGAGCACATTTATGTTCAGTCATGACCCAATCCTGGAAATGTTAGCATGCAAGAAAATTGATGAAAGGCAAAATGGGAAATAGTCAAACTGGTGACAGGTGACAATGCACCAATAAAACAGGAGAGGAGTGCCACAAACTGGTGTAAAACCTATAGTATGAATTGATTATTGGAGTCTGATAGTCCTTGTAGTTGGAACCAGAAGGTATGTGCCAGCTTTTAATGTGTAAAGAGCTGATGTAAATCGCCTCTGTACTGTATCCCCAGTCTTAAAAATGACCTCTGCTGTCATGGAGGCTGGGTTCAGTTCCTCTTTGGTGTCTAGCCAAGTTAACCATCAGGCTGCCAAATCCCCCATGTGATCTGCGGTCTCAACAAACAAGCCATGAGCTAATTAGCTAAGGGTAGCTAGTCACAGTCAAGGATACACATCACAGGGCTGCAGTTGTTGGTAACTCTGGTGATGTTCTGCCCCCTCTGTTTTTGGAGCTACCTTCAAATGTGCTAATTAAGTTACCGTAACATAGCGGTGCAGTAAGGTTACAGTTTAGACTGTATGTTAATAGATAAATGCTACAAGACCTGAGCCAAGTTCCTCTGTCTTGCTTTGACACAGAGACACTTGAGGTGAAACGTATTTTCACCTGGAGAATATAATGGGTTAAATTGTTCACTTACTGTCACCTTATGTGACAGAATCACCTGCCTCAAGTGTTTGTTTATCTGCCACCTTGAAGTTATTACTGGCTGTAAACAAGGAGCCAAAAGGAGCTGAGGTGACCTTTGACCCATGTCTGCCAAATGTCATCTCACACTTTTACCATGTCTCAGAGGAGTTTGAGTGTTAGAATTCCAGCTGACTGAAACTTTTCCTTGGAAATAATCAGACTATTATGGAGTTTCCGTTGAAGATGTATCAGAATTCTTTTGTTTATTCTTTGAGTGAGACGTAATTAAAATAAAGCAATTGAATTAGTCCTCAAGATAAACATGCCAGCACTCTATTTGACTCTTCTTCTTCCCATGTAAGAAGTGTCCATTTCATGCACACACAACTTCCTCATCATATTGTTGCTGGGGGATCTTGTGCAGAAACATATGGTCTCATTAGTTTCTGCTTGTCATCTTGTAACAGGGAGCTGTCATATGTTTGACAACGTACACTGTACAGAATATATGTGCACACACGCACATGCATAGAAACACACAAGCATCACCCTCTGGTTAGACTCCAGGTGGCTGTCATGACATTCGTAGCTGACGTCCGTCCCACTCCACCAGTCTCACGACTTTCGAGGGAAAAATAATACACCAGTATGCCTGAATTTGTCCGCTGCCTACACACACGCACGCAGACACACACACACACAGACCACCCTCCAACACACTCATTCTCTCTGACCGTCTTTTTTGTTCACATCTTCTCTTTTCCTCATTCGTTCGCCTCTAAGCTCTAATTTCTCTTTGGCGTGTGTTTTCATCATTCGAAGGTCACAGGATTCATGTTGGGGCACTTCTCAGATCCAATTTAATGTCATCCAACATTTCCATTGTAAATGGGATTGCTGCAGGTAGCACACTTGTCATTGAAGTCGTTTTTTGCATCCAAACTAACAAGGTCCATGAGGAATGACGTGTGTTCAGCTGCTCACGAGCACCAAAGGCCTCCAGTATGAAGAAATACAATGGCCCCTTGTTATGGCCGGTCATTTTAATGTGCCTTGAGTGGATTATATATGGGTAGGGATTATCCACTTATTATACAAAAAAAAAGGCACCCATAAATGATTCACTTAAAAACTCATCAAAAGACGAGACACATTGGGAAAAGATCTGATTGCCTGAAACACTTCCGAGAGGTTATTCAAATGCTAATTCTGCCATCTGAACAGGCTTCCTGCAAAAAACTGAACTGCTCCTAATGCATCACATTAGGATAATGCATCTGACATTGTCAATTCAGCCAGCATGGAGAAAATGCACAGCAGTGGTCTGCACGGGCGCTTGAAGTTTTACAAACACAATTATTAAGTAATTATTTTGTATTAATCATAACTTCAGTTTGAGTGGGTTTCCATGGTTATATGATGCCATTTAATGAGCAAACTTGTGAAGAAATGACCCTCTCACCATGTATCAGCACAGATTTTTACAACAGTATGGACAAGGCAATCCCAGCTTCCCTCATTTTGTTCAGTGAATTAAATTTGCTCCAGTTAGCATTTAAAAAAAAAAAAAAAAAAAAAAAGTTGTGTTTGTGTCTTTTTTCCAGTTAGCAAATGTAACGCCTTCCTATAAATGCTGGAAACAAAGCAGGGCGTGATGGAAAATGATGGTAGCTCACATCAGTCTCATCGTCTCCATTGTCCTCATTTACAATAAGTGCTCTTGCTTCCTGTTGCAGTGTCCTGTCCTGTTTTAAGTGATTGGGATGAACATGGTATAATTGAGCTTTTGGGCTTTGGCTTTTACCAAGTGGAAGCTTGAGCTCAGCACATTTGAAAACATCTCCTCGTCCTCCTCATCTCCTTTTCTTTCCTCTAATTTCACACAAAGCTCACTTTGTGCCGCAAAGAAATGCAGAAAATCTCTCAAATTCAGTAACATCCAAAAGAGCAGAGAGTTGAAGCTGCCGGTGTCCATACTGTGTGTAAAAGTATTTAGAGTTGTTTAGACAATTATGTTTTACTCACTGAAAATGCCACACATAGATCTTTTCCCCTCTTTACCTTCTCGCCTCCTCTCCTCGCATCGTAGTCCCTCCCACATGAGATGCGAGCAGAGGAGGCGAGGACGAAACACGAAGCGATGAGGCAACGGGCGTTTAACAAAATGAGACATCTCTCCCCTGGAGCCTTTTATTACAGAGACGTCAATTAAATGTGACATGTGGCCCAGCTGTCACCGCTGCATTTTATGATTTCTGTCAGATGAGCATCACAGTGTTCATGTCAACTTATATATATATATATATATATATATATATGTTTTTTTTTGTTTTTTGTTTTTTTTTACTTACATGTTAATTGAGACATCCATCAATATGCTGAGATTGATTTCTGAGTCACAGGCAGGAGGACGGAAGGAAGACGGCAATGAGGAGGCGCAAAATAGGGGAATTAGAAGAGCTGTTTGTCGTCCACTTTCTTTCCATTTAACTCATCCGCCATCTCACCATCTCTCGATCTCTTCTCAATCTCATCCCCTCCCTTCTGTCTTCTCCTGCAGGCTGCCCTACGCGGGATACTTTGGAGGGGTTTCAGGCCTCAGTAAAAAACAGTTTCTGAAGATCAACGGCTTCCCCAACGAGTACTGGGGCTGGGGAGGGGAGGACGACGACATCTACAACAGGTAACAGTGGAAGAATCTGGCTGTGATGGTTTCCTCACTGACTCATAGATTTCTTTTTAATTTTCCTGGGAGTGATGTTTGAAAACTTGACTAAATTACTTGTCAACATCAGAATTCTGCTATGACTGCAGCTCACAGACAGAAAGTAATGCAGCAGCACCTGTCAGGCTTATGTTCAGTAGTCTGCTTCCTCGTCAGACCACCAACTGCAGCACATTGACGCTCACTTACGCACACATACGCACATTATTCCAGCCTCTCCTGGAGACTGCGGCGGTAAAAATGTGGTAAAAATCAAGTGCCTCGACTGAAAGTGACACGGCAGTTCCTGGAGGAGCGGTTGATTTATTGTAATTGTTTCTGAGAATGAGAATGATTAACAAATAAATTAACCTTTTTGAAGCACTTCAGTCGGCTTTTAATGACTTCCTCAAGTTCGCAAATAACGTTACTGAGGAAGTGAGCTGATCGCAGACAGCGGAAGGAGATGTGTTTGACAGGAAGACAGAAAGATGATGGCTCGAACGCATCGAACCACTTACAGGGCCATTAGTTGAATTTATGTTCTACTCAGACGGTTGTTTGGGCTGAAAATTGTTTAATTACCTGGTGAAGTGATGATCCGACTACCAAACAAATGATTCAGCAAAGATATTATGAAACCACCTTTGCGTCACACCTTAAACACAGCTGACGTTTCCCATATATTCCCCCCTGATAAGCTCCCCGCTACACATGTTATGTCTGTCGGTCACATCAACAAACTGTAAACATCCGCTCCATATTGCCGAAATACTCATTTGAGGATTTTCCACGATTGAACAAATTGTCAGTTGCCATGTCCAATGAGCTTCAAAATGCGTTTTGTTTCAGTCACATAAGCTGATGCAGTTGCGTTCAAAGAAAGGCGCACACTAATTATAAACACACACTCGGAGGCGCACAGACCGACACAGCGAAAAGCGACCTCCGTCGTCAGTGTATCACCGCTCTTTGTTTTCCTTTTTTCTCCGCCTGTGTCCCGCTGTCACTCTCTCGCTGTGAAGCTTATCGTTCTCCTTTCAGTTTAATGGCATTATAAGAAAACCGAAAGTGGAGCATCTGAAAAATCAGTGTTTTTCGAGAACGGATTGTGTCAGTCAGCGCAGCGTTCGGGAGATTGCAGTTGTTTGTCAGCGTCTGGCGAGGAGTGATAAAAGTGATCTATGTGCGGTTTGCTGACTAATCATGTTGTGTGTATTTCTGTGTGTATTTCTGTGTCTATGTCTATGTGTGTGTCTAATTAACAGCCCGACAGACAAAGTTTAAACTCTTAACTTTTTTTTTTATTGGGTGATAGCTGAAGCAGATTTCCCTGGAGATGATTTCTGCAGTCAAAACTCAACTTTTCTTGTTACAGCAGCTATGAAATGTGACGTGCGGGTCGACAAGACACCAGAATTTTACTTTTGTGAGACGTTTCATCGTCTCAGAATTTATTGTGACAAGCAATGTTTTTTTTCAGGGAAGAGCATTTTATGCCACTAGTCTAATTATATAATAATCTAATAATGCAAGCAGGGCCTTATAAAAGTAGTGATGGAATGTAACTAAGTAGATTTACTCAAGTACAGTTTTGAGTATTTTCCATTTTCTACTACTTTATAACTCCACTCCACCAAGATTTTTACATGTAAATGTAAGTATAGTTTACTTTAACTTGTACTTTTGGTACTTTAAAGGGAATTCTTGTATTTTTCAAACCTGGGCCTTATTTCTTAAATATATTGGTGTATAATTGATGCACACACAAATCAAAAGTTTTGGAATCACTTCAGCAGATTTCTTCAGCTGGCAGCCACAATTCAGCTGCAATAGCTACAGTGTGATCCTTCGAAGTAACAGCCTCTTTGAAGTCCTTGTTTTCTGCCGCTCACAGGCTGGTGTTGTTACTCCGAGAGTCTGACACCGTGCAAGAAACAATTCCTACTCACCTGGCAAGATTTCAGAGAGAGACTTGTATTCCTGGTTACAACAAGGTCTTATGATAACTGTTGTCAGACGCTTACAATGACAGCGTCAGCCAGCCACTGACAAAAACAAGCTTTTAATAGATGTAACTTTTCCAATCTTAGTTGCCCCAAAGGATGACATCGCAGCCATCGCGGCTGTGTCACAGCTGCCAGCTGTCGTGATCCGCTGGACCAGACTTTTAGGGATAATTAATCATTTTCACACGGAAACATGTAAATAAAAGGGATGTGTGTCAGTAAAAATCCCCTTTAAATCAATTTAATACTTAATACAGATACTTAAGACTTGTACTATTCATATGGGTAATGTTTTAACACAATATCTTTTCTTTTGCTTCAGTATGACTTTGGGGTACTTTTTATACAACACTGGTCAAAAGGCCAAGATTCATCCTGAGATAGAATTTGTAAAATTCTTGTTCTGTTGAGTATTTTTTGCTGTGCTGTGCTCTTCTAGCTTTCCCCTCACTTTGGACTTAAAGTAGCACTATGTAATGTGATTTTGCTGAACAGTGGACTCTCCGGTCACATGTGGCAGTTACAAGATAATGGCGAATTGAATTTCCCTTTATTTGGGGTCAGCTGCTTTAATGATATCAGTGGGGCATCCTGATGTTTAGATCCCATCTGTAGAATCACTTCACTGCAGTCTGTCCAGGACCATCGCAGTCCCTCCCTCATTGTCTGTTTTTAGAGGTTTTTAAATGTCTCGCAAATACAGTATGTTAAGTTTCAATGTTACTTACACTCTGTGATGATTTTATCTCCAGTGAACGCCCTTAATACCTCTTAGAAATAAAGTTAAAAACTGCCGACAGCTGCAAAGGAGCTCAGCCAGTGTATGCTACAGATGGTGGAGATCAAACCAGAGCTGAAATTCCAGAAAATATGTGATTTCAGTTAATCAGAAAAAAAACGTAAAAAGAACAAAACGCAAAGCTTGAACTGTCTTTTATTCTGTTCACTGCGTCAGTAAATTAAACTGTAATTGCACTGTGATTTGTCTTGTCTAACAGATTTATTAAGTGTCATACCTCAGTGGTAGAAAATAAGATACGATAGGAAGCTGACAATAAACCTCGCTCTCTACAAACTAGATGTAGTGAGAAAATAGCCTGCCCCTCTCTGCTTTACTCAACTCCTTGTTTATTACAAACTGAGCCTGTGAATCCTGTGAATCTTATAATAAATTAATGGAAAAAAAAAACTGGCAGAAACAAGTGAATAAAGCTGAGCTTGAAGGTTTTTGTCTGGCCTTTCTCTCAGGTTCAAACACCCCCTCCTAGCATCCACCTTCACTTTTCAAGCCTGGCTTGTTTTTAAGCCTTTCACAGAGCAATCAAAAGGGAAATGCCCTTGAAAGCAAACACACACACACACACACACACACACACACACACACACACACACACACACACACACACACAAGCTGTTGGAAAACAACGGTGTGTAGATGTAGCTGAGGCTACTGACGCACGGGAAATAGTCTCCTACTCACTTTTCTCATGTGGAATCTTTTAATTAAAATTGTGTGAATCTTTAGGCCAAGACTGAAATATTTGGAAACACTTTTCTATGAAGGTCGTTTCTATCATGCATCACAAGCACACTGATAACGCAGGCTTTATCAAAGATTGCAAATGATTTTAATCATGCATGACAACCTGTAACGAGGTCGTGGGATAATTTCATTCAGCATTCGCAAGGCTTTATCCCCTGTACACCTAGTCATTATGATACTTGTGCCAACTAGAAGAATAACCTTTTTCTAATCGCACTCAATCATACATTATCACTTATTCATTCATGAAGATCCAGGTTAGCAACTAGCATAAAATTGCTTCCCTGGTAACCTCCAAAGGAAACGCATGCCTCCACGCCAAAGTGACAGTTGTGTTTAAAAGAAGAATCGGAGTCCTTGGTTACTCAGCACATTGTTATGCGTTAAGCAAACTTTATTGAAATAAAACTGTGAAATACAAAATACAAAGTCTGGAGCACACAGCTGGCAATGAAAGGCAACAAAGACAGAGGGGAGCGGGCAAGGGCAAAACCAAGCGCAGAGAACTATAAAAATACAAAAAAAAAACAAAATAAAAGCACAAACTAAAAAAGCACTGGGATAACGGGCAGGAACATGAAGGACACAGAAGACACTGGACTGAGACGCATTACAAAACAGATGAATGGACGGAGAGTAATTGAAAGGACACAAGCCTAAATAGACAGCGAGCGATGAACTAATGGGACACAGGTGAGGGCTAGAAAAACAAACAAAGGGAAGAAGTAGAAAGCGAAATGTGTCACTTGAGGATGGAACTTGGAAACAGCAAATAACTAAAACCATGACACAAATTATGACTAGCATAACTCTAGCCAGTCATTATGTCACATAGGGAAGTGTTCTAATGAATCGCAACAGATTACAGATGTGTTTCTCTGAAATGGAATAACGTCTTATGAACATCACAGTATTTGTTATATCATGACTTTGTTTTTATGACCAAATTAGCAATGCCTCAACTGTACTTTTGTCTTTGTCACATTTCCACCATCAGGTCTTAATAGAGAGACACTTATTATTAATTTCCTCTTTGAAATTCGAAGCATCATTCTTATGAGATCTGACGCAAAAAGCGTTCCAATAATGAAAGCCGTGGTAGCGTGCAGCGGGGTGGAGGGAGTCTGCAGCTGAGTGAACTAACAGCCTAGTCGGCTCAGTCTCCCGGTGCTCAGGTGAAAGCGACTCGAGGAGGGAGGCTGCAGGGACGGGGACATAAAAGAAGGTGCGGTGTAGATCAGAGTGTGTGGCATGCGTGAAACCTGCGCCTTGCTTTTTTTACTCTGTCGGTAAAAGCTAGCAAAGTTCACGGGCCTGAACCGTGTAAACAGCCGATGTGTCCATCAGCCCGGTGTCGAGTCGGAGTGTCCTTGAGCGCGACACTGAGCCTCCATCTGCTCCGTCGTTGAAAGCTGGGAAAGGGAGCATCAGCTAAATGACTAAATTGCTCTTTTACTCTCTACTTCTTCAGCACTCCTCCCTCACTCTGTCTGTCCTCTCCTCGGCCCCTCTAACCCCCCACGTCTCTCTTCTTCCTTTCTCCCTCTCTCGCCTCCCTCCAGCGATTTCCTTTTTTATGCTGGTTTTGATGCCACAGACCGCGGCATGGCCACGGCCTGAAATGGGTCCTGCTAGTGTAATGCCAGCCTGAGGGAACTGGCTGTCCCTCAGCCTTGCTCAGTGTGGCCCGAGCCTGTGGCAAAGAGGACACATGCCACTTGTGAAACTACCAGTGCCGCTTGCCCCCCCCCGTCTGAAAAAGTTGGTGGATATTACAGGGACAGAAAGACAGAGAGGTTTGTTTTTTTTCTTTCCCACACTCTCTGAACATGCAACAGTGGCCTCGGGCGAGGACTGTACCTGTCCCTAGGGCATCCGCATCACACCGGTCTTCAACACACACACACACACACACATGGTCTCTTTTGTTTCTTTCTTCCTTGCCCTTTCCCCTTTCCCCGCCTCTAACCCTCCCAGCGGTGGCTCTCGACAGCCTGAGCCAGCATCATGCATACGTGCGGCCACAGCGGCACAAGGACGGCACGTGTTTCTGTCAAGCCTCCGTTTTTCGACGCAGGATATTTTGGGCTTCACACTTTTGAGAATGCCGAGCCTTTGATAAGTTCTCGCAGGCCGTGGAAGTCACAGCCCTCGGGGTCAGGTCGAGGCTGTCGAGTGTTTTGAATTTCATGTTGTTGTTTTTTTTTGTTTTGCCCTTTTTATTTATCGACCCTCTCGCCTGCCTCAATTAATCCTCAGGCTCTTGCTCATCCTTGTTCCATCAAACGTATTTCCTTTCTGTTTTCTTTGTGTTTCGTTTCTCTTTTTATTTCTTCTGAAGCACGTTTTAAGGTGTTAGAATAGGCTCTATAAAGACAGTATTCAAACTGTAACCCTGAAGACCCTGCCTGAGAAAGTCAGCTTTTCGTGCCAGCCGTCCTCACGTAGTCAAACACATCTCCTGCCTTTCACCCCCCCAATCACCGCCAAGAACCAGAACTGCTGGCTTTCCTACTCACTC
This sequence comes from Acanthopagrus latus, assembly GCF_904848185.1. Taxonomy (NCBI): domain Eukaryota; kingdom Metazoa; phylum Chordata; class Actinopteri; order Spariformes; family Sparidae; genus Acanthopagrus; species Acanthopagrus latus. The sequence goes on along the minus strand of NC_051059.1, from coordinate 15,485,866 downwards.
AAGCGAGTCACGCACTCTTCTAGCGAGCAGCACTTCAGTCGTATCTGCCATTAAACGTCTCCTCGCTCCAACATCGTTTCTCGACAAATAAAAGCAAGCATCCACGGGGCTTGGCAGGCAGAACAAACGAGCCCCCGCTGGGTAAAACAGGAGAGCAGGCGGGCGCGTTTTCCTTCATGGTGTGATACTCCCAATACGACAGTCACAGAACAGAAGTCAACACGGCGCAGTGGAGAGCACCTCCTTGATGCCGGAGTCGAATCGATGTGAAGGTGAAGGCGAGGTGACGGAGGGAAGCAGCGGCAAACAGACAGAAAGAGCAGCAGGAATGTGCAGCGCAGATGTCTGCGAGGCGGCCCGGCTGAGCGGTTTGCCGACATCATTCATCAGACGATGTTTTAATGAGCGCCTTGTGTTTCCTGCGACCGCCGTGAACTTTGAAAGAGTTTACTGTGGATGGTTAAAGCCGTCATCATCTTGGATCTTGCCGTCAGACACATTCCTCAAAGGCTGCTGAAGCATGAAGGTGGTGCTCCTCTCGGCCCCACCATTGTTTTTTTGGAATCGCAGTGCTGTGGGCTGCGCCCGTTCTTAAGCCCCAATTCCCAAGACCACTGACCAAGTCAAAAGCCGAGCACCTACTAATGATGCTGACCGGAATTTTTATTCGCACGTCAGCAGCATCAACAAAATAACCCTCCGTCCTCTCGGGAACATCTCAGAAATCTCTCAGTCCTTGCAGAGTCTGATTCTGATTCTGTTTTTCCTGTTCAATTTATTCACCACCACGATTCAAAACACAGCCATCAGCGTCTTGGCCAAGACCAAAGAAATTTAGAATCTGGTCGCATGACTTTGATTCTCAGACATCTCCGCTGGCTGCCTGTCAGTTACAGAATTGATTGTAAGATTTTGCTCCTTATCTGTAGAGGGCTTATTAGTCTGGCTCCAGAATACGCTTCTTAACCGCTGTGTGAACACGGGTGTGGGGTCAGAAAAAAGCTTCTGCGTGTCGTTCAAGAGGGATGTAAAAAAAAAATAAAAATTGACGCCTAATTTTGAGGATTTGTTGCAAGGGAGGGGTGCAGTACAATGCTGACAGCTAATTAATGAAGTGCCCTCCACCTCCTTCAACTAGAAAAAAAGAAAAAAAGTTCTGTAATTTTTGCACGTGTTTTGGCCTCGATGATATTGATAATGAAAATAGAAAAAACTCCTCAAAACTCACAATTTAATACTGTCAATGTCAAACATCCATAGACAAGTGAGTCTGAGCTTTTTTTTCATTAAACAGTGTCTCTAAGAAGGTCACTTGTATTACATAAATTGAGAAAAAAAATCTACAATGGTTATGTGGGCAAGAATGTGCCACGGTGGTCCCTTTTGTGAACATTTCATGTGTCGCTCAAAATGCAGGAGTAAGAAGACGTTATTCGTACACAGCACTTCCCTTCACGAACTGAACATATAGTCAGCTCCCAAACGACTTTAAGTTTCAATTTAAAGTGGGGCTATTTCCTCTACACTTACAATCCCTCAGATTTTCATGAAAACAAACTGAATTTTTGATAATTCGCTGTCGAGCATTTTGAGTTCACTTGTCGCTAAACATGACAATAATGTACTCACCTTACTCCACATAGAAGCCTCATTGAGTTAAAGGCCGGAACATGTCGTGGCTTTTATTGTGAAGCAGTCACAGGAAACACACTGTGAACCGTAATGTCACGACTCGACATCGCGCCACTTTATTTCTGACCGAGCCGTTCCTCTGGTCATTAGCGAAATGAAAAAGGCTCCATATAAACGCAGCCACAGTCGGAGTCCTGGAGTGAATCCATTAAACATTAAAGTCTACTTAACTAACAGAGGCACCTCGTCCACTTGAGGAGTTCCGTGAAGCAGAGTGGACCGTCCAGCACTTCTCTCCCCTTAGAAAAATATCTGCCCTCTCATATGATCCACCATGAAAAGTTGCATTTGCAGCCTGAGGCAGTGGAGGGCTCAGTGTGTGTGTGTGCGTGTGTGTGTCTGTACAATAAAGAGCATTATTATAGCAGGTTGGACAGTGGTCTGAGCACACACACTCACACAGACCACGGAGCTATTTGATTGGATTAATCAGGAGTTTCTCGAGCTCTCCTCTCTTATTCCCACCAGTGGAGTTAATTGCATTAGGGCAATGGAGTGGAGGAGAATTGGGTGCTAAGTCTGATGTCCTGCCTCGGTTCCCTCTTCCTGCAGAAATGAGATGGGAGAGGAGGAGGAGGAGGAGTGGGTGGTGACGATGGTGGTGTGTGGAGGCCAGAGAGAGGGAAAGTAATAGAAAAGTGATGGTGTGTGGGTGAAAGAGAGGTTTTCATCTCAGCGGGAGCACATCTGGCTGCTGCGTGAGCGAAAATCTTTTTCCTTTTTCATACACAAACTGGAAGTTTGTACTTAAAAAAAAAAGGATTGTTAAATGACCAAAATAAAATAAGCTAATGTCTTTTTTTCCAAAGGCCTGAGTCAAGGTGTGAGGCTGATAGACCTAAAATCAGCTGGTCTGAAAGCTAATAAGAAAAATCAGTGCATCATCAGAAAAGTACAGACCCCTGCAGGGCAAATAGTATTTAGAGGAAAGAAAGGAAATAGATCTCAACCTGTGAGTTTTTGTAATGAGGACTTTTTATCACATCTTTCTTCAATTTTCATGCTTGATTTTAAACAGCCACTTTAAGGATGTGGGGATAATGATTTAACGCACTGTGAACACTTTCACAAAAGCAGCTCAGATCCACCCTGTTTAGATGAGCCTTTCTTAAACTGAGCATTTTCTTTCACTCTTCTTAAGTATGAATGTTGTGGTGTTTTTTAAATTGTGGAGCTCTTTGTGACATCTCTGGAAAATAGCAATAAATAATGCTTTATTTCTGAAAATCTGTAGGATTCAAATCTTATTCTTGCATTGAATGTAACACTGTAGAGTCCTTACTAGATATATTATATATACACACTGAAGAGCATTACTGCTAGTTAAAGAAAGAAAAAGATGAAAACCAGGCTTGAAGTCACAATTATGAGATAAAAGTCACAATAATAAGATAAAAAGTCATTATAATGTTCTGATAGTCACAATTATGAGATAAAAAGCCATAAATATGGGACTAGAAAAGTCAATCATCAATTAGGACTTTTATTTTATATCTCATAATTATTACTTTTACTCATTATCATTACTTACCATGTGAATATTTATATATATATATATATATATATATATATATATATATATATATATATATATATATATATATATATATATATATATATATATAGCGTCAGTTCTTATATATAAATATATGTATGTATGGTGTGTGTGTGTGTATGTGTGTGTACATTTTAATATATTTTTTTTTCCCTTTAACTGGGGGAAATGGGCTTCTATATGAGTTTGATGAGTTCTGGTCAGTTTCTGCTCCGCTGCCTCCTTGCATGTGGATTTCCTGCACCGGCAGCTGCTGACTGTGGCTTTTCTGCCGTACCATACCTTTAGCTCAATGCTTCATTTCTCTCAGCCTCCCTCCCTGCCTCCCCCTCTCTCTGTCTTCCTCACACCCTCCACTCCAATCCCTGCACTCTCATTTTCTCCCTGAGCATTTCCCCTCCTTTATTTCTGCCCTGCTGCTATGTGTGCATCCCTCATTATTGAGCCCTCTGATGCAGTTGGACGCAGAGGTGGTTCAAGAGGGAACGAGAGAATTTTATGTGTCTGCTTCATACAATCTAGCCCTCCCTAGGAAGGCCAAGTGGGATAAAAGTGCACATTTTGGATGACTGGACAGGTTGTGTATTGTATAGTTGCGACAGAAACAGGAAGCCCTAGAGCCTTCTTATTCCTCAGTAACATGTGTACAGTGTTCCTGGACACCAAATCTGACTTTTGGGTTTAAAGAATTCAAATACATATAAGAGTTGTTTTTCAAATAGGTTAGGATGCAGAAAATCTGATTTTTTGATAATCCGTTTAAGATTTCTCCATGCAGTGTGGAGCTCAGTAGAAACAAAATGAAGACTCTGATTATAAATGCATTAATAGAAATGTAAACATTTAGATAACATAGCAAGCTGTGATCTACATTCAGTCTATCTTCTTCTTTTTTTGATATTTGTGTCTTGAATTTTTTTCACAGCCTTTGTCTTTTATTATAAGATTTCTTCTCCTTTTTTTGGTGTCATTTTATCTTCGTATGATTTGGTTTTCCAGTTCTTTCTGCTTTAATCTAACTTCCTGTTTGACACTGACCTCATGCCGCTCTCTTAATAAAGGTTGGTAGACTGGTGTGACCTCCAGGGATGCCGACGGAAAAAAGTCCAGGACTTTATCACTTTATTTCAGACGAAGCCTGATAAGTTTTTTATGAATATATTAGAATGAAGAGAGAAAAGGCTGCAATGAAGACAACCGGGCTATTTATTCATGTGTGTTACATCTCTGTGATAGATGAGAAGCACAGGAGGGTGCACCGACCTCTCTGTGTCCGGCTGAATATTGATCAGACGTTTTTTTCACTTTTAGTTATGACATAAAGAAAGATGTGGTTCTTTTTGGCCGCTCTGGGGATGTTATCACGTTATCTCTGCTTATGTAAAAAAAAAAAAAAAAACTGGGAATGTGCTTTTGTCGTCTCTTTTTTTAAACGGTGGCCGCATGAAATGACCTCCTGACTGCGCTTGGAGAAAATGTATTGTGATAGAACTCGCTCTGGTGAAAAGTTTAACAAGATCCGGGGACCGTTTTATAAGTGGTCTGAATAAAGACTCAGACTTTGTTCCTCTGTTAATGATTAATGGATTCACTCCAAGAGTCCAACTGTAGCTGTAACTGTCCTTTTATGTGGAGCTTTTTATTCAAATAATGACCAGAGGAACAACTCAATCAGAATAAATGTGCTTTTTACAAAGTTGTAAAGTTTCTTTTCTGTTTTAATACACTTTGTTTCCGGTGAATGCCCTCACAATAAAAGCGCTTTGTAGAGCAGCAGCAGTGCGAACTGCTCACTTCGGATTTGCTACGTATGAACCCAAACGCAAGACATGAGGAGGGAGGCAGGGGGGAAAAAAAGTGAGCTTAAATAACACACAAAATCAAAAATACAAGCTATGAAAGGAAGTCGACAAAGCGATGGCACATCAAAGAATTAAGAACTACATAAGATAAAGAAAAAAAAAGTTAAAAAGTGTAAAGCAAAGAAGCACTGCGTAGGAACACAGGTAGGAACACCAGGAGCAAGAATAACATGAGGAGGAACCCAGGAGACACAGGACTGACACGTGGAAACAGAGCAGACGAACCGACAACACCCTTTAAATATACAATACTACATAACTAACACTAATAGGACGTGGTTGAAACAGATAGGGCAGTCAGAGGGAAGAAATAAAAAAAGACAGGAAGTGGAAAATAAAACGTGACACATGGAGGAGAGAAATATAAAAAAAAATAATCAGGAAATAACCAAACCCAAACCATGACAGGATTGGCACCGTAACCTGGCGGAACTCGAAGGTGGTTTCTTTCATTAAATCCTGACCCATTCTCCTGAAAAACTGACTGGTCTACTTCTGTCTCCACCTTTTGTGATCCTACTGTACCTGAATCGCATGAGCTCGAGCTCTCCCACAAAAAAAAAAAAAGAAAAATATCAGAAAGCGCTTAAAGGTTTCCACACAGCGGGGGATTTTACAGCAGCCACCCACCTGCTGTGTTTTCGGTGGAGGTGGCTGTTGAATGTGTCGGCTCCGGATTATATACATCACACAGGGGAGGCTGAAGCTTCCCATGCTGCGGCTCCGCTGGATCCTCGGTGCCCTATCCCTTACATAATATTCACACTACGCTGTCACACCGCGTTACTGCCTACCGCCTGTCAGAGTGGTGAGAAATAATGACTGCACTGATGTGTTTTTGGAGTGCGTATGTGTGCGTGTGTGTGTTGGTGCTCCAGCTCAAGTTTTGTTTTGGTTCGATGACACGATTCTGTCTACAAGGATGAGAAGAGGCCAGTTGATTAGTCGCCACACAGTTGATTACAGCACACGCGTATTCAAACGCACGAGAGCACACGACCCCCACAAAGTCACAGCCAAGTGGAAGTTTCTGTCAGACATTTTTTGTTTTTTGTACAAAAAAGCAGCCCAACTTACCTCGTTAGATCGAGCAACCCCCGCAACAATGTGAGGATGCATTCGAGCGTGCATACGGGGAGTAATTACAGCTTTTGTGTGCGTGTGTGTTTATTTGTGTGTTTTTCTTTTGTGAGCGTGAATCTGGGAGCAGCGTTAATCGTCATCATATTGACAGATGATGAGATGGAGAGCCAGCCCACCCTCGGAGAGCGTTTTGTGAGACTCTCAAGGAGGATTTTTGAAAGCAGACGACGAAGACGTAGCAAAAGATAGATTTCAAGGAAGCGCTGATGACATTTCACACAAGCAGACACTCTCTAATCAAATTTTGTCTGTGGGTGTTTTTATTTAATTGCCAAACGTTGACAACACTGTTTGAAGTGTTACGGGCAGGCTGACCACGACCTCCTGTCCTAAAAAGTGCTGCTCCAAACAAGGTCGGAGAGACCAGAGACCAGAGACCGTAGCAAGGAAAACTCTCTTTAGTGAGACTGATTGTCGTCAGCCATTTGATACGTAGTTTGCAGAAAACATAGTTGTTATGATGTGATTAGAACTTCAGCAAAGAGAACTTGAAGTACAAACTAAAACACTTTAACTGTTTGTGCATTCACGCCTTTTTCAAGCTGTCAGACGCCACAAATGTATGTCATCTGCGGACAGTGACTCAGAATCCACTCACCTTCTGCTCGCCTCGCCATTTGCTTAGCGAGTGGTATGTTTTCACCGTCGCTCTTAACTGTGCATCAGTAAACCCGCAAAGTCGACCACAAACAAGACCGCAATCTGTCAGACTTTTAGATTTTCAGCAAAAAAGCGAGCACATCAACTTTCAGTACTTTAAGTAAATTGAGCCGTTATTACTTCTGTTCTTTTAATTGTACTCAAGTATTTTTACATTTTGGTGTTGGTTCTTGTACTTCAGTGAACAGTCTGCTGCCGCTGCCACCCACGTTTTGTCAAAACACAACCAACAACAGATTTTTCTTTCGGCAACCAGACAAACAAACAAACAAACAAACAAACACACAAACAAACGATTGATGTGCTCAGAAACATCTTCCAAGACCCGAATCTGAAAACCTAAAAAAAAAAAAAAAAAAAAAAATGAATAACATCGAAATTCATACTGAATCAGAAATGATGCTTTGGATTCTCACATCTTGCTAGTAGTGCCGCAGCCGAACCTCGCACAGTCTGCAGGGCAGCGGGCGCAAAGAAGATTACTTAAAAGATGCCGAACCGTGCATAATGTATAAGTAAGCTCACTGCGCCGAAAAGCTGGGGAAGAGAAGGAACGGGCCGCCCCGCTCGCTCCTGCACCCTCACATTATTTGCACCATAATAAACCTCTAAATTATGCAAACGCATTCATGCTCGCACGTGCACGCACAGACACAGCCGACAAAGGCAATCATCCACGCGTGTGTGCCGAGTCAGCAGAGTCACTGAGACTTGAGAGGGCGATTGGAAAAAAAAGTGGCAAAGATGTGTTATTTAGTTTCCCGATGAATTTATTTATGGCGGGGTGGGGTTGTTTTGATGGAGTTTGGGTTTCGCCTCTTATGGGTTGATGTGTTTTTGATGGCAAAGAGCTACATTCTGGTAAATTAACATTTTCGCTGGTCTGTGGAGGAGAGGTACGGAAAGGTGAAGGGGAAGGGAGACGAGGATGGAGAGGGAGACGGAAAGAGAAGCCGAGGAAGGAGAAGGCGGAAGGTGGAGGCAAGGTCAGAAGAAGCATGCCGTGAAAGAGAGAAAAAAGCATTGAGGGGAGGTGAGGTGAAACGGACCGCGGAGATGGAGGGGGGTGGGGGTGGGGATACGTGAAAAAGTTAAGAGAAGGAAAGAGGGGACGGGAAAAGAGATAAAGAGCTTAGGAGAAAGGAAGAATTAAAGAAATGAAACCAACACAGACAGATAGAAGATAGCTTTTACTTGTCGCTAAAGTAAATGCCAGCAAACGGAATGATAACCAGTTTGTCAATGAACAACTCCGGACTCAGCCTCAGAGAACGATTACTCAGGCCACTAACGGTACCAAGGTGATTTATGGAGTTTCCTGGCACTAACTGCTGCTGAATGTACCTAGCTGTTAGCTCGGTAAACGCTCACTGCTTTCTAAGCCCGGCCTGGCAAGAAAAACACCTCGATGCGGTGATGCCTTCGTCAAATTGGCCTCCGTCTTCTCGGAGGCTGTGCTGATCCGTCTCAATAGGGCAGACTGTCCAGAGAGAGTCAAATGAAATGCCAATTTCTACATAATGTATCTTTAATTGTAGAATTATTTTTTGTGTGTGTGTGTGTGAAATATACCACCTTGCCCCACCCAGGGAAACAAATCTGGTGGCTCTTGATCTTCAGTTTGCTTTTGCTGTGCAAGCATCAGTATCGACCCTGCGGAGCCGCTGTAAGTAGGAAAAAAGAAGGAGAGCTAAACTGAGCAGATCACAAACGAGAAAGGCGGGAAGGAGCCAGAATTAGGAGCTCAACAAGCGGAGAAAGGGTTTTCAGGAAGGAGGGAGGAAGTGATGAGTTCAGAGACAACAGGAGGCGTTGGAAGTGCGGAGCAGACGAGCAGTTGTCGAGGAGCAATATCAGGCATGGATGCTTTTCGAGACAGCAAGACTTCACCCCACGAATCAGAGCCTTACGACAAATAAAAAGGAAAAATTGCTCATTCAGTACAAAACACACACACACAATTGTTTATGTAATCGCAGGTATGAATATCAGTGCCTCCGTCAGTCACAGGGTTTAAGCCGGGCTTTATGTGGAACAGATCGGCAGCTCGCGTCGCCTTTTCGCTCCATTTGTTGTTGCATTAGATATAAATCTCCGTGCAGGTTTGCCCTCGCGTTGCACCACAGCGGTAACACAACGCTACCGCTCCGTCTCCAAGTTCTCTCATCTCACACTTTGTTTTTTGACTCGAACACAGTGTAGGTCCACCCCCCCCCCCCAGCTGGTGTCCACAGAGTTCACAGCTCCCGCAGTCGAAACAGTTTGTTTCTCTCGGTGTCGCAAACGACTCCCGACTGCAGCTGAGGTTGTTCAGCGAGAGCCGAGGGGATCTGTGATTGTTTGTTTGTTTGTCTGTCTGTACGTTTGTTTGTGTGCAACACTGTTTGCGATGTGCTGCGTTAAAGGGCGCGGGGGGGGGCGAATTTTCACGGCTAAACCTAAAAAAAGAAAAAGAGGGGAGCGCTCGCCGATAAAACTCCAGAATGAGGAAGTAAAGTTTATTTAACGGCACATTTCATACAATAAACCTACCTCAATGTGCTTAAAAGTACGAATACAAAGCAAACACCATACTTTATATTGAACCTTTGATAAAGTGTGTTTTTATTTGACTGTCATAAAAGAAGACACGGTTGTAGCGGACCTTAGTTCCTGTGGTAGAGAAACACCAGATCGACCGACTGAAAGAAAGGCCTCGCTCTAGTGTCAAACACTTCTCCTCCCCTCCGACAGATTCATTCCAGTACTTCAGTGGAGGCTGATACGAGGCTCCAGCAGTCGGAGTCAGCCAAATAAATTTGGCAACCGCCCCGTCACGCAAAGGTTTACCGCTGCGAGGTTTTGTGTCCCGGCGACTCACCTACACATGAACTAACAGGATGTAGTCGCACCGCCAGCAGCTCAGCGGTGGGAAACACCGTCCGTGGGAACGCAGAAGATGCTCATATAACGGACACGTTCGGAGGTTCAGCCGAGCATCGTGATCGCGATGCTTTTCGATGCCGACAGTGATTAGTCCAGTAACTGACAGAAAATCAATTTCGATGATTGTCTAAATGTTTAAGCAACAGTGCCAAAAATAGTTGAGAGGTGTGAGGATTTGCTATTTTTTTTTTTTGTTTTTTTTTCCCAGGTCTCTATTAATTAAAAACCTTTTTGGTTTTGTGCCGTCGGACAGACAAAACAATCAGATGAAGCTTCAGAGCTGTAAAGTTTAATCAGCTGATTATTCAGTCAGAAAATTAGTCAGCGGTGGTTATTATTATCACTGAATCGCTAGACTCGTTATTCAGGCCAACATTTCAAACACTCCAGCTTCCAGCTTCTGAGTGGTGAAGATTCACAGCTTTTTGGGGAAATATGTGGCAGTAATCTTTTCATTTTGACATCATCTTGGGCTCCAACAGGCATTTTTGTACTACGTTCTGACAATATGTGGACCAAACGATTCATCCTTTGATCAAAAAGAATCACCAGGAGATTAATCTATGATGATATATGCGTCAGCTGGAGCCCTATCATATCACCCTGCTGTATTCTGACAATTTTAGCACTAAATTGATCACCAATTGATTTAAAAAAAAAAAAAAATTGAAGGATAATGAGAATAATAATTAGTTTTAGCCCCACTTCATTTCTTGGTAAACCCTCCAGGTGCACCTCTTCTTCCTATCAGTGTTTGATTCTGTCCTCCTGCCTCTTTCTCTCTTGTCCCTCTCTTTGTCTGGCTCCTTTTGCTCCCGCTAATAATAGATGTTGTATCTCTGTGTGTTGCAGGATCACTCTGAATGGGATGAAGGTTTCCAGGCCAGACGTTCGCATCGGCCGCTACAGAATGATTAAACACGAGAGAGACAAACACAACGAGCCCAACCCGCAGAGGTACTGCATCAGTGTCCGGCCCCGCTCTCGGGTGTTCAACCTTTGAATCGATCGCGCTTGCTTTTGTCTCGCAGCCGCGCTGCTCTGACGTTTCTCTCCAAACTTTTTTTTTTCTTTTTCTTTTTCGTTTGAGAGAATTATGATTATGTGGAGCTGCAAAGGGCACGCCATCAATAACGTGTCCTCATAATTAGAGTTAGCTTGAGAGCAATGTACTGAAACATGAGCAACGCCGGCGACAAAAGGTCAGCAGTGAGAGGTAAGAGCAGTTTGTGATGACGCCTCTGTCCTTTAATGTTCACAGCTGACTTCACTCTGTCCAGTTTAGCCGGAATTATGTGTTAAAGATGTTTTAACCTTTAACCTGGAATGGTTAAATGACAAGCTTTGCCCCTTTTTTTTCAAAGCAACGGCTTGTTCCACGACTACGTTAGGCGTCCTGAGATCTGCCGCCTGTTAGTCCGGCACCCAACGCAATCACATATTGTATTATAGGATGTTTGTGATGATGTAGAGGAATGACAGATCATTAGTAGTTTCAATTTTCCCTCTTCTGATCACACCATTTCCCCTGTTTAAGTGTATTTATACCCCCTTAAATTACTTTTCTGTGATATGTTTTAGATGTTTAACATGCAAATCAAATCTCTTGAATTGCAAGTATTTCCTTGCCTTTGTTCTGTCTGCACCGCTCCCATCAAACATGAAGTATCCCACTGCTGTATCCGCACAGACCTGGTCTGAACTTTTTAAATTAGTGCTAAACGAGTTTTTAAAGACTCTGTTTTCTGCTTTTTCGTAAACCGACTACAGTCTGCAGTTGATGCGAAGAGCCCTCAAATCCAGTAGAAGACATTTAATGGATTTTTGCTGGAGAGGAAGTGGGAGGCTCTGGGTTAAACGCTGTTCAGCTGCGGCGACAAAAAGCTGGTGGAAAATCATCAGCGCTCCTGTTTAATTAGGCGGGGCACATGAGAGGTACACCATCCAACCGAATTTGCAGGATTTTCTCGGCTGGAGAAATCTCTAAATCCTGTTCATGTTTAATTTTCATTGTTAAAAAAAAAGTAGACAAATACAAATATAGTGAGTCGTAAATACCGGAATCCGCCTTTAAAAACACCCACACGTGCAAGTGTTAAACTATCTCAGTGCCCCAGGTTGCTAAGACCTTCTAAAAACCATTTCCAAAATTACAGAGGACCTCAGTGTGGCTACATCCCTGGATATAACGACAGGGAAAAAGGCCAAAGGAAAACTTCTGTTATCACTCGCTTGCTGCTGTTTATGCAACCAAGACCAAGAAAATAGAAGCATGAAGCCACGGCAAAAAGCAATAAAAACTGGTCTTACAGTAAGTCGGGGAACATTTTCCATTTGAGGGGACAGAACATTTCACTCGTCACAGGATGTTAAAACATTCATGCGGGGGAGCTATCGAAACGCATGAAGACATGAGAACGTGTTTAATAAATAAAACCGCATGCATTTCAAAAGATGCCATAGAAAATATCTGGTCCCTCATAGATGTTTATTAAAATTCAGCGTCTCCTACAAGGCGACTCACAATGAATACTGAATGTCCTGAACGCGTTAGTCCGCCGTAACGTCGTCAGATGCGGCCTGCAGATCAAGACGTGGGGAAACAACCAATAAAAATCCAATCGAAAAACAAACCCTCTGAAGACCACAGCTCGGTCCTCCTGCTCACTGAAAGATTGGGATACTTTAAAAATGCCAAGGACAAAACATTTTCAATATACCAAATATTGCTTTTTCAGAGCAGCAGCCCAGGGTCTTAATTTGGCTACACCCATTTAAAATTGCTTTTCAGACGACCCTGTAAAGATGTTTCACGCACAAATGCGTTATTTTATGGGTTTGATGAATGAGACCCAATATGCAGAGATGAGCCCTTCTAGACACATTAATCACCAGGAGTGTAGCACCTCACATTAAGCTGCTTAAACGTGGATTATCACTGTTTATTCTCCTCTTAAGAGCCCCCCCCCCGTTTTCACGCCCGGTTGGGCCGGGCAACGATGCCTCTCCAACACAACAAAATCGATAACTGCTACACCCGGAGCCGGAATGAAGACGTGAACCCCGCTCCCTCTTCCAACATTGCTCTAGTTGGATCTCACGTGGTGTTATCAGATCACGGGAGCTGCGTCAGGGTTCACAGTTGTGGTCCAGTTGAGTTGTGCCTCCTAAATTGGTTTATAAGAAGATTAAAATGCAGGCAGGGAGAGCCGTGTGTGGACGAGAAGAGACGGCGAAACAAATTGTGACATGTTTGGGATTTAACCATGCAGCGGACACATGTTGTTCGAGTCTCCAGTAGATGAAATGTTGTATGTTTGATTCAATTTCACTGTTTTGATTTGTAGTTCAGTCGAAGGGAGCGTAAGAAAAGCGACTAAAAGAGTTCCACCTCGACAGAAACAACTCACCGTGCTTGCTCTTGTTCGCCTGTATGTCTCCTCTTGCAGAGACGAATCCATTCATTAGCTTCTGGCTGCTCATTAACGCAAAGCTAGTGTCAAAGTCATTGTTCGGCCGCGCTTAACGATTTGTAAGAGCAACATTTTTATCACCCACGTATGAAATTATAACTTTTTAATGGTTAGGATGTGACTGACAGGCAATTTGTTTGCCGTCTTTAGTCACGCTAATGGTTTTTGTAGGAACCAGCAGGTGACTCACTCGTTTGAAACGATGGTAATACATGAGGTGTTTTCCTGGACTTACATTCATACCTTTCATTGGCTGCATTTTGGTGCAGTTCCTCTTTCAGCGTATGAGAATCCACCCACCTATACGGGCGAGGGAGAAAGGAATATCAGCCAAAAGTGTAGCCTGTGACATCAGCTGAAAAGAAATGGAAGATCTTTTGATGCCTGCCTGCTGAGTGCCACAGAGTCTTGAAACCTGTTTGTGGGATAGGGCAGGTGAAAAATTAGGTTTATTAAACAGCTTGATGAAAGCTCTTCTCGTGGCCTTGCATCTCTAAATCTTTTATTTATTTTCTATGCCAAAATCCCCTGCGGTGTACCCTTCTCCATGCAAGCCAATAAAGGTAGAATCCAGACTGTCAGACTTTAAAACCAAAAATATATAGTGAAATGGCAGCAATAACCTAAATGTGAAGGTATCTAAAGTAACCGCACAAGCATTACATGTCATCCATCATTGTGTGTGTGTGTGTGTGTGTGTGTGTGTGTGAGAGAGAGAGAGAGAGACTCAACGATCCTTCAGTAATTGCCTGCTGAAATGACACCAGTAGAGATGGGAGCCCGCTAGGTCAGACCAGTCTAGTTGCCTTCATCAAAATCAATAAATCAGCCGCTAGACTGAAAGAAAGCGTCTGTGTGTGTGTGTGTGTGTGTGTGTCTGTCTGCTTGATACTCGATTCCTGTTTTCTTCCTCCTCTGCGCTCCCTCTCTCTGGGTCGTGGGCCAGACTTCCTCAATAAGAGGTGACACCAACAGGGACGCTATTTATGTGGGGCCGATACATTATTCATAACTGCAGCAAGGGCCAGAAAACAGCGACATATTAGTCGGCACGAACTTGATTTTTCTTTTTTTTTTTTTTTTTTTTAACAGCCCTTCTGGACACTCGTTACATTGTCTTGGAAATTTCAGCTTATAGGATCTTTTGAAGAGAGGCTGCATTAAGTCGAGCGTGGCGGCTCAGAATAATCAGGAGGTTGTGAGAGGAGGAAGAGCCACCTCACGGCTGGTTTGAGGCCGTGTGGGTGGAGGAGAGAGGGGTTTTGTTTTTCCTTCTTTCCTCTCTGTATCTCTTCGGGAACAGAACATTTTAATTAATCACTTTTCATCTGCTAAAGTATGAACTTAAAATGTATTCATCCCTCAGTCCAACAAGTCATTTGGTATTTTATGTGAAAAAGTCATAAGAAAAAAAAAAAAAAGGGTGTAATCAGGTTAGGGCAAGAAAAGTCGTGTGGTTATGAGGGTAACCCTGGTTCTCTGAGAAGTGAGAAGTGAGAAGTGACGATGCTAACATGCTGATGTTGAGCAGGTGTTATGTTTATGGTGTTCGTTCATTCTTTGGCAATTAAACACAAAGTGCAGCTGAGGCCAATGTGAATGTCGTTGGTTTTACAGAATTTGAGCCAAAGATCTGGACAAATTTAAATTGATGTTGATGCTAAAAGAGAAGTGATAACAGTGCTAGCCCTGACATTAACACTGCTAAATCCCCAGGATATAAAAATAACCAGCTGCTAGCTTGTTTGGGTTTGCACCGTTCGTGGCCAGGTTGTCGCCATTGTTTCAAGTACAGTCGGGAATTATACACTTAACATTTAAACAGTGAAAATAGATGTCAGTGGTAGACTTATAGTCACAGTCTACATTCAGTGACTCATATACAGACTGATCATGCTAACCTGCAGCCTGAGATGGTTCGTATTCACAAATAGTTGGGGTTTTTTTTCATCTTGAACAAAGTCGCAAGAAACAAGATGAAATACTTGGAAGGTGATTTGACAAACCATCTGTTTTTCGCTGTCTCTCATGGGCTAACTTCGCCCAGTCAGAGGCAGAGCCTGCTGGCAAAGAAAATTTTGTGAAGTCAGTCAAGCAAATACATCTCTCCATTGAGAAAAGCCGTCAGTGTTGTTCTTTGCCCTTCTTTCAAAATGAAACAAACTCTCCAGTTCTGATATAACTCTTGCTTATGCAGCAGCCATGCTAACATTCTGAGGAGCAGCCGTTGTCGTTTTTGAAACAAACGTCCTCTTCCCTCGCTGGTGGCCACACCTCACCGAAGCTGCCAGCAGTTCCTGTGCATTGCTTAAAGATCTCTTGCAGGACATTTTGAGCTGTTATTTAGATTCAAAGATTTGAAGTTGGATTTCCAATTTAGTCTCCGAACGACAACAAACACCTGTTCTGGTTCTCTGTTTTGCTGAGATCATACTATGTGATATTTTTGGTCCTTTGTGATTGTCACTTTGTTCTCTGCTGTGATCATGAGGTAACACGTTTTTTTTGCCATGACCTGCCAAGAAACATAAACGTGTTGGACTTGTCATTTGGGATTTTCAGAAAGCTTCCAGGTGCCAGGGACCAGCTTTAGTGGTCCACGTCACATTACCAACAATACATGTTTGCAGCACAGTTTCATGAATGAAAAGTGAACTTGTAAGCGCTCTCACTCGCAGCAACAACCTACAAACAACAATTTGTCTTTGAGAATTACCTCAAAATACCCGGTTTTACTTCTCAGGCTGGTACACACAGAGGTCTGCCCCTCAATTACACAGATAAACTGAGCTTTTGTTGCCGCTCTTTGTCTTCAGGTAAAGGGTTTGCCTCTCTGTTTAGATTCAGATTAATGATTGAGCCTTCTGGGAGAGTTTATCTGGAGTACCTGCGTAATGTCCGGCGTTTACCAAGGGAAGCGTTGTCTCGACTGTTTGATGAATGTTTACTATCTCCTCTGCATTCACACGCACACATACACGCACACACACACACTCACTCAAACATGCACTCACCCTCACACAGGAGTCCATTCTTTCCGCCTTTTTCGGAGACGCTGGTTAGGCATAGCAATGAGATATTGGGCCAGCGGAAGTAAGAAAGAGGCACATTCATCACCAGCCTCGAGTATCGGCGCACACACACACACACACACACACACACACACACACCACACACACACATTTTGTCTAGTAGAGGCGCTTCATGCATTGCAAATGAATTAGTCTCTCAGTAACATTGTTCAATATTCCATTCATATGTTATCATCCAGGGGCAGTGCAGATACAGAGTGTGTGAAGGGGTGTTTGTGTGTGTGCGCACACGCTTGTGTGTGTGTGTGTGTGTGTGTGTGTGTGTGTGTGTGTGTGTGTGTGTGTGTGTGTGTGTGTGTGTGTGTGACCGACCTCTGGAAAACTTTATTTACCATGAACATGAACATCAAGTTTGCTGACTTATTTAGAGTCCCTTGAAGGAATACACGGGCAATTTGTGAAACAATCCCTTCCATGATTAGACCTCATCTATTTTGACCTCTGTACTGTAAATATGATGCAGCAGGTTAGCTTAGCTTAGCATAAAGACTGGAAATGGACTCTGGCTCTGCCCAGCAAGTAGCCTACCAGCCAGGATCCACATACCAGCACCTCTAACTCTGACTAATAAGCATCTTATATCTCAGTTGGTGAATCCCTAAAAGCAAAAATTAACCATTTTTGGAGGAGATTGTGTGCTGGATTACTTTTTTGTAATGTAATTACTGCCCCAAGTCGAGAAATAGTCCAGCAGAGACCAAAAGGAGGCTCTCAGCATATTGCTACGACCTGCGAGGAGTATGTGCTGCAGGACTTTTCGAAGGAATCCTTCAATATGGTCTGATTAACTAGTGATTAACTAACTAGTGATAGTTCATTATGGATATACAGTCGTCTCATATCTTTCTACACTCCTCTCACGATCACCCAATTTTGTCAAAACTAAAAAGGGGTGAAATAACACAGACACCTTTGGCCCGGCTCTCCAGTCATGACACCATCACCATGCTGCAAGATGTCATTTTTTGGAAGGATTAAACAAATTAGATATAAAATGTTAATTGACGCCTCAGAGACGCTAAAAGGCATGTTTTTAACCTCTATAGGAAGCCAGGCTAGCTGTTTCTCACTGTTTCCAGTCTGTGTGCTAACCAGCTGCTCAGAATAGCATCACATTCATCATATCATTCTTTTTTATCGGAGGTAAGAAAAGCAATTATGCACATTTCCGAAAGTGTTAAACTGCTCCCCTGAGGCACTTCTCTACAACAGGGTCAAGCGGGCCGGCTCAAAATACATGACACCGGAACAAAATAACCCTTAGAAGCTGGTATTACGGGCTACTGTTGAGATCCTAAACCAGAAATGTTTTCCTGCGAGACCCCTCGGTGGAATTAAAATAGAGCTTTACTTAGCCCAGTTAAGACTCAGCCTGGAAATCAGGCTAATGAATATGTAACGAGGACTGTCTTTGTCTCGCCCTCTAACTCTCGAAAACGAAAGTGAGACCAATAATTTTTTCAGTGCTGCACAGCGCAGCCACAGATTGAGTGCCCATGCATCTGATATTCTCTGTGTGTACGTAGGGATTAGTTTATTGCATTTAATCTCCGCCAGATTCATCCAAAGATCCCCCCATTCTCATTCACTTAATTTTTAATATCAGTATATCTTCCTCCCTCCATCTGTCACTCTTTTTTCTCAAATATATATTTATCCCTCTGCTTATCCATTCACCCATATTCTCCCCTACCATCCACCCTCATTTCAGTTGAAACACCACCTGCTTTTTCTCTCCTTCCCATCCTTTCCTTGTAATTGTTTCAGAATGAGTTTTTCTAATCCCTGATGGAAGTTGGAGAACATGTAATTCTATTTATGTCTTATTGTGCTATATTGTTCGAGGGAAAGATGCTCGACAACGTTTTTTATCCAGCTTCCATTCATGCCAATAAAGCTGTTTTTGATTTGATTTGCGAGAGACAGGGAGGAAAGCGCTGCAGAGAGAGAGAGAGAGGAGAGAAGAGAGATCCCCGCTAGTCAGTTCTGACGAGGCTCTGTAGACTCAGTGGTCCATGTCTGACTGAAGTGTCAACTCCAGCTGTATGTCCGAGCATATCATTAAGAAAACGTCTTCTGTTGGAGCCCGTCACCGCCGTCGTTTGAAAAAGACGCACATGAGCTTATTCCCTGTACACTGATGGGGGGAAAAAAAGGCATTTTTAAGACAAGAGTGTTGTAAACATACGGTTAGACGCTCACCCACCGTGGCCTCATTTCCATCCTGACTGGCTGCAAACACTGATGCTACTACGCCGGTGACAGCAGAGTTTGTGTTGTGAATCTGTTTTAATGCCAGAGGTTGCATCACGAACTGAAGTGCAGCAGCAGCAGCAGCTCTGTGTAACTGTCTGACACACTGTGTGAATTATTTTTCACTAAAATCAGAGCAGATTCTAACGTAAGAGCAGATTCTGATGTAACTGTTGACTCACAGCCAATGGGGAAGGGAGGTTACACAATGCAATAGCACCGCCTGTTGGCTGAGATTCTACTGTCCGTTCAACACAGTCTAATAGAACTGTTTGGTCTCTGCTTTCGGGTTGTTGAACAAGTGGATTACACAGGATATGACAAACTGCGGGCTTACATGCTGTGGGTTTAAAATAGGATTTTGATATTAGCACTGATGCTGTGAATTATTGATTGTTATTATGAAGTGTTATTTTTTGTCTCTTATTTCGCTAAAAGATCAATGAACGAGGAAAGCAGAAATAAAGAAATGTTGTTTTATTTTTCGGCCTTTAATCTTTGTGTTTTTCGTGTGAATTACTGAATGATTGTATCAGACATGTGACTCAGGACATTTGGTCCAAGTCTCAAGCATGTCCAAAGTCATGTAAAATGAACACAGACAAGTCACTCAAGTCAAGTCACGCGTCTTTTGTTTCCCAAGTATGTGTCGAGTCTCAAGTCATTTATAGTCAGTTATAGTCATTATAGATGCTGGGATCCCCAGACACAGAAGCCTTAGGTTTGTCACTTCGTACTTGCTTTGGTCCTGAGAGTTTGCGGGCCTTTTTTCTCCATATTTAATTCTTGTTTCTCGCGAGGACCCACCGTCTCAAAAGTAAAACAATCCAACAGAATACACATTCACAGTCAGTCCCGCAATTTCCTGTACTTCCTGAAGCATAATTTGCATGTGAAATAACTGAGACATCTCTGCACCCGAGTAATCAAACACATTTAGACGCCCACATGAACGCGCACTGGATTCTTCTTTAAACTTTTGGCAGTACCGTTTCTAATCAGTTTTCCTTCCTTGTCTCTCCATTTTCCCTCTCCCACCCCTCTCTCTTCGTCTCTTTGTCTGTCACCCTCCAGATTTAATAAAATACAGAACACGAAGAACACGATGAAGAAGGACGGCATCAGCTCTCTGACCTACAGAGTGGTTCAGGTCAAGAGGTACCCTCTGTACACAAATATCTCCGTCGAGATCGGCAAACCACCGCCCCGGCCTTTCAAGGGCTAGAGAGAGACGAGAGGAAGACGAGGGGAAAAGACGAGAAGGGGAGATCTTTTTGGAAGGAAATGGAGAGGAACGCGCACCCTAAACATCTGGACAGATGTGGGAGCGAAGGAGAGAGGAAAAAGCCACAAGCACATCATGGTCTCTTTCTCCCTCTTTACCCCAGTCTCTTTCTGTGTGTGTGTGGTTTTTTTTGTTTGTTTGTTTTTTTTAAGATTACAGCCATTTCTGAAACCAGGACTCAAGCTCTTTCCTCCTGCAACTTTTTTCAAGCAGCCAGTGGCTTCACACCTCCTACCGTTACCAATCGGTGACTTCAGAATTAATGAGTGCGGAAAAAAAGCTCCAATATCAGCAGCTGAAACTTGAGAGCCCTTCAGTTTGCAATCGTTTGCAGACTGGAGGGCATCCGATGACATATCGACAGAGGATATCGACTGGACCTGTTGGAGGAAATTTCATCTGAAACTGACTGTCAGGACAACATCAAGCAGAATTTCTTGGATTATTTGACTAAGGTCATATTGACAAAAATGAAAAAAATGGGCTTTATTCATGTTGGTTTGGGAGTGAAATGTCCTGATGGACAACAAACCTCAAACATGTCCAGTTCCAAGCATTCACAGTGACGGTCAGGAGAGTGGGGATTTCTACTATAGGAAAGCTGTAACATGAAGTAAATATGGTGACGTGCAGTGAAGGCTGTGACTGAATCTGATTGATTGCATATCAAAGAAATCTCTCTCTCTTTCTCTTCTTGGCAAACAATGCTAACAGACAGTTTAACATTGACGTTTTTATCAGGGGAGTCTCCTGTTTGGATCTAATTACTCAATCAACTCCTCCGGTATCAATTAATGAATGTGTATTGTGCCTGCATCTACTCGCAGAAGACTCAAAAACAGTGCTGGGACACGCTGATAAAACCTGTTCATCAGCAGCAACGGACTCCTGAGAACTCTCTTTTTGTTCTCTTTTTTTATATCTAGACTTAGACTTTGGAAGCAGAAATGGAAACAGACTCAAAGGAGCGACAGAATGGTTTTGCGACTGAAGCAAAAAAAGAATTGAAGAGAGGGTTTCTCCTGTTCTGAATGCAGTGTGGTGAATCTACCTTAGGAATGCATATGAAATCAAAATTGAGGACCTGAAGACGACAAGGCAAATATATACTGACAGCTCAGTCATGATTGTTACCCCATGTGGCACATTACGGAGATAAGGCTCCTGGAAAGGTTTCTTTTTCACCCCATCTGAAGAAAGACAGGTTTATGGGGTTAATCTGGGCTTTAAAGATACATTTTTGTCTCTACAAGATGCAAATGGCTTGAGTTACATTAATATTCCTTAAGGTACATATTTGAGACATGCATTTATGGTGACACATCATTTTACAGGTCCAAAAATAGTAGGTGGTAAATACCAAGCTACATATTTATTACTTTCAAATTACCTCAAAATTTAAATTTCGTAACTTGATTCTTGGTTTTGAAGTTGGGTTTGTTGGTATTTAGCAATTCTAAAATGGAAATGAATCTGCAACAACCAATTTTCAATGAAGTGACACGCTGGTCATACAGAAAGCAGTTGGATGTTTCCTGCTTCGTATAAAAGAAATCACCAGCCATTTATTAGCCGCTCGTTATGATCATGTTGGTTTAAATCAGTTTCAAAGACATTTCAAATATGTTTCTTGGTTCCTACCACCTACATATCATGACATTTGCCAACATGTAAAGTGTTAATGCATTTTTTATTTCTTATTTTTTTAAGAAGAAAAATCAGCTGTTGCTGAATTTTTTTGAACATGCGTGGGACAAGTCGGGGTTCAACATCAGAAATGAGCTGTCAGAATAATCACATGACTCACGATTTACAGGAAAAAAGCATTGTGGATCCAAAGGTCGTGTTGTTTTACAAACAGAGACGTAATACATTCTGGAGGTCGTTTTGTAGCCTACGATTTTTTTTTTATAAAAAGGTATCAATTCATTAAAACTAAAATGTTGATACTATTACTATGCCATTTTACTCTCTGTGCTGTCTTTTCCTCTGAACCTCTGAGGAAAAAGGCCATCATATCTGGAAAGAGGAAATTATACAGTGAAAGTCTCCCGCTGGTGGAAATTGTGAATTTGAAGGCTGTAGTGAGAAGTTATTAACTGAGCGTTTTGAGTGGCATCTCTGTCGCTGCTTCAGATCTTATCAACATCAGCTGTCAGTTCTGCATTGGCGTGTATTTTATCTCGCTTTCATATTACATAAATGAATCCCTGAACAGATGTTGTTACTTTCTTTTTTTTATATATAACTTTTTTAATTTGAAAACTTTTTTGTGTCTCACATGAGTTTCATAACTTTCCCTGTGCAAAAAACGGGACCAACAAAATCTCTGATCATGCCTTCCTTCATCGCTTTTCTTCCTTTTGTTTTAATTTTACCTTGTCTCTGCTGTTGATGCTATTAATGTTGACGCCTAAACACCAAATTGATGCCTTCAGACACAAAGGGGCAGGGAAGGTTTTTCATTTGTTTTGGGTGTAAAAAATTGGGAGCTTTAAGATGAGCGATACAGAAATGTGTTTCCGCCTCTGTCAAGATCGTGTTAAAACCTTCACAAAAGAAAACGAAACCACAGGGACGCACAACTTGTGTGCAAATGCGGTAGCTGTTTTGTGTAATTCCGAGCATTTCTGGGCTTTTATTTTGGTGAAAATTGTGCATTGTTGGCCTTCTCTTTGGTCAGCCTTGAGGCAAAATGTTCCCATCTGTTTGGCTCGCTGTTATCTTCGCCTCAAGCCCGTTGGAAGGTATAATTCCTCCTCTCGGCGACGCACTCTTCCTGCCACACACACTCATTCCCACTGTCATCCGTCGTTATCTTCTCTTTCATTGCCTTTTTCTTTCTTACTCTGCCAGTCCGGGCTGTGTGTGTCAATGGCGCTCTGTTGTGCTTTGTGGTGGGCCCACTTCAGGCACAGCTGTGTCTCACAAGAGCGCCTCTTCCTTCAATAGATATCGACAGGGCCTCTCTTTGTGTCTCTGAATCTGTGCCACTTACTGTATCTTTACTTTTCTATTTATTCTCTCCCTTGAAGCGCACAGCCTCATTTTGTGAATCCCTCGGTCTCCAGTCTGTTGTCGCTCTCTCCGCCACCTTTTCCCCCGTTTTGATTTTGATTGAACTCTCTCGGCGAGTTTCAGTGTCCTCGGTAAGCAGACTACATGTGGAGAGGTCAATACAATCCCCTCTTTGTACTGTTTACAGCTTGCCCAGTGCAATATTACAGATTTGTCACAGGACTGCCACGTATCCTGTAGCTTGTTGGAGTCGTTGTGTTGCAGAGGGGTGTGAGGTGATAACATTTTCAAGGGTTGGTGTCAGTTTGTGATGCAGTCATGCTTTTCTTCCCAGCCAAAATGGATTTTTTCATCTTTTCCCTCTAATCCACCTGTTGATTTCAAATCCTTCCAATCAGTTCACGACAGATAAAATGACTGCTGTTGGTTTGATTGTTGCAATATTTGCAGTTGTTGAAGGGGCACTCCACAGTTTAATGTTTTGTACTTGCACAGTCTTCGGTGACTTAAGAGATCAGAATCGTCAAATTTGGAACGACAGAGGCTGAGATATCCTGAGTTGTAGTCCAAGATCCAAAAAACACTAGATCCTACGTTGCACACACCTGGACAGTGTCTTTCATAGAAAGTTGGGTGGAGCAGTTTTTGGAGCACTTCACTGCATTTAATAGCTCATGGGTATTGTAGTCTTTAGAACAAAGGGCAAATTACATGTCTGTAGGCTTTACTGCGATACCAGCCAAGTAACCCAGATAAATCTCGGCAGCGAACTTTTCTGCAAACCGCTGATCTGCCCTGATTTGTACGTGTCATAGGCTGCTTACCATATTGACAGGAAATTGCTAGTCCCTGTTTGTGGCAATCTTTTCTTAACCATAACCAAGTTGTTTTCCTGCCAGGTTAGTGACAACATAAAAGGCAGGGTTGTGTGATTCATGAATCTACTGAAAAGTTCTGGGAGACTAAATTAATTATTGCAATTTTTTTTCCATACCTCTGTTTTGTTATTGCACCATGTTGTCGGGATGAAAATATGAACACAGTGAGATATTTTTAAATAATCATGAGTAATGTGGATCTAAAGATTACAAATATACTGTATCACGGTATAACATCCAAAATATATGGATATGATGTTTGTTAAATAACATTGAGGATATTGTTCAAGTGAAGGTTTGGAATAGGAATACATGCATAAAACCTGTGGAGTGCCCCTTTAAAAAATAGCTTCATCAAGGCTACTGTGACACATTACAGGCAACCTCGGACAGTTACATGAGAAAGAACAAGCTGAGGATTCACTGCTGTAGGACAAAGTGAGCGCTGTAGAGCGAGACATGGCCCCGCTGTGTATAAACGGTAACTTGGAATATAGATGTAAAGATCAGCAACAGACACTCCAGCAAAAATGGTATTTGAAACGTTTCCTTTACTTGAGAATAAGCTGCGAGGAGCGCTTGATGTTTCTTATTGGACTTTTGATGCCGTTCCAGTTGTCAAGCGAACCTCAGGTGGTCCAAGTATTTGAAATGTTTTTTTTTTTTTCCAAATACATTTTTCGCTTGTCTGCTGCAGAGAGCGGACGGGACTTTCAGGCCCTGCTGGGGCAGTTTTTAAACATTTACTGTATCTCTAGCTATGGTTTTTTTGTACATTGAATGTTGAAAATGTTATATCTTATATAGAATGCATTATGTCATATCAAACCTACTTTTTCTATACAATCAATAAATCTGATGGTTAAAGATTCAACTGTGGTGCTATCAGTTCTTTGTGTATGTGTGTGTGTGTGTGTGTGTGTGTGTGTGTGTGTGTGTGTGTGTGTGTGTGTGTGTGTCTCACTTGCTCTGCAGGATGGATAGAAAACTTCATAATAAATTCACCTGCCGACTGGAGTAATCCCACAGCTTTCTCGTGTAATATCTGCAGTTTTTGCAGCTGTGTAAGTGTTAACTCCTGCGCTGTCCCAGTGAGTTGGAGGACTGAAACGCTTTACCGCCCTATGTGATTACATTCATCCCGTGGCCTTCCCAATAGAATAAACGTCTCTTTAATGCAACAAAGTGAAGGCGTCCCTTCGTCTCACCCCCCACTTTCTTTTGTTGTTTTGCAGGGAGCACTACACCCCCCGACTGTCAGCAGAAAATCTCTGTGGGGAAATCAGAGTGGCATCCTCTCAGAGAGGAGCCAGACAGCAAAACTGCTCAAATAAAGTAAATAAATAAATAAATAAATAGTCCCAAACTCAGGAGCAAAGTGAGCTGGTGTGTACACCCAGCATGATTTGTGGTTGTTGTTTATATCTGTTCCCTTTTATTTTAGGCCCTATATTGTAACTCCACTTTAAGGAATAGTTAAGAGGACAATTTTGGCCTTTTGTGAAGGGAATTTACAAAGAAGACTGACAACTCTCTCATGTCTGGGCGATAAATATAAGGCTATACAACTAACGTAGCTTAGCATAAAGACTGGAAATGGGGAAGCGGCGAGCCTGGCTCTGATGAGAGGCAACAAAATCCTCCCACCAACCTCTGAAGCTCCCTTAATGACATGTTGTATCTTGTTTGTTTAATCCGATTATAGAGAACATAAATATAGAGGGAAGAAACATGCAGCACATAGAGCGTCGTACTTGTTCTTTGAACAGATTAAAGGAGCATTTTCTAACATAAGGCCAGTGTTCGTTTAATGTTAAAGACGTCTGTGTACTGTGTTGTGGATGTCTACTTAAGTTTAATGAGCTGATGCCAACCAGTTAGCCCCGGTGCCCATCCTCTTGACGGCACAACTTTCGATTAAGTCCGACAGCCCCCGTTGTTTCAGCTGGCAGGCATATGCCAGAACAAAATTACCTCACAAAATGCCAAGACATGAAATAATCAGACTTTTATTTTCCTTACTTAACAGAAAAAATACAACCATACACCCTGTGAATTCAAGTTTCCCTCTGTAACTTAACCAAGATGAGCTCAATTTTTGACATAAACTTAAAAAAATCTCAACCAAGCAGTCTTGGTTTGTCTTTTCCAACATTTTTTTCTGGCCACACTGAACAAATTATCCCTTTAAAAAAAATGAGATGTACAGTGTTTATTACTGAGCTATAGAGGTGCTTGTTTGGTGTGTTTGGACAGAGGCAGGCTAGCTGTTTCCCTTTGTTTCCAGTCTTAATGCTAAGCTAAGCTAAGAGGCTGCTGACTGTAGCTTCATGACATCAATCTTCTCATCGGACTCTCATAATACCAAACCATGCATTTAGCCTTGTTTCTCTGTGATTATGCAGACATTAAGATGATAGATATGGAGACATAGCTGTCGTATTTTATTTAGTCCCCTTAGAAAATGTTGAAAATACAGTACAGGTGTATTCAGTCTTAAAGTATCCTCATAAAACAAGATTTAAAAGTTGTCCATAACCGTAAAACTTGCATATAGAAGCATTTCATGGAGGATAATGGCAGTTGGGATGATATACTTAAAACAGCAGCAGCTTGGGAGTCTTTAATATGCGGTAAGAGTAAACGCCATTATAGGCTGCAACACTGCACATCAACATATTACAAGACATTATTATTTTTGGTTGTCATTCAAAGGTCCCTTGTGATTAAAATGGTTGATAATGACATAATAATAGGAAGAATGTGCCGCATATAGACCTACGTAAAAGGATTCTTCATGCTACATTTCATCATACACTACACACTCTACACATTCTTTCATGTGGAAAACTAATAAAGCGGTAAATTACAGATTATTGCTCCGGCTCAACAGTTTACACGAGCAAATAACGTTCCATTAAATGAAACCCTGTTTTCAAATATCGCCCATGTCGTGCAGCTACTGTACACTCGGACGCTGGGCCGTGGTCTCATACATTCTCTTTCAATTAACATGGAAATTGAACTGCAGAATTTATAGAACAGTTACAAAATCGTGAATTGCCTCGCTCAGCCACTTCCTACTCTAAATTGCATCACAGCTGTGCAAACAATCAGATGCTGCATCAAACCGTGACAGGTCAATTACAATTTCTCATCATCCAATACACTCAAAATAAAAAACACGGAAACCATCTCAGATAAAATCTTACCAGTCCCTCTTTCTAAAAAAATACAATGGCCTAATCAAACTTTTTGAAGAAACTGTGGAAAGGGAGATACAATATTAAAGGTTAAATGTCTGGAGTGCGGTGACCTTTAAAGGGTCAGGTCTGTTTTATTCTAGTTCAGATTTATGGATTCTCTGTAGTTCGAGGGATCAGGGTGTTGAAGCCCTGCACATTAAACGTTTAGTGTTTACATCCCTGCTGCAGTCCACATTATTAAAAAGAAAGAGTAACAATCCATCTTTCATTGGTTGTCAGAGACTACCATACATCCACCCCTCTTCTTCTGGTGGGATTAAAATCGGTTCTTCTTTGTAAATGGCCAGATTAATTTTAGTGGGCTGCAGTAAAATACTTGCTGTTGGGCCCCGAATGATCGTCTGCCAATCCTCTATCCATTTTATGGGTACCAACCAGTATTTCTATGCTGGAGATCAGTAACGCTACCTGGCCACAAGGTTTGTGTGCCTCAGTTGGTTAGTGGTAATTTGATTAAAAACAACTTAGTTCAGGAATACGCACCACGGAAGCACAATATAATATTAACTAAAACAAAAAGTCAGAATACATAGTAACGCGGTCAATACTCTAGTTTGGTCTTCAGATTTCTTTAAAAAAAAAAGAAAGAAAAGCAGTTAATCAAATTGCAAAAAAAAAAAACAAAAGGAAAAAAAAAACAAACACTGACATTCAGAGGGCACGGAGCTTTGATCAGTCTGTGAGTCAGCCTTGAATTTTGACCTTGTTTGTAATATGCGGCCAAGGCCTGATAGGGAGCCGGTCTTGTCCACCAAAGTGACGGACCAGTGGGTCTCATCTGTATTCAGGAATCTCGGTCCTTGTGGAAAGGCAGCTGATCTCTTCTGTTGACTTTTTAGAATGATTTTTTTTTGGTTCTTGTTCACTTCATACCGTTCATAAATAAACTAACATTACTGCTGACATGTTCAGCTGCAGAGGAGGGCTGGGAGGTGTAGAGATCATCTGGGATTGTACATTTAGTATATTAACGGCTGGTTCCCTGCTGACAGAGTGGATCAGTTTTTCTGAGTGGACGGTTGCTCAGGTGTACAGTTCTTGAGGCGGGAGCAGGTGGCGAGACGGTTCCCTTCCCAGTAGCCGGCATCCTGGCCGTCGTGACAGCGACACTTGGTGCAGGAGTCGACCCAGATGGGCTCTCCTGCAGGGATCACTTGGCTGCGTGATGCATTGACGTAGCAGTTAGGACCTGGAGGGGGATGTAGCACAGAGGCAAATGTGACTGCAGCTGAAGAGATTCTACAAATTGAAACACATAGCGTAAAGTGGACAGTATGCAGGGAGGCTGAGAAGATAAGCCTCTCAGTTTTATAAGTTTTACTTCTCTACTTTTCTTTTGCTATTTTCGACTCACCGTCCTGACATTCAGGGCAGCATTTCCCGGGCTGGTAGACGGGGTTGACACATGGCGGGGGGGCACAATCTGCAACTAGACAGCGAGCAATGCCATCGTTGTCACAAGTGCACTGCTCACATTCTGATGGCTGGGAAACCACACGCACACAAACACACACACAAATACACACACACAATGAGACTCAATGCGGATCATATATGTAACCAGCACCTCTCACGTAGCCCTCTTCACGCCATCTCAAAAGGGGGCGCCATTTACCTCCAATTCCCTGCTGTATACTCAAGTTACACACCAACATACCACGGTGTGATGCACTGGTTCAGACATTTAGAGGAAAAAAAAAACACACAAAGAAATATATCGGTATATAAGGTTTCTTCTGTCATACAGTTATAACACACAGGCTTGGAGAAATTGTTGGTGGGTCTGAGTGTAATCTTAACAGTGCACTTGTGCATACTTGACTGACGGGGAACAGCAGTCACAGAAACCTCCATGAAACATACCAAGAGTCCTGAGTTTACACATAAACAATATATATACGAAACGAAAGAAATACACTGCATGTTTGGCTCTGACAGAGCATGAAATCGTCAAGGAGGAGTAAACTAAATGCATCCAAATAAATGTGGTGAGTAAAAAAGTACAATATTGGAGTTTCTGCAGTGATATTTAAACTCTTGCTAAATGTATGGTGAACATCAGATTCTTAAAAAATGCTGCAGTGTTTCATTTTGAGATGGTACAGACTGACAGTTTGAACTTTGGGGCAATTTGCAGCCTTAATATAAAATAAAATAAGCTTAATTTTAATGAAAAAATACGAGCCAGCACAAATAACAGCACAACTAGAATCTATTTCATGCCATTGATTCCTAATCTTTTTGATGTGTGACCCCTTAAAATGAAAATACCCCCTAATTCCAAGTTTTTGCCCTTAGTGTGAACATGAGCTGTGAGGTAGGTAGGTAGGTAGGTGAGTGAATGTCTAACCCTTGGGATCTGACCACCGATATCGTGCCACAACACAATCCTATTAGAAGTGTCGTTGGATTCATGCATATATTCTGATTTTATATGAGAAAAGATAAGAACATTTAATACCAGGCCCTAATAACAGGGGTGGAAGTCGTGGCCATCCCCATCTTTGCATGTGTTATCGCTTTAAGGCTTACCTGGAAGTTCTGCCCCAGTTCGTACACCACCCCTCGGTACTCACACCCTATCTTCTCGCACCTCGGGCAGCAGTCGGTGGGGTAGTGGCTGACATGGATGCACGCAGCCGGGAGAGAGGTGCACTCAGTGCGGGAACATGCGGAACCCTCGGAGGTGCACTCACACTGGGTGCAGTGATCTGAGTCGAGAAAATACCATTCCCCCACGAAGTAAATGCTGCCGTTGGCATCGCAGGTGGTTTCCTGCTGTCCGGCCACCGAGAAGCCAGAACCGGCCTGTGCGCAAAGCAGCAGTGACAAAACGGCCGTGCGTATTGTGCGCTCCAAGGACGGGCGCTCACTGAAAACCATGATGATTTATTTGATCCACCTCAAAAAGTTAAAAGGCAAGTCAGTGGAGTGAAACATCCACTGTAGTCCAGCTGGGATTTGGCAGTCAAGTCAGCCCAATTTTACAAATATGTTGGGTACATCGTCACTGGACGCAGAGATCCTTGGCGCTACCTCCGTCCTCCTTCCACAGTGGTCTGCTGGGGCTGCGCACCACTCCACCCGGAGCCCGGAAGGGGGTGGAGGTTGGGGGCATAGAGAGGGAAAGTTATATGCATTGCCTTAGGGTTCACACGCCAGTCTAGTCTCAATATGTCCCGCCTCCCCCAGCGTGACGTCTTGGAGTATATTAGTTCAGACTTTTATGAGCGCGCAGCTGGTCTCGTGTGTAGTTACTTAAGCCTACAAAGCATAGAATAAGCATTTAGCATAATTTATTACTTTACGTCAGTGTTCTTGAAACGCATTGCGATTTCTTTCTGTACTAAAACACACACACACACACACTGTCAATCAATGAGATAAAAGCTGTATGTTTACAGTTTGAGAGAAAACCTCGCGATACTTCCGCATAACAACCGGAATGTTGCCCTTGGATACCAAAACCTTACTACAGTCAAGGAACAAAGGTGAGCATTTCTTTCTCTGCGACCGCAATTTTACAAACTTTTGTCGCATGACAACCACGCAGTTTTTTTGGTTTCACTGTTTTCGATGTGCTCTGTGAACTCAACCTGCGCTTTTATTCTAAGTTAGACCAACTTTTTTTGCACATTTGGCCAGGTAGCTGGCTAGCTTACGTTAGCTGTGAATCATTTGCTGCTAAAGTAGCTACTACATTCTATCATTTTCAGAACTGTGGACGAAGCAAATTAATTTAAGAAGAGAGTGGAAAATCACAGCAACCTGCTCATGTTTTATTATTGGCCAGTTAAAGTATTTAAGGCTATACAACCGGGTAAAAAATACTCCATAAGTAAAAGTCCTGCATCAAAGTCTTTAGCTAGCTAAATCTGCTTAAAGTTAGAGTACTCATAATGCAGGAAAATGCCCCTGTAACATTACATAAAAGATATTATATTAGCTGTAGGACTAATTATCAATGATGCATTTAAGTGTAGTGTTAAAATTAAGCAATTATTCTGATAACTGATTAATTATTTCAGTAGGTTTCGAGCACAAATGCCTAAACTTCCAAATCCAAATCCACAAATGTGAAGATTTTGATGATTTTTGCCATGTAAGAATAAATTGAAATTTAAATGTTTAATTATCAGAAAAAGATAAAATAAAATATGATATTAAAATGAATCAAGTTGTCTAAATACATCATCTGGAGCTGTGGTAAAAATTATCTTCACAGACTATACTGTCTATGGAGGTAATTATTAGGCGCAGTCTCTGTTTTAAATGGCTTTGTTTAATGTTGTATAGTTTAACCTTTTTGTATGTAAAGTCATAATCAACAATGTAACTTCAGTGTAAGAGGTACCTCGAGCAGATGCAGCTCATTAAAAAGTACTTTCCTCTGAAATATGTTACAAATATGAAGTAACATAACATGAAAACACTACACGAAGAGCAATCAAGTTACTTAAACTGTTGGACTGTAATTCTGGTCAACCTCAATGAGTTATGGTGCATATTGTTATGTTTTTTTCCATTCCTTCACTTTTAGATTGCCATTCGTATGCAGTCTCCCGATGGAAACCTGCTCTGGTGCCCCAGTGAGTCTTTGTGGAGCCTGATCACTGACCATGTTACAAAGTCAGAGCTGCAAAAGATCAAAACAGCAGTGGGCTATCACCTGGTTCATATGTACACAAGAGTGCACTCTGAGGTAGGACTGTTGTGATGACTGCAAATCTTATCATCCCTCCTGTCAGAATATTGCTGCATACTTGGCCTTTTAGTTCCTCTACAGATTCAGCTGATAGAGCTTGTTTCACACATAATGTTTTATTCGTTGAAAGAATTCAGTTGCTGGGTCTACTTCTGGTGGGATCCCACAAGAATACCATCACACCATCTGCAAGAGTTTCCTTTTCAGCTTGGCTTCAGGATGAATCAAAAATTTGCTCAGCTAAGCACTCCTGCCCAAACAATTTATGATCTGTGGTGTTAGGTTGTGTACAGAGGTTAGTTTGGCTGCTTACACTCTTAAATTACAATTCCCAGACTCCTTGTTAAAAGTGAAATGTGGGTTAACTGGCACTGAGCTGCAGTGAAGTCCAGAAGTGAGCAAGACAGACATCAATATTTACTTAAGTCCAGCTAAACTTTCGGCCCCAAAACCCCTCACATGGAAAACACTGACAAAAAGACCTCACCTAAGAAAGAGTCGCAGGATCGATGACAAAAATCCAAGACTAAGATGGAGTGTTAAATCGTATTTATAGACAAGGGTATTTTGAGAAAAGTCTAAGTTAACACAATCTACATGCATGTTCAATTTATTTTTACTTGTACTTTTGATTATTACGCATATTTATTGCCAGAAAGTTACTTCTGATACTTGAGTATATTTAATATCAGATACTTTGGGACGCTTACTTAAATACTATTTATATGGATGCCTTTCACTTTTACTAAAGTTATATTTTAACATAATATCTTTACTTTTACGACTTTTGGGTACTTTAAACAACACTGCTGCCTCATCTGCAGTACTGAGGGAACATTCCTTTCCAGCTGAATCACATAATAGGGGTCATGCTATGTGCACTTAAGACGTAAAATCTGTCCATGTAGATTGCCCACAGACACAAAGCATTCATCTTTTTAGCATTTCTAAATTATACAAAAACCTCATTTATTTGCTATTTATAGTTTTATTTCTTTGTTTTTCTTCTCCTGATCATTCTTTTATTTTCTCTTTTTATTCTGTCATGTGTTTGTTTGACTGAAATCACTCCATCTGTGGATGTTATCACCCTGCACTGAGCCAACAGGCCAGGCGCTATTTTCTGAAAAACACATGTACAGGGCCTGCCTGAGTGCTTAAGCAGTGCCATGTAGATGCTGACCACACATTATTCTTGACCACAAGACATTAAAAACTAGGAACTATGAGAGCTTTTTACGTTAAAGCGTGCACATGCACCGGTGTGCACTCACACATGGTCACAATTAAATAGTCAAATTAAATGTATATTTTATGCATCGCACAAATGAATTTGAAGTACTATTCACAGAATAATTAAAACTAACATACATCCAGAATGATGTGGAGTAATTCAATTAATATACAGACACAATCCTGTCTGCACACACACACATACACACACGCACGTACACACACACATGCACACGCACACACACACACACACACACACACACACACACATACACACACACAAACTGTATACACATAAAAGAGGCCTAGTCAGCTTAGTGAGTCAGGGGGTCGGTATAACAGGGTTAAAGAGGTTAATCCTCAACTGTTAGCAACACATTTTGTATGCATTCATGGAGGGAAAGTGCATAAGGAAGATATGTGCACTGTGTGTATCGTGTGTAACTTTTAGTCTTGCTGTAGTGTTTTTTCACCTACAGTGTGGTTTATGCACTGGCTGGGTGTAAAGCCCTCAGACGGAAAGAACGACTTAGGCTGAGACCTGTTAGACATTTACAGAGGAAAAAAAACCAAAAACAAAACACAGACCACCTTATTTAACTCTCAGACTGGTGCAATACATGTGTCTACAGTTATTTATTTTACTGCAGGGCGGATCGCTTCCTTTTGTCCTCTGTTTCCTCTGCCCATGTCTGCCTATCTCTGTTCCTGCTTCTCTTGCAGCCATGTAATGAATTCCATCCCTCAGCGAGCCACTGTGAAAAGTAATAGTTGATCTGTAGGCAACTCCTCCATTCCTCCATACCGCCATTCCTCCCTCCATCAAGGTCTCCATTGTCTCCGGCGGTTAGATCAGAGGGAACATTAGCTTTTCTTTTCAAGTCTCTCGACAAGGCCAATCTCTCTTTACCTCCCTCTACACTCTCACTCCTTTTCCCTCCTTTGAATGAAAATGAGCCCTTTAAGTTAAATGTGTTCCAAAACCCAATTTTAATAATTCAACATAATGGCTCCTGGTAGGTTTTTTTAAATGACAGGTTTCAACAGCACTCCCTTAAAATTGCTCCAGGATGAGATCAACAGTCTCACAGCAGAGGGAGGAGGAGGAAAAGATCCAGGAATGACTTGTTAGCAAGTGAGCCATGAATCCTGTAACATAAACACCTCAACACCTAAAGGCAGACAGAGGAAGCCAGTGTGAGCAAAAAGGGCTGTGTGTGTGTGTGTGTGTGTGTGTGTGTGTGAGTGAATACTGGTATGTGACTGGATGCAGGCAACCTCATCAACACACATGCAAAGACCAGGAGCAGCGTGTTTAGTATCCTCCGGTGTATTTGTTTGAAGCCTTTATGACTGGCAGGAATGATTGGCAGGCAACAGGTGTGGAGGTGGTAATAGTATCCAGACTGCACTGAGACACAAATGTACAAGAGCATTCACTCACACATTTTCCTCACCTGCTCTTTTTTAACCCACATGATCTTTTTTTCCTCACTGCTTTTCCTTTGGCCACTACATTACGGTTAAATGATGGTGATTTTTCAGCTGCTTAGTGTAAAAGTACACCTTTAGTCCTGGGCGCTCAGCCCTCCTATGGGTTAATAGAGGAAGGCATGCATAAAGACTGTTCTTTTCCACTTTTTTCTAATCAAATCCCTTGATCTGCAGTGATAATCCTAGAAAAAAAATACAAAAATTAAAAAGCTGCATGGTCCTGCAGCAGACATTGCCAACCTAAACGTTGTCAAATAACCTGCACCTACCTGAACTGCTGGTAGTGAACAGGTCTACTCACAGGGTACTGTCACTTTCTCAGATTTTAGTTATATTTTGTGCTCAGTGTGACTTGAAATAAATAAGTCCTCCCTGTGACATGAAAAGTCCCACATCATCCTCAGTCAGAGAGGCTGTCAGGGGACATCACTAGAGATGGATGTCTGGATTACTGCTTGCAGCATATTGCAAGTGGACTGTCCACTCCATTTTAAAAGTGTAGCTTACTAAATCAGCTGAGTTTGAGAATTTTCCATTAACCACTTACTATAGGATCATAAACTGTGGATGTGTCTCCTGAACTGACAGAGAAAGTCTGTGAAGCTCATCTTTTTTTTTTTTAAAGTATTTTTTTGGCCTTTTCTGGCTTTATTTGATAGTACAGCTGAAGAGTTGGACAGGAAACAGGGTAAGAGACAGGAAGTGACACGCAGCAAAGGGACCCGGGCCGGGAGTCGAACCCAGGTCCGCTGCAGAGCCTCAGCACATGGGTCGCGCGCACTACCGACTGAGCTATGCGGCGCCCCCAAGCTCATCTTTTTAATGTGGTGCTACCATGATAAATTATGTTATGAATAACTAATGGTTGTCTTCACTTACCATAACAATGATGTTTGCAGGCAACGATGTTGCAGAGGAGCCAGCAAGGAAACAATAGCAGCAGGGCAGGGACCCCTCTCCTACGTCAGCAGGGCTCCATTCTGGCTGACCCCCCTGCAATCAAAGAGCTGGTGAGAGCCGAGGTCAAGATGTTACTACAGACTCTCAGAGAGAGAGCCAGCAGGGGAGCGAGGTAGGTGAATGATCTCTCACACATACATACACTCTGATGTGCATTTTTAATGAGTTATGGAAGGGCTGTGTTTCACTGCCCTGATTCCAAAAAAGTTGGGTTGCTGTGTAACATATAATCAAAAACAGAATGCAATCATTTGCAAAAATGTACACAGTGTTTCCGAGCCTGTGTAGTAATATTTTTTCAACAGTCATGTGTGTCACAGTGTGGTGGTCAATGAGCCTTTTGAGGAGGCCCCTTACATACCCATACATTATAATATCGCCTGTTACCTATCAACCTGTTCACCTGTGGAACGTTCCAAACTTTGGAGCATTCAGCATATTTTCCAGTCTTCTGTTGCCCCTGTCCTAACATGATTGAATAGTTGGTTGATTGGTTGATTGACATGGTTCTGCCATCAAAGCATATGTTTTTTTATTTATTTTTTTTAATCAAAAAGGTTGATGAGAAAGTTTTAACAGCTTTAACTGTATTGTTAAGTAAATGTCAAAAAGGCAAATTATAGCAAATTATCACATTCAGTTTGATTGATGTTTCACAGAGCGTTCAGACTTTTTTGGAATAAGGGTTGTAATTTATTCTGACTTGTACAACACGAGGGAACCATTAAAGACAGTCAGAAAGAAGCTGTATTTAATTATAACTTAGAAACAGCATGGCACATTGTCAAACATAAATGTATGAACACAGTAAAAAAAAAATGATTATTAGAAATATTATCTTCTCACAGTACAACCAAATACACATGATTTTTCCCATCAAGATCCATGCATTTAACAACAAATGTTGAGAGACAAATCCTACCTTACAAAGTTAAAGAAAGCAAGAAAAAAATCCTGGATCTGTATTGATCCGGATCCTAATCAAAAGTTAATGTGGTCTATTCTGGGCTGAGACCCATCCCTCATTCAAGTTTTGTGAAAATCAGCTCAATATTTTTTGTGCAATCCTCCTGACCAACCAACCAACAAATGGGCACCAGTGAAAACACAGATTATAAAATAGATCCCACCAACAATAAAACCAATATCCATATCTGTTTCAAAAGCACACTTCTACAGCACAGTTGCCAACCATGATGTCTTGTGTATTCAGCTTCTGCTGGGACATTGTGGGTTTAAATCAGTGGAATCATGGAAAAAGTCACTATGCAAACTAAATGGATATCGGAAAAAAAATCCACCACTGGTTAATAACAAGGAATATCGTAGCCATGTAAGGGCACCAAGCAGCCTCACTATGTGGTCCCCAGTTTTACCCCACAGCAAAAACTTTGTCACACACAGTTTGTCAGACAGTGAACTCTCAACTTAATGAAATCAAATGTATTTTTCAACATTCCTTTTGAATTTAAATGCAGATTAAAGGTTTGAAAGCTACAGACTTGATAAGCCAGATAAACAGTCAACATTTCTTGATCTTATTTGTTTGTTTTCCATCATGAGATTTTCTTCCTCTCTAGTGTTGGTTAAGACCCCGCGCCCACTCTCCCTGCGTCATTTTTCCCCAAACAAAGAGTGCCATAAAAAAGCTTTATTGTGTTCCTTCGTCAGTTACAAATGGGATGGAAGGCAGAGGAACAAAGGTTTTTGGCGTAGGGATGTTGCAAACTGGTATGGGAATTGTGGAACAATAGGACAATTATAGCAGGGAGACTTCCAGGCATTCCCTTCCAAATTTCAAGAAAAACTCGCCTAGATTTAAAGACCATGTCCCTGCTGGCTTTATTGGATTAAAGATTTGTTGAATGTTTTGATATCCATCTTTAAATTGTTAAGACTTTGTGTACAAAATTATTTCCTCATTCAGTGAAACGCTCACATGGATAATGCAGTTTTTAATGATACACAACCATCAGGGAGTTATAAGCTCCTAAAGGGGTGTTAATTCTTCCTAATTGTATGGTTTTTAATATCTTCAGCTACAACTCAGGTCAGAGATGGGCTTGTAGCAGTTGGCAATTTAATGACATGTATTAAAATACTCTAAGAATCTCATAAAAAGTGTTGGCAGGATAATATCAGTCAGTAACACTGCAGCACATCCTACCATTACGTTACACAAATTAGGCTGTTAAATTGTAAAGTGTTTGTGAGGATGTGCGAGAGTGTGTTAGAGGCCAACTATGCATGAGCTGGTAACTATCCCAGCAACAAGCTCGCTGCTGCCAGGAATGTTGCCCCATGTCACCTCTCAGGTTTTGCTGAGGCCTGTTTAGGAAAAGCACAGCATAAGATGGATTGTTCTCCGTTTAAGTGACAAACCATTCATTGCCTGTCAATTTGCTGACATCATTTTTAATGTGATTTCCTTTTTTCCTGTTTGGGTTTGTGTTACAACTTGGGAATGTGGTTTTAGGGTTGTTGTTTTTGTGTGTGCATATTTTATCCATGACATTAACTCTGGTCCTCTTTATGGAACCACTAGTCTAACAGATTTTTGCCATGTTGACCATGTTGATCTGTAGAATATAGATTAATATTTTACTAAAATTACAAATGTACTAAATTTGTTTTGCCTTATTTGCTCCATCTTAAAACAAATATCAGGAGTGTAGAGCTATGCTAGCAGCTATGTTACACTGTACTTAAGCAAAGTAGTGCTAACCATGCTAACGGATATCCATGATGCAAACATGCTTACAAACATGCAGATGGCAGATATTTAATGACGTTTATTGTGTGAGCTTGCTAACATACAAATGAGCACTAAACACAAGTACAGTTGAGGACAATAGGAATTCCATTACTGGCCATGACAGCGTCGGCCAGTAACTTGTCACTTTGTGAGTCTGTATGTTTGTTCCATTATAGCAAAATGTGGTCCTGGACATATTTTGTAGTGGGAACTAACACAGAAACAATTTATTGTGGGGTGTTTATAGGTCTGTCTGTCAACGCAATACCATCACAATCAGTGGATGCAGTTATGAAACTTCACTGGTGTGTAACAGCCAACTTCAAAGATGGATGTGATCTCTTGTAATGGTGTAGCAATCACTTTTGAGTCGATAACAGTAAAAAAAAAAAATGTTATCTAGCATGTTAGCGGGTGTGATCCCATTGCAACTTGGTCTGTAGTTAGTTGGTGTTGAGAAACTGAAATTTTGACCTGATGATGCTTCTTGAGAAAAAATCAGATGAAAAACAAAGTAATTATCCTTCATCTTGATGAAAAGTGCTGTATTTATGTGTCAAAGTTTTGTAGAAAACCTAACCACAAAACAAAACATTGCACTCAAAAGAACAAATGTTCTTTTTCTCCCTCCAGGGGCCTTATTGTCTGAACAAAATTGCATGGATATTATTGGATATTTCAGTTTGAACCAAAGTGGTGGAAAGATGGACCAACATTGCCATCCCTAGAGCCACAGTGCTTGCTTAAATCTGTTGCATTGTTGTGTGTGTTTTTACTCAAATTGACAATTGAATTCTTCCCTGTAATCCCCTGCTCATATCTAAGATAGAGCATGCACCAAAAGAACTATGATTTTAATGTAACACTGGTGCTTGTAATACCAGCTCAGTTGGCAGGCAGTCCTACTGGAGTTTCTTTAAAGGCAGGATAAAACTCAAGGCCTGATGTTCAAGTTGACAATCCAATATCCAAAATGCCACAGGTATGATGCCCACAACGGCACCGTGGCTTATTGAAGTGTCACCGAGCGAGACACATCACAAGTCACTCTTGTTAAGTGCTTTGGCGGCGACATAAATGGATTAGAAAAAGTCCCGTTCAAAGGAGAAATATATCCCATTGTTACTGGCCGTGTAGGAACACTACCAAAAAAAAAGTGTTTGTGCCACACACTGTGCCAGACCAAATCGCTTTTTTTGCTTTGAAGTTGGCTTCGGTAGACTTGCTGACCTTGATACTTGGCGCTGTGTGTGTTTGTGTGTGGTTGTGTTGGTGTGTGTGTTTCAAGCCTTTGATCGTTCAGTTAGGCTAAGTCCCCGGTGCAGCTGAATAGCTTTCTGGAATAAACCGAACACACTTGCCCGTAATAACACTTCCACTTAAAAATGCACCACAACCCTCTTTTTGTCAATTTAGTTCAATTTAATGTGCTTTGTCGGGAAAGGAGTTGTTGCCAAAGCATCAAGATGCAGACCAGCATCTTTCTCTCTCTCTTTATCTCCCTTGGATATTATTTTTGTGTGTTATTAAGTAATTTACTGGACTTAATACTTTCCTTTATTTGCATCAAACGACTAACTCACCGACTAAATAAAGTAAAGCCACATGAACTGATAACTGGCAAAAAAGAGCTCTCATCCTCTAACCAGATTTTTACCATGAGGGTGTGTGAGTGGGTGTGAACCTTGTAAAAGTCAACTGATTTATATTATTGGCCTCCTCTTGTGTGGTCCTGATGCCCCAGTCATCCACCCAGCTACACACACACACACACACACACACACCTCGACACAAACTCCATGTCATTGTCTGAGTGGCTAGAAAAGATGCGTTTTCCCTCATGTATGGGCTGTAAGGTTAACCAAAATTGACCGTGTTGTCACCCCGCCTACAGCTGCCTACACCATCTGCTTGTTTCTCTTTTTCCCACGGATCATTCAGAAAATAAAATGCAGCTTGTGCTTATTTTATACTTTCTGAGATCTGATTTTTAAAAATGTTTTCCAAGACCATCATTGTTGATATTGTATCTCACAATAGATTTTTTATAAATTCACATGTTCTGTGGCCTTTATTGAACAGAAAGCACCACCAGACCATCCTGCAGCAAGAATGTGGTTATTGTTCAGTAGTTCAATCAATCAACCTTTATCTGTACAGCACTTTTCATACAGGTTTGTGCAAATCAAAGGTCTCTACAGATTTGTGATTGACATTTAACAAGAGTACATTATCTGCTTATGATATAGTTATAAGTTTATGTTTATAGATATCAACACCTTCAGCTGGTCTCAGCCTTTTCTTTTACAGCCCAAAACTTTTTCATATAAACACACTGAAAGAGCTACCGATACAGTAAACTGCCTTGAGTAAATTCTCTCTTTGTCTGTGCTGTTGCTATAGAGATGGCGAAGAGCTCGTTTTGCGGTACAAACCTAAAACAGTGGACTACGCTTTGGGTCACGTTGACAGCTGTTTTAGAAACTGTAGCAACCCTGAATATGGTGACGCTGGAAACAGGTAAGCAATGCTGATGAAACACAGTTTGAATGTTTTATTGCAACGATAAAGTGTTTTGCACAATGCTACTTTCTTTTTTTACTTTTCCTTGATGTCTTTTCTTTCAGACCAATCTCTCAGTGTTCAGTTCAGTCCAATGCTGAAGATGAGATTGAGGCAATGAGAGACAAACTGAATATCTCTGACATTGATGAGGTGGTAAACCGACTCAAGTAAGTTGCACAGAGCAGTGTTTCCAAGCCTGTCTACTGCCTGACTGATACTGGATTTTTGAGGCTGACAGTGATGTTTGTGAGTTAAGAGTCAGATAAGGATAAATTATCTGATGGTAAACAGATAAACAACACTATTGATGTGGCTCCATTAGACTGGTAATTTTAAAGAATTGTAACTGCTGGTTTTATTGATTGACAGATCTTTGCTGCAATTGTTGTCACTTATTAGCCAACATATACATTCATATTTTTAAAAAAACATTAACA
Organism: Acanthopagrus latus; assembly: GCF_904848185.1. Lineage (NCBI taxonomy): Eukaryota > Metazoa > Chordata > Actinopteri > Spariformes > Sparidae > Acanthopagrus > Acanthopagrus latus. The sequence continues at coordinate 15,444,615 of NC_051059.1, read as the reverse complement.
TCATTATTGAAGTAGCTCTTGACCCTTTTAAACAAAGCACCATCTGCTCAACCCACCCACCAGAAATAAAAGTTTGGTCATGTACATTTCTCCAAACCACAGATATTGAAAACTTTACATGTTGTTATTTTCAATTTTCTGATTTATGTTGTGACAACATTGTGCTTATGCTCTGGTTAGATTTAGTTACAAAAAGTACTTGGTTAGGAGAGGGAAAAGATCATGTTTTAGCGTAAAATACCTGTGTTGGTCACGACAAACATGGCTGGAGATGTCCTTATTGCTCATCAAAAATGTCTGGTTTTGCTCCCGAGGTCTGTCTCATGTCTAAAATGGTTAAATCGCCATTGACCTTTTTCAAAACTTTGCAGTGGTTTGCATTTGTAAATGCTGACATTCACAGTCACAGATTGTGGTCACTGGCTTGGCAGCCTTCTCACCTTTAACTCCACCACCATCCCATCCACCTCCCGATTGGACAGTCAGGACATAAACACGCAACGCGAGCATCATGTGACATTATTGTAAAGATGTCAGTATTGAACATGCGCCTATGACAGGTACAAATGTGAACATATCAGTGGTTTGCAGAAACATTAACTGCCAACCTTTTATCCTGGTGACTGACTGATGTACTATTTACATCATGGAATTGTAAATATTTGAATCGAATGGAATCAAACTTTCCTTTCCATTTTTTTTTAACCACCCTGTCATCCTGTAGTCATAACATTTTCTGGCACCCACTGGGTGGTCTGGACCCTCAGGTCGGGAACAACAATGTATATAGACTGACTAAACAAGATCACAAAAAAACATTTCTTTATCTTACATCTACTGTATATGACTAATTCGGAGATACATATCATGCATATTGCGGAGTCCTATATGTTTTTACTGTTCATGACATTTGTTCGCTTCACAGAAGAATCTCCTTCTCCTCAGTTCTCTCCTTAATTTCCTCTCAACTCTCCTTGGCGTCTGTCGCTGCCCTGCCTCCTTAACACTCCATCCCTCCCTTTCCTTCCTCCATCCCTCACTTGGAGGCCCACAGGGAAATACAGTCACTGGGGCTACCTTGAAAGAAAGCCTCCCCCCTTTCTCTCTCCGTCTCTTCCTCTCTTTTTCTCCCTCGTTCTCCCATTTCCTGACTCGACCAGAACAAAAGGCCCCATTGTCAGAAAATGGATCCCAGGGCGGGCAGAAGTTTCTTTTTTCATCTGAAAGAAGTGAATAAAGTCCATGATGGTTATGTAACCAGAGAAGAAGAAAGTGTGCATGGGGGGAAAAAAGAAAAATAGGACACTGTATCCACAGTACCCTTTATGAACCCTGCAGAAGACAAATTCTGACCAAGCTCACCTATTATGTTGTCACTGCCTTAGTTGTGTGATAGTTTTCATCATCAATCTGCCTCAGTGTGCCTTTCCAAAGTGTTTATGATGATACAGCGTATTAAGATGTATACTTCTCACAGATCAGAATATTAAATATGTGGGTTAAATTCAGCTGCTTTTGAACAAACAGACCACAGCCATCAATAAAAGCTTTTATTTAAGGTGGCTGTGTGTGAGTGTTGTGACTGTTAAATGCAAAAGTTTCCACTTTGACCTAGATTTTAGTTCTTGGCTCAGTATTTTTTTTTAATGAAAAACAACTGGAGTTGTGATTATAAACATACTCTATCTGTGTGTCTGCCTGTCTGTCTGTCTCTATAGGGCTATACTCACAGAGGAATGTGAAGCGTTGAAAAGACTGGTGAAGCATTTCAAGGTAAGAAGAACAGGATGGAAAACAACCATCTACCAAATGATTCTTTAATCATTTTTGTTTTTCAGCTGCCAGTGCAACACTGATCCAAGTCCTTTAGTTATTTATGGGAAAGCAGGCCAAAACCAAAATATTGATTTGCTGTATCAATGCAGTTGTTTACCGTGAAATCAAAATCCATACAGTGTAAGCATCCTGAGTTATGAGGCCATGTTGTACTTGCAAGTCTGGATATGCCTTGTCATATTACAGTATATATACAATATGATTTTGGGATGATATGACACACTTAACCCCTTAAAACCTCACTTTACCCTCCAACATACTGCAAGAAACTCTCAGCTGGTTGTGAAACAGACTCAGTTTAATACTGATGACCTACATGAGCAAACAAAACCATCGGTGAGAAGATGGGCTTCTTCAGTATAGTTATTCATAATGCCTGGCACAAAAACGGTTTTTGAAAATGTAAGTGCTTTTATGGCAAAGTGCTGATAATGACAGAAAGAAGCTACTCTGTAGTCTGGTGGTACAACAGTGGATACTTCTGTTATACCGGACAGCAGCAGAACCACCCCCTTTATGTTGGTCTTGCTACATAGACAAATACTCTTACAAATAGAAACATTACCTCATCTCCACATGTCCTGCAAACAGCCACATTCACTCCCTTCCACAATGGATGCACACGTTTGCCAGATCAAGATCTTTACCACAGGAGACGGTGGACGGTTTTGTCCACAGCTGCAGCCAGAATCAGCACAAAATTAAAGCTCCCTGTAACTGCTTTAAATTTCTCTAAGGTTTCTTTATGTACAGAAAAAAGTTCACATTGCACAAAATTGCAGACTGTATGCTCTCTTGCTTGTTGTAGAGTTAATTGTAGCTGCAATATCATCCAAAAGGAAATATTTTAACTCTGTAAACTCAGCAGGGACATTTTACCAGAATGTAAAATTACATTTTAAAGGTTAGTTCCAGTTCTTAGATCCAACTTGTGCAATTGTTAGTTCAGTTGTTAGATCTATCTAATGTTTCACTGCAGTAACAATGCATCTGCTTATTTACTTCTCATGCAAGAAGATAAGAATATGATTGTTGCTAAAAGGCCATTTTAAAAGCTTTAAATATCCTGCAATGCATTATGATGTCCCTTATTACTGCACTGTGTTAAAACCACAGATGAACAGTTGGTCTACAACAATGCACAGTGTTAAGGTAGTTGAACAGACAATTAATCTAAGTCCTAATTGATACATAACTATAGTATAATTAAATTAGGCATTTTCTACATGATGTATGTTTTTCTTCAGACAGGGGCACTCTTCTTTGCCCAAGCAAAATATTTATTTTCCAAAGTTTTTTTTTCTTCTAAAAATACAAGTTTTGTGTCCCTCAGGTAGACCTGCTAACTCTTCATTGGCACTGAAATTTTTCCAAGGTTTCCATATATGCACACAAACACAAATCACACATACGCACACACAGGAAACCTGCGAGGGCCCAGTCTAGGCTTGTTTTTCCACCTGTCTGGCCAAGGGCTTTCCAGTGCTGAGTAACATCGATCTCCTTTCAATCACTCAAATTACTGCATAGAGAGACATTTAAACACACACACACACACATTAACAAAGGGACACACATGCATGCCTGCAGTCTAGCTGCACAATCATGCTTGTCTGACTTAGTCTGAGGCCTGATGTGGAACTTTTTCTGCAGACCAGATGTTTAAGTTATCTCTCTGTAGCCTCAGTGTGTGTATGTGCGTGTCTGTTGAAATGTGGGAAAGATGTACATAGATGAAAAATGACTGACAATTGTCTTTCAAAGGACACAAGGGAATATGGTCTGTGCATGTTGACAAAAACAAAGTAAAATTGGGCATAGAAGAGGGTGGAGTAGGCATTATGAGCATTAAGTGTACTGACCCCACAGTGTGTTGTTCCAGTCTTAAAAACCTTAGGGTATGAAGCTAATTGCAAATGGTCACCAAGCAGAAATGTGGCACTTTAAAGGAATTGTCTCTTCCAGTGAACAGTTCTTTAGTGCGTGAGCAGTTGGTGCTCAGGATGGTGCTGTGCACTTTTTGTTGCACTCACTTTATTTACTGCAGGGGTGGACGATGGTTGCTGTGTGGTGCAAGGCGTCACTGTCTGTGGATTTCAGTTTTTACTGTAAAATAACTCTTTGCAGAATCCTACATACTGTATTGAAAAAGAAAGCCACATTACTCTTTCAATCAGACACTAATACACTGCTCTAAATTCCCAGTGCCTGAACGTGTTTGGAGAAAAAATTGGATTCTATGCAGAAAAACCCCAGACATTTTTCGATGATGATTGTTCACATATGTGTTTCTGTATTTTAAAGGCCAAGTGTAATTAGCTTTCTTAAGCAGTTTTTGCTGTCTTTAGTGGTCGCAAATGTGTTAAATGACACAGAAATAATGTTTGTCATTACATTGTACAGTACATTGTTCCAAGTGTTGTTTGACTTTCTCATCAACATTACGTTTGATGCCACTGAGATTGCTATTGATTTAATTATATAGGGGTTTAGGCATTACATTGAGCCAAATAAGGCTTTTAGCAGCTTGATACGGTCTGATCAAATTGCCTTTTAAGTGCATCTTGTTGCTGCAGATCATAAATTGATCCTAAAAACAACTGCAGTGACCTATTTTGGCCTTTCTTTTTCTTCAGCAGCCAGACTAACCTCCATATGTTAATAATAACAAAACAACTTGGTAATCAGCAAAGCACATAAGAAAATTACAGATACAAAGAGACATATATGATGTCCTTATATCAAAAACACGTCTTAATGATATATAATGATAAAGTATAGGCGAAGAAGACATTTCTTAAGTTTTCTTGAAGATTTTTTTCTTCTGCTGTGTCACATTCTGCCAGACAGCAGCCATGCAAACTGGTGACATTTGCGTCTTGTTACTGTACTTTTTGATTTTTCTACTTCAGACTCTCTTTCAAACTTAACACCAACTGAACAATGCTTGTGCGCAGATTGAACAGAGACGGATGACAAACTGCTTCCACGCCATCATCCGTAACTTCAACGCCTGTCAAAGCATCGCACCTGAGAGGGGCAAAACATTTGCGTTGCCAGGAGGGTGTCATCTTCCCATTATTGATTTCACACTGGACAAAAAAAAAAACCTGCTCACAGCCACTATCATCTGGCTCTTGTCTCCAGTGGAGGAGAGGAACGGATTAATTCATTCCCAGGTTGAATGCCTAGTTACAGCAGTAATGGAAACATGATCTTGGAATAGTTAATGTGCAAAATGAGAATACTTCCACTGACATGTCACACAAGATGGACATGTGGTTAAACCTTTTCATCACTAACCATCAGCAATAGTCAGAGCATGACCTGCATACACTGACCTCACTGAATAAAACACTGGCATTTGGCCAGTGGAGCTTGTATGAGCAGCTGCTGAGACCAGTTGATGGTAGATTTTCTGTCAGAATGATGACAGTTTTTATTGGTAGATCAGCTGGATCATGATGAAAAAGATGGCAGCCATCAGTAGCAGGTTTCAGCTGGATTTTAAAGCACTAATGGTGCCAATTGTCCTGCTGTTTCTGGTTCTGAGCCAGTCGAGGGGAGTGAGGTGTTACGTTGGCTGCACAGAGCTGGATATGGGTTCTGGAGATTCAAGTTTGAGATAATGACAGTAACATACAAGCTTTCCTAAAATATCAGCAAACAGCGCCACAGTAATGGGTTGAAACCCCACGTGGACCACAAAGCCTATTTTCGGATAGTGTGTGTATGTGTGTGCGTGTGTGCGTGTGTGCATGCGTGCGCTTTAGAGTTGATTTCACTTGACTGTCAGAGGAGCCACACATACTCCGTCTGCAGCTCTGAAACACAACACGAGAAGCTTTGGGTCTGAATCCCACTGGGGAAAATAGACCGAAAATATATGTTTTAACTGTCAGTCTCCAGGCTCTGGGTGTGTTTGGGTTAGTGTATGTTTGTGTGAGAGAGAGAATGTGTGTGTGTGTGTGTGTGTGTGTGTGTGTGTGTGTGTGTGTGTGTGTGCATGTGTGCGTGCGTGCGTGCGTGCGTGCGTTTGTTTGCACAATGGACTATATGCATTGTCTGTGTGGTTGCTATAAAGGCTCTCTGTTGGTGTTTGTGCTGATTTTAAATGAGGAGTGGAGGCTGCCAGTCACTCATAACAAACACATGTGGAGCACTTTTCAGTCAGGTCTTTGGTTTCTCAACACACACACACACACACACACACACACACACACACACACACACACACAGCACTATGGTTTTCATTTTCTCTGTATATAGATATTTGAGGCCAAATTATGATGGAACACTGCTGCTCAATCGTTTAGTGGTCTCACACACACACACACACACACACACACACACACACACACACACACACACACACACACACACATTCCTTTCCTATTTCTCCCGCTTTTATTTTTATCCGTTTTTCCTTGTCCCTTTGCTATGTTTAATACATTTACCTCTTTTTTTCCTCTCTCCTCTCCAACTGTCACTACATTGAATTTGTCCCAGTTTGTGCCGTAGTATTCTGTGAGGTGAAGAACACTCAAGCGGCATGAGTAACACAACTTCTGTCTCTCTCTGTGTGGTTTTTGTGTCTGGCAGGAAAATATTAAACAAAAGACTCAAGGTGATGGATCAGAGCCTACACTTGCAGGTGAGTCCTTTTACCGACTGTTTGGTGCTTGCTGCCATCTGGTGGCACATTGTTGTTTCACACATATTTGAGATCACTCTATCTCCTCCGTCCCATTTCATTTTTTGATTTACAGATTAAATGGTTACGCTGATTGTTTTAGCCCTCCCTTCATTAGCTGGTCGAACTCATTGTGGAACATATAGTAGGGTATTAAAAAAAGAGCAATTGAGCACTCCAGCCAAATCCATCTAGTCTGGGCCAAATTACAGTCAAACTAATTTGAGTACATTAGAGAGCAGTCTGGGTGGAACTGTAATTGAGTACATTTTTATCACTTGAAAAATGAGTACTTTAATTTTCTTATGCACATGGTGATTGCTTCAGAGTGATTGTTTTGGACTCAATAATCAGAGTGCTGTTGTGTTATTTTACGTGCAGAGTTGAGAGAGCTTAGAGGAGCCATTCAGATGGACTTGGAGCTCTTCCCCTCATCGTTGGCTGCTCCACCACCAGCTTCCTCCCCGCTCCCTCTGAGGGATTTGAAAAGCAGGATCAGGTTAGTATGTTAGGCTAGGGTTAGGACTATCAAAAACCAGATGAGTGGAGGAGTAGCAGAAGCACATTTCAAAATGAATTTGATCCCAAATTAATGTGAATGAAATGAAAGAGGAAAAATAGGACCTAACAAAAGAAAGCAAAGCCGCCCCTCGGGCACTTAAACAACCCACAACAAACAAGTAACTAAAAAGAAAGCAACTTTTGCTGCCTTTGGTTAATGGACTTGCCTTTCCACCTAAAGAACGTTTTACTTTACTTGTATGTACATTTGTTTATACTATAGGTTGACCAATTAGCAGCCTGATTATCGGATCGGATTAAACGTTTTTCGAATTTGGAATCAGTGTTTTTATTAATATGAATACTGATCAAATTAATTAATTTAGAATGTACTTCTTTGGCTCTGGCTGCAAAGTAACTAGTAAGTAAAGTTATCACAAATATTTAGCAGAATAAAAAGTGTTGTTGCCTCCAAATTGTAGTGAATTGGAAGTATAAAGTAGCAGAAACCCTTAAGTTCTCATAATGTTTGAAAGTACTACGATGTGAGCAGGGTCTTTTAAGGGGATGATAAAATATAATTCTACCTCATTCAGACCCTGGTCCTGCACTGAGGGGCTTGTTGAGGTTTTCCTACAGTGGAAACGTGGCTTTAGACAGCTGCTAAAGCCAGTCCTCCTGCTCCCTCTATACATGGTCTATCAATCAGGCCTGACCAGTGGATAAACCAGAAACTGCACATAACACACATCAGAATGAGAAGAGCTGCACATGGTGATCAGTAGAGGAAAGGTGTAACACTGACATTGTACAGCTGATACCTGAAATAGATGCTTCACAACTTCTCGTATGATGTTGCTATTTATATATAAAACCATCTCTTTTAACTGTCGTTCGTCTCAGTTTCTTCATGCAAGAAAATGTTTTTTGATCTGTTTCCCATTGTGATTCTTTTCTCCCAGTATGCCAGCAGCACAAAGGGTTTCTGAGGACACGCTGCAAGCTTTAAATACTACATCAGACCTAATGCGACCACATCCACCACCTCCTCGGTGCCAAAACAAACCCAGGCCACCGTTTGGTGCTCCTCCTAGCAAGACCTCTGCAAAGGTTAAACTAATTAATAGTTCCTCACTATCTCGGACTCTTGGACAGCCCAGAAGTGTATCGGCTTCTCCTGGACTTGGGAAAACACAGACACCTATCTGCAACAGGATTGCTTCTTCTTGGCATGCAGACAGCCACGTCCCCACTTCACCTCCAGGGCCTGTTGGTGAACAGATAATGGTTCAAACCACACACAACTGCAGTCCTTCTCCAGAGCAAGACAGTGCTGATCTCCACTGCAGGAACTCCAGTTGTAATCCTAGTTTTCAAATAAAGACTCCAACTATCCACGGAACCCATCTATCATCCAGTCGCAGAATTCACAGCCCAGGCAGAAAGTTCGATTTCTCACCGCAGACTGTGAGAAGAGGCACTGCAACCTGGAGGCGAAGACCCATCAATACTATCACCTCATCCCCTCACTGTGACGCAGACAGTTACAGCAGCAGCAGCAGCAGCAGCAGCGCTGAGCACTCTGTGTCAGCAGCAGGGAAATCAAAGACACAAAATAGTACCTGTAGAGGTAGTTTAGTGTCAACAGCAGTGCAGGCAGACAATAACAGAGGGAAGATTACTCCTGAGAGTCTTCATTCTTTAGGTGGCAGCAGGAGGAGCAACGCTGGACTTGAAATAAATAAAAACAGTCATCTTGGGAAGGATGTCACCCAACAGCAAAGCTTAGTAGCCACAGTTTGACAGATCGCTCTCACATCATCCAGGAAGCAGTGATACGACACAAAGACCTTTGTGTTATCAACAGACAAAGAAAATAGTTTGAGTGCTTCTAAATTTGCGTGGATTAAATATTTGTTTGGAACATGTGTGTTGTAAAGAAAGCTAACAACTGATACATCACTGCTTTTATAAAATAAAAAGAAAGTGTTATAATTACTTCACAGTGACCAGACCATTTGTACTAATCAAAGGAGCTAAGGTTTTTGTCCTACTAGATTAACAGGTGCAGAAAACAGAAAAGTCAGGGAATCAGGCATCAAACACAGCCTGTATACCTACAGAGTGTAAAAGTAACATGTATGTTTTATATTAAGGTTTATATTTATTTAGCCTTTATATTCCAAGTTTATTTTTTCTGCATGGGTCCTTGATCACCTGTCTAACGTCTGAGGTCCCAGGATTTATTTGTCCTTACCAGAAAGGTGCCAAAAAAGAATAAAGAATATACTGGAAGGAGCATAATGGGGGCCGTTTTTCATTATATAAATGACTACATTCAAGCATTAGATATAAATACATAAAGCGTACAAGAAGTTACTAAAGAATTATGGCAAACTGAAACACATAATTTTCACTACAACTGATAAAGACTGGCTGTGCTCTCTCTCCATTGTGGTGTTTAACGACAGGTAGGTAAGCAGGCCAAAGAAAATCGAAATAATTTTGAATTGCAGTAGTTTCGTAAATGGAAAAGAAAAAAGCCAAATTATGGCAGTGTCTTGAAAAAGAACAACATAAGACACTTATAGACATGGAGTGAGTCTGGCATAACCCAGTTAATAGTGAGGTGAAAACATTAACTATTCTTTGTGGTTGTGTTTTTCTTTTTGTCGTTGTCGTTTGCCCTTCAGAGCCACCGTACAAGACAGCCAACACTCCTGCAGCACGATGCGGCCAGTCTCGCCTCATCACAAACAGATGGCCAATAAAAGTGGTGCTGTGTTTTGTTAGACCGTTTAGGTTTCGTTTTCGACAAGCCTCCCAACTCTGTGACTAGAAAGTGATACTGAACAGTGTCACAAGACTTCTGACCTAAGGTACGACTACTCTTTTCTGTTTATTCCCTTACTTTTATCGCATTTTATATTCATAACATCATCCAGGTGAGTTTGTTCAGGTGGGTCACTGCTGCTCATCACCTACAAACACAAGTCGAGTCTACATGGTGTTGCTGTTTGTCTGGGAGCTATCGGGGACATATACGATATATGAGACAAATGTAGCTTCATGCGAAGACAAAACGACGACCATTCATTGTGTAAAGTACAACTTCTTAGCATTAGCGTGCTAGCATGTCTTCATGGATGTTTCTAGTCCATTATTGTATTTAAATCCAAGGGTTAGCCAGAGATATACACACGGATACTACATTAGCCACTGCTGTCGGTTGGAAAGAGTGCGCGTCAGTGCAGCCGCCATATTGGTACGGGGAACCTGTGCCTGTTCAGTTTAAATGTCAGGGATGTATTTATATAATTCAGAGTATAGCGTTATTTAGCACCATGGTGGGTCCTAAATAACGCTACCAGCTAGTGTGAACATATTTTTGCAGTTTGGGGAAAAAAAAAAAAAAAAACTAGTATAGTAGTGGTCATATTTTTTGTCTTGCCAATTTCAGATGAATAATATATCTTTATGTCCTTGTCTAGATGGGGGCAATATTCAACATACTTGAGCGGTTCAGACTGGAATCTTATTATCATCAGTTTTTCCAGTTGGGCGTCAAGGATGAACGAGATTTCTTGGATGGTGTCACAGATGAAGACCTAAATAACATTGGTGAGATAAACCTCAACCCTAAAGGTTACTATTCTATACAACGCCCATAGTACTGGGCGACCAGAGAAAGTGGAAACAGTGTACATGGCAATACAATCCAAGAAAACAGTATTTTTAATATACCTGTTGTAAGGTGGTTTATTTAAGGTTGTTTCAGCTTCTTTACACTATCATATGTGTTTGTTCAACTTATAAGTCCAAAAGTTAAATGACATTGGATTGTAAATATGAATTTGTATGTGCTTAATTTGTCAAATACTAATATGGCATTCTGACAGGTTTCACTCATGTCGAGAAGAATCGTTTTTCAGCTATGAAGAACTTCATTAAAAGACTCAGAGCTCCAGGGCGCCAAGTTCAAACAGTGACACCTGTGCAGAAGTCATTAGAGCCATTCTGTCTGCAGTACACATACCCAAAATGTCCTCAACCAAAACATATTACAGGTAAGAGGAACACGTATTTTATAATCAGTGTCTGATCATTAGATAAACTCAGGCCAGCCACAGTCTTCTTGATTATACAGTAGGCTGAAGTAGGTGTTACATGATAAATAAAATGTGATGAATGCAACATGGTAATCAGACATCCACAGGAAACTGAACCAGCTTAACAGTTGTTATTTTGAACGTACAGATATGGACCCAGCACAAAACACAGTTGAAGACCTGATGTTGAGGATCGGTCATCTTGAAACTGTTGGCAATTCTAAAGGAGTCTGCCTCTACACAATTGATGGGATGCCCTTGACAGATGATCCCTTCTTCAACACATGTGAGCAGACCTGAACACATTTTAAAGAGAAACTTACTAAATCTTACATTCTGTAATGCAAAGATTTAATTTATTTATTTGATTTTACTGCAGATGTGAGTACAAAAGTGACAGTTAGGGTTAGCCTTGACCTCGGCCCTTACACTTAACAGAGTTTAAAGTAGAGTGAATATTTGATTTATAGTTATTAGGTGGCAGGACAACATCTCTAAACAAATGCTGATATTGCTCTGATGTGTAAATACAATATCAACCTACATTTTGACTCCTCATGCAGGGTCTTTGAAAGACAGACATATCCAGACTGGAGACGTAATTTACGCTATATTTACACCGAAGGAAAACCTGAAACAGGCTCCGCAGATACCAAAACGAGAGTCTGGTGAAACCTATGGAGACAGTGTGATTCGATGCCACATCATGCTCAAGGTGTGTCTTAATTATGGGAATGCTACAAGCAACTGATGTAGATATAACTGTACAAGTTGAATGTTTATGATTTGCCTTAAAAGATACACTTAAAGATTATCTATCCATTAATATGTTAACAAGTAAGTGTCTAACTCTAGTGATGTCTAGTCTGTTCTGATCACAGAGTGCTTTTTACAACTTCCACAATCCAATCTGTGGGGGAGCTTCTACATCGTCTTGCTCAATGTTACAATCTTGACTTTAAAAAAAATAATGATAATAATTGGTGATAACAGACGTCAGGATGGTGTCAGAAATCACTCAATATACATTTCCAATTTACAGAAATGTGAATTTTCAGTAATACATTTAAATGTCATCGCTTACCATTTTGGGGGTTGCATTGATTTTTATAAAAAACGCATATAGTGGTATTCCAGACAAAACTGTTTCTTAAATGTTTTTTATTTTCTTCATACAGGGAGACTTTGAGGTGACAGTGAACTTGGCATGTGACACCATAACCAGTCTGAGACTCAAGCTGGCAAATGAGAGTGGAATCCCAGCACATGTCCTTTATTACAAGTAATTTTAGAATTAATGACACCAAACATTGATATTATGCTTATTGTGATCATCTCTGTCTTAGTACTGTTGTGCTGTCTTCTGCCTTTCATATTTGCAGAGGTCGACATTGTGGAGGAGACACACTGCAAGGTTGTGGCATCTCTGAAGGGTCGACAGTTTTCTTCTCTTTGTCCACGTTTTCTGCTGAGACTTCGTACGAGGAGACATTCTTCATCAATGATGTTGTGCCTTCAGTCCAACAGTCCCAGAAAGGAATCAGTGTGTTCTTGTCTTCACTTTATGCCCTTGTAAGTTTTATGTTTTAATACATTATATATTATTCCATATGTGCTTACACTAGCATGCTAACATGCTAAACTAAGGATGATCATGGTACCGATTAATTCTATTTAGCGACAGCATGTTAGCATTGTCATTGTTAGCATGTCAGGATCATGGTTTTGGTTAGGATGCTGACATTAGCATTTAGCACATAACTTATAACTTATAGCTCATAGTCTTGTTTCCAGATAAAACGTAACATTTAAATGACCTTAAGAGATGGCAAATCTAGCGAAAAAGCCAAAAGTTTCTGTATTGTAAATTCATTTTATCCTAACTTCTGATGTGTGCTTCACCCTGTTTTGAAATCCTTTTTTTTCCCCCCCTCCTTCTAGCGATGTCATTATAAAGGAGAGAAAGCGAAGAAACTGATTTCTTACATACGGAAACTGACTGGATGTCACCCTCTCGCCCAAAGTTTGTATCAGTTATTCAGCAGGAATGAAACATTAACCAGGAATCAGAAGGTAAACTACAAGCTAGTATAATTCTGACTTTAACATCCTCTTCTATTGCACTTTTTTTTAAATGTTCTAGTGTGTTGGATTTTATTTTGAGGATTCACATTAGTGGTCAAAGCTCTAGATATCTCTGTACACAAAATTTTCATCATGTGCAGCGTTTCAATAGGAAGTTTTCCTCAATCTTGGGTCAACTGAACCGTTACGCAGAAACTGTACTTTCACCAGTAGCCTTATCTTAACGTCTCTTTCTTCATTTTTTTTTTTAATTTTGCAGATTGCAGTTATTGAAGGCCTTTACGTGCTCTTCAGAGAGCTTTTGCCTCAGCGTGGAAAACAAGGGGAGAAAGTCATTGAGGACCTGGACATCTTTGAGAATTCACAGTACTGCTGGGCACATCTCGTATTAGAGGCAGAGGTACAATGATAGCAAGGTTTTGATATGAGCTTGTAGAGGGTAACAACAGTGACTTTAGACTGATGTCTCAGAAGTATTTACTTATTAAATACTTACGTATTTTGTTTGGATATAATGTCTTTTAACACCTTTAGTAGAATTCGCCATTAATTTGAGCCTATAGCTGATACATGATTAGAATATTTATTAATGTGTGAAGGCAAGTTCTGCTTTGACTATTTTTGACAGAAACAGGAATCAGATCTTGAGAGCTACGCGCCAATCACTCTTACGTCGGAAGATGGCAGCCGTTTCTGCGAACCAGTCAGAGTACCTGGTGTACCTGGTCCCCTTGAACGAGTGTATGTTCTCCAGAAAATCAAAGGTAAAACTCAAACATTGTTATGTAACACATCATGTATGAGGAAACACATTGTAGAAGAAAATGAAGGCAGCTGCTCCACGGTTTATTCAACTGCTCATCTGTTTCACTTTTATTGGGAAGCTGCTAACGGCTTTATGCAGCAAGATATGGAGGCAGTTGCACTGAGGTCCTTGGATTAAGAGCTTCCGACACTCACTGCATTTTTGTGCGGAACATCAAGCCTCATTAAAGTCAATAACACCTTCTATGGTGCCATCCTGTTGAATGGAATCACGTATTGTCTGCATCTAACTCTGTGATTATGGTTGCTTGTGGCATGTTTATCCCAACTGTATGGAGCTTCAGGAATAGTACTTATGACATGTATTAAGTACAAGTGAACCATCAGATGTTATCAGCTTCACGTAATTATCTATGCTTTTGTTTAGATGGAGAGAAAATTCCAAACTGCAGTGAGGAGGTCTTGCGTGAAACTTCATTACAGAGAGCCATCGACATTGAAAAAATCCTGCTCAGTCTGCCACCATCCATCAGAACGTACCCTCTTTGGATTCACCATGACAAGACAACTGGTCAGAAGTATGTATGACTAGAGTTTTACTCTTTGTAAATTCTAAGAGATGCTTTTCTTCTGTTTGATTATTTAGTTGTTCTGGTGTTCTTGCAGATGATCCTCAGTGGATACATATTTTGGCATAATTGTGCCTACAGAAAAGACTAATATACATAGATAGTTCAACAAAAAGTCAAAATCTTCACAAGCAGGCTGCAGCGTTTATGACATCCTTTGAATCCCATCTAATCCCAATTATATAACTTAACAAGTCATCTAGTAGGAGGGCTAAAAATGTCATGTTTGTTGGGATGAAGGCAAAAAGTCATTGTGGAGGGTAAACATGATAGTTATTCATGACTATTATGCAGAGCTGCAGAGTAATAGTTCTGTCAAAGAATATTTAAATTTGATCATGCAATTGGAAAATGCAGCTCTACTGCAGGTTTCACTAACTTGTACAATTTAAATGACAGCTTTCAGATGAATATGGAGAAGACTTTTGGAAGTATGGCGGAAGAATTAAAATCTGCCTCCAATCAGTACCTCAATGTGACCCCACCTCTGCATTTGAAGGAGCTAGGAGACCACAGAGCCAGCCTTGTGTTTCTGAGTAAAGGTACGGCATTAAATCACAATCCTGATTATTTCTGACTGTCATGAACTGAACTGAGTTTGATTGGACTTCTTTATGGAAACACGGCTCCCCCTAGGGGAGGAGGCTAAAGCATTCAGTTTTGAAAATGTGAAAATGATGAAAATGTCAGTGTTAGAATGGATGATTTATGACCAACATAATGTAAAAAGCATTTATTTCATCAGGCTTCAAACAGTACAAATACACCAAGGCCTTATTCAGACTGGAGCATAGACCTGGATCATTCATGTCATAAGTCTTGCTCTCGGAAGTATTCCCATCCATGAGCACCAGTAGTTTGAGGGACACCAGTAGTGGTTCTGCAACCTCTTACATATTGTAACCATATTACATACCATACTGTGAACTGAAACCTTCCAAAGAGATCAAACCTGATAGAAGAGAACTTCCCGTTGGTTTCCATATTGCTTCTGATATTTAGCGTGATGTTTGTTTGTTATTTAATGTTTTGTGGGGTTTTTTTTTTTGTTTTTTTGTTTTTTTCTTTTCACCAGACAACCTTGGAGTGTACTTGTATAAAGACAAAGGATCCCCTGATATGATCAACGTACATGATTGTCTTGATGGCAAAGTAAAAACTGTGGATGTGAATCTGTTGGCAGCCAGGTCAGGACTTTACAGTATTTTACATCAACCATGTTTCCCAGCAAGAAAAGAGCTCTGATGGCTGGTGCCACAATGTTGCAGCTGATGTACAGTGGAACCCCGGCTTACGAAGACCCCATTTAAAGAAAAATTAAAGTTACGAAGGCACTTAACGGCAATATTTTTGCCCGTGGTACGGCAAAATGCCCGCGTAACGAATTCCCACAAATACAGGAAAATTCACGTTAATTTCAAATTTCCCACGACCGAAATTAAAAAACAAATTATAAGTTTAAAAAAATGTTTGAAAAATATCATTGCACAGTGTACATACGTACATTAATTAACGTAAATGTAAGTTTTAGTTTTAATGTTTAGAATTAAATTCCATAATGTTATGTACATGTACACGTACGTATATATGCATGCATACGTATGCTTTCTTCAGCCTCCGCTTTCTTCATACATAATTTATTTTATTGATATTTATTAATACATTTATCATTTATAAATTATTTTCTTCATTTCAGATTGTATTTAGGAATATTCTTAGTGTTTTTTTCAAATATTAAGTCATATTTGTAGAAGAAATACACGACTGGTAGGGGGCCTGGAACGAATTAGGCTATTTATAGGGGAAAAGGTGCTTTGACTTACAAAAATTTTGACTTACGAAAGACCCTCTGGAACGAATTCATTTCGTAAATCGGTGTTCCACTGTATTTTCTTTTCTATACTATATGCTGATTTTCTTGTTTTTTGCTGTTTTTTGTCATTTAACACAGGACTGGTGACCACAGGGATGACCGAACATTTGTCACCACCAGGAGTCCTGAAGAAGCAATTCTGGTAAAACTGTCTCTTTGTCTTGTTCATTGAAAAAGGGAAATATGACTTTTTTGGTTTATTGTTATATTTTTGGGGACTTTTTACCAGGTGCTGATAGATACAAGCTCCTCCATGGAAGAAGAATGCTATGGAAGTGCAGAGATGAAGAAAATCAATGTGGTGAAAGAGCTCTTTGACAACTTTGCAACAAGGAGCATGGCTTATGATTTTTATCATATCATTGGCCTTGTGAAGTTCGACTCCACGGTGAAAACTCTCCACACGTTCACTGAAAATTTGGAAAAGTTCAAGGTAAATTCAGACGTGTCTTAGATCTGCCTTATCTGTCTTTCTATTTTAGTTTTTGAATTTTTGATTTTGAAATGTACCCGTTGCTGCGATAACAATATTTCCCTTAAGGGTTTGATAAAGTTATCTATGCATCTATCTGTCTGTCTGTCTGTCTGTCCACCTATCCATCATCTATCATCTATCTATCATGCGCATCTAGGTGTAAAGCAGTCATATACCTTAATGAAGATTAACACGTTTTTAAATTGTAGGAACACATACGCAACATCGAGGCGAGTGGATGTACTCTCCTATACGACGCCCTTCGACGTGGGGGAGTCGAGCTGCAAAAGGTCAAGGCGAGGTTCCCGGACTGTCGACTCCGGATCGTTTGTCTCACTGATGGAAATGATTCTGGGTGAGATTCCTCTGTTCTGAACAGTGATGGCACCTTGACCACACAGTATACTTGACTTGACCTGTACATTTCAATCTTTAATCTCTCCATAGGTCATCCGTAGAGCCAGTTGCTGTCACAGCCAAACTGATAAAAGCTGACATTGTTGTGGATTCAATTCTTCTTGGAAATGTGGAAAACAACATGCTGCATGGGATCAGCAATGCAACAGGTTTGGAATCTTTGAAAAACATTTGCTTCTTTATTTGAATCCATTTTTAATATACTTCCTCAAATAATGCATGGAATGGTGTAAAAATAAAGCAATATATGCCGTAAAACATTCTGCACATTCTGACTGAAATTTAGAGATCTCATCCAGCTCTTCCTTGTAAAGTCTTTAATGTTGCTGACTGTTAATTCCCTTCAGCATTATTGCCTTTTCATTACGCTCTAAGTGCACTGTAGTTTAAGAATAGTTTTTAGTCGCTTGTTTTTTCCCCACATTTGTTATATTTATTGGTGGATCATATTTTTTTCAGCAAATGTTACTGCAGTTATTCAGACTATCGCTTCACCTCTCATCTGTACTGCGTCCAGGTGGCTGCTGTTTCAAACCACAGACAGCCAAAGATGGTCTGAGGCTCTTTGAGATTGAGACCGTTCTGTCTTTGGAACAGAGGACACTCAAGGAAAAACTTGACCCGTCATCCATCAGCGAGGTTAGTGGGTTGTAGATCATTGTCCGCCAATCTGTTGGATGTGATAGAAACATGATACACAGACTCTTGATGTGCTAATCAATTTGTTCCGGTCATTTATTTTTTTTTAAAATTTATTTTTATTTTTTTTTAGAAAGCTTTGACGAGGATCTTCACTACACGTGGGTATGATGAATATCCAGAGACGTCCCTGCCAAGTCAGATAAACAGCAAAGTGACAGTGACAGAGTGGTGAGTGATAGAAGCTGCCATTGTATTATAGAGCCTGATAACAAACCTGGTCAGGTAAGCTTGATAGGACCACATGCATCTGCTGAAAGCAGTTTTTTTTTTTTCAATCTGCTGTCATAATGCAATGTGAAACAAATTGATTGCTATTATTTCACACTATTATTTCTGTTTTTAAAACCTGATATTAATTGTAGCCCAAAGAACAAGTTGAAAAACGTTGAACTTCGCACATTAAACAAAGCATCTGTTAGATGTGAGTGCTTCCAAAAGTAGATTGTTGATTGGTGTAATCTGGGCTGCTTAGTTGATCATCCACCAGACACTGCCATCCCTAAAGCTGAAATTGAAAGAGCGATGTGAGATCATTTCACCTTGTCATGCATTGATTTTTTTTTTTTTTTAAATACCTAACAAGCCAGGTGTATGTGCTCAAAAGAGATGTGGTATAGTCCCTTAGCCCAAGGATTATATAATCACAATATATTGTGGTTGTATTTACTTAAAGTGTTGAAGCATAGATGATGTTTTTTGTAAACAGTACTCTGAAAGAGTTAAAAAAGAGGAGCGTTTTGGAGAAGGACAAGCGTATTCTGGAGGAGCTGAGGAACCTGCATTGTGACCCGCATCCCTTCTTCAGGGTGTTTCCATCAGAGGAAGACTTCTGTAAGTGACATGTTCTCGCATTTTGGTTGAATGCATGTTTGATGTTTTCTTTTTTTGTGTCAATATGCCTTTATACATGCAGGCTCATGCAGGCACATGAAGCCACATAGCCCTGGTTTCTTCCATATCATCATATTTTGCATCACAACAGTTTTCTTTTTATCAACATGATTTGTTTTTCTTTTCAATTTCTTGGATTTGAAAAAGTCAATTTTTTTGACAAAAAATACATAAACTGCATTTTGACATGGCTTTAATGATTGTACTGGCACTTTTGTTTTCAGCGTTCTGGAAGATTCTCATGCAGGGCCCTCCTGACACGCCGTATGAAAAAGGAGTGTTTGAGCTCTACTGCCAGTTTGGTCATGAATACCCAGTAAAGCCTCCACTCGTCCGCTTTGTCACACAAGTATCCTGCCGAAATACAAAAAAGCTGAAATATTTGCTTCATTTGTGTTTCTATATTGTAGAAACTCGCAAAAGCATTTGTGTAGTACTAATAAAGTCATGTTATGTTAGTGTTAACCTTAACATGATAACAGGTGTACCACTGCAATGTCAACAGTGTGGGACGCATCTGCCACAACATATTTGACCGTAACTACAATGCCCACATCACCATGAGGGAGATCCTCGAAGCTGTGTATGGACTGCTCATCATCCCAGAGCCTGAAGATCCACTGGACAGGTTTTATACACACACATAGACACACGCACACACACACACTCTCTCTCTTTGTTAATAGTTAATAGGTCACACTATGGTAGGACAGGTTGGCACCAAAGCTATTCTTTTACTTGATAACTTGATATCAATTTGCAGTTCAGTATAGCAGTTCTTCAAAAAAGTACTGCTATTATATTGCTAAGGTTTTTCAAGATTGTGTCAGTGGTGTTGACGTTACATAAACTTAAAACTAAAATATCAAGTATTTGACTTTCCTATTTTTTTTTTCCTTTGGAAGCATTTTAGCCGAGGAATTCCTGACGAGCCGTGAGATGTACGAACGAGAGGCTGAGAAACATACAGAGGAAACAGCAGGAAACTCACTGGATGACATGGAGAAAGTACTTTTTCTCTGATATATGCATATTAGTAGTTGAAATCACTTCTTTATGTTTCATGTTTGCTGATTTACAAGCTTTACATTAACAAAATGACTGTTTTGTCTCAAGACATTGGTAGATACTGTGCCACAGTTTATACCCCAACACCTGATCTGTCCACTCACCAAGAAGATGTTCATCGATCCTGTGAAAACGATTTACGGCACCGTGTATGAACGCAAGGCCATTGAGGAACACTTGAAACAGTGAGTACATTTACTGCTGTTGACAGTAACAACAAATCAGTTACCGGTAGAGGCCACCTAAAAGCAAAACCAACTCAAAAGAGACTTCATCTCTTAGTTTTATTTCATGGTGAAACTAAAGGCAGGTACACAAGTCGAGAACCCTTATCACAAGCCAATAAAATGAAACTTCCACTGCATTCCAGCTGACTGTGCTCTCTCTTCCAGACACCAGTATGAGCCACTGGCCGGCCCAGGGAACGAGCTTGACATGAGTGACATCACAGCAGACCATGACATGAAGAAAATGGTGATGGATCAGCGTTCTCGTCAAATTAGGTGAAGCTAAGGAAAACGCTGGGAAAGCGCTTAAAAAGCCTCTTCCAGCTGGTTCATCGCGCCTTTAGATTTCAGAAGGTCTTACTCTTTCTATGCACTGTTATAATTTTGTTTTGAGCTGAATAAACAAGTGCAGTTTTGGTTGATGTCTTTGTCCCGACATAACTTTTATTTGATATGCAAGGACAGGCAGTTGTTGGATTTCTCTGTTGAGACACTTGTGTTTGAGTTAATCGTTGCTTTGAACTTTTTTGATCAATTTTCATGTTGTTCTAATTTCCTTGCTCGATATTTAATCTCTTAAATATTTTATTTTAAGGAAGGTTTTTCTGATAGTAGAAGTTAATGTATTTTTGTCTTGCTAATGATTAGCAAAAAAGGGACTGAGTGATGGGTGCAGCACTTCTACCTACTTGTCACTCAAATGCATAGAAACACTTTCTTTTTCTTTGAGTCATATATGTTCAAGCCGATTGATGTTCAATTAAATAACTAAATGTATGCTGGTATGTTCCAGCCTCATCTAAGTGAAGGAAACAGCTATTTAGTATCTTTGAAGAGTATGAAAGACAAATACATTTTCAGCGCCATGATTCTGAGGATAAATGGCAGAGTAATTAAAAATGCTGCATGCAATATACAGTTTTAAATTGCATGTGACAGTTTATACAGTTTGGGTAGGTTTGTATAGACTTGTTTTGTATGACAATAATAAAGGTGACTGCAAAACGGCTGTGTCGTGCCTTATAATTCATATGGCCAAGGATTATAACACAAGTGAAATACAAGTTAGACATTCAGACAAAAAATAAATTGAAGTTAATTTCATCAACACTCATCACTGTCACTTATTGAGGTCAACGGTGTTTGTTTACCTACGGGGGTCATTGCTGTTTTTAAATTATTACAGGGCTGATTATTTATTATTCTGCATCTGTGTATGTAAAATTCACCATATATAATAAATCAATCCCCAGTAAATTAAGCGCACGCTGTATGACCAATCGTCCATTCGGCCATTCTGTCTTACGTCACGTCCATATTGCGGTATATGGACTCTGGAGCACGCATGCGCTGTGGAGGGATTCGTCCATTGATACCAAATGACAGAGGACGTGAAAGACTCATCTTCAAAGTAAAGTTCCATGAATTCGTGAAACACACATTAAATACGTTCATGGCCATCACGTGACATTAAAGAGTAAGTGCTTTAACAACAAAATTGACTACCAAAAAATAAAAACTAAATTTACTTATTGTTTGTACGCTTTATTTTAGATTGAACGTGAAGAACCTCCGTCAGTTAGGGTTTTATTTTGAAGGCTGTTACCGGAAATGTTTTGAGCGCATATTTACACTTTCCTCTCAGTCCCGGTGCGTTCAGTGTATGTACTGACTTAGAATACTGCACAGTGAGTCCGAGTTGAATCAGGTGAATCAGACAGAAGCAGGTGAGTGTGCTGTTTGTTTGTTTGTTTGTTTGTTTGTTTTTACCAAAAGCTGCGATGAACATTAGCATTACTTCATCTGTTTGTTGACGTTGCTATGAAATTAGGAGCAGACCGAAAACCATGGATACAAACTTCCCTCAACAGGTAACTCTGACCTGTCAGCGTTAATGGTATCGTTAGCTTAAATTTCAAATGACAAAATGTTTCAGCATTATTTTCACTTTTTGTCAATGACATAACGACCTTTACATTACACTCATACTGTGAAACTCACAACCATGACCGTGAATTATTGTTACTTATGCAGTCCTGGCACTGATTTCCATATCATGCCAACTGAATCTCAGAGTTAGCATACCTCTGCTAACGACAGTTTGTGTCGGGTCTACTATTCCTCGAAATAGATTTTTTTTTTAAAATAAATTTAAAAAAATACCTTTTTAATGTACTCTCAACTATTCATGAATTGCGACATCCTGAGTATTTGCAGAGGTAGCCTGCCCTTCCTGTGGAACCTGTTCTCACCTGTGTACATCTGTTAAATCAGTCTCAGCTCACATGCATCCTGCGAGGGCAAAACTGTCAAACAAGTTTTGAAACAATGGCAATGGCTTCGTTTATAGGACCGTAAAATGATGGAAGGATTGCCTCAGGACCATAATAAACAGGTTTCATGTCAACATTGGGGGGGTTATGGTGGTTAAACACTACTTTCCCTACTGTTTGATATATGCACTCAGAAGGAAATATGCCTGCATATAAAAGGGTGAGCATTGTTTGCTATATAATTACTGGCTACAATAAACGTCAATCGAGTTTCAAGCAAATATGGAGCCCCTGTTTGCTTGCATGTACCGCCAAATTAATCAGAAAAATGCAGATTTGTTGGGCAGAAATGCTGTTATTTCAGACAGAGTAAGAGAAATCTAAAGGAATGGCAGTTTCCAAAACAAGAAGCAATGTAAATAGGAACCTACTTTTCTTTGATGAAAGGTAGGATTTTCACCTCTAGTTCTTGTTTTTCTCCCACTGTAACTACTATACCTCTACTTCTGCTCTGCTTTTTTAGTTACATCCTGTCTACACATCAATGTAACCCCACTGCATTCCTCTGCTTGTGTACTGTATGTCTGTTTCCTAGAGAGATGTGGTGGGTGCTGTGGGTGCTCGCAGCCTTGCTGGCTCTCTTCTGCACTCTGGATGTGTGGTATTTCCTGCAGGCGGCTGTTGTTGTCATCCGGGCCTGGTTTAAGCCAACAATCTGGGATGTCACAGCAGAGCAGACCATCACAGGCCGGGTCACTCCCCACGACATTGACATGTGCCATATGAACAACGCTCGATACCTCCGAGAGTGTGACTTTGCCCGTTTCTCTCTCTACGTACGTAATGGTGTGTTCAAGGCATTGCGAGCCCTGGGAGGGTCCATGGTCGTGGGGGCCACCACCATCCGATACCGCAGGGCTCTGTATATAGGCGAGGGCTACGAGCTGCGGAGCCGAATAGTCACTTGGGATGAAAAGGCCTTTTTCCTGGAGCAGAGATTTGTGTCAACAAAAGATGGGTTGGTGTGTGCCGTCATGTACTGCAAGCAGACTGTCATACGCAGCAGCCCTGACAAGATCATGCAGCACCTGTGCAAGCGGAAGGTAAGGAACAGATGCTTGAACACACATGCAGATTTTACAACAGAAAGGAAATTTAAAATAGGCCTCAGATAATTGATTGACATTGAGTTTATTGCTTTGCTCTTCGCAGGTGGAGTGCCCTGAGTTCCCAGAGGACCTTCAGCACTGGGTTAACTTCATCTCTGCCAGCAGCCAAGCCCTCAGGGCAGAGAGCGGACTAGATGAGAAGAACAAATAAGGGATAGAATGGGCAGCTATTGAGACTGGCTTTTGGAACCTGGCTAATTTACCAGCCTCTTGAATGAGACATTTGTCGTCTCTTCTCAACTACTGGACTTAAACACATTCGTGCCTACACTATCTGCAAATGAGCCTTGCTCAGACCGTTTACTTATCTGTGTCACCATTGTATGGCATGGCTAAAAACAGATGACCTATTCATCAAAATGAAAGTAATTTGATTGGAAGGTGTATCTTCATGTATTATGAGAGCAATAAAACAAATCTATTTTGAGGTCCTGTTGGTGCATTTTTATGTCCTCACTGTGTGTATAGACAAACAGCCGTACGGAGCAACTTCACACACTTGTAACATGACTCCAAGACAGAGTTTAGTTAGATGTTTTGACTGTAAAAAATGTAAAATTAGAATCAGAATCAGAATAAGAATTAGAATCAGAATTCTGATTTTGATTCTGATTCTAATTTTAATTCTAATTCTAATTTTACATTTTTTTACGTTTTCATCGTAATGGTTTAAAACAGGAAAACTGTTGATATAACACAAGTGCGAGAGTGAAGTAGAACTCGTTGGTTGAGAGAGTTTTACTGTCATAAGGGATGTCAATAAACAAAGTGTGTGCAGTTTTTAACAGATGGAGTGAAGGACTCATAAACAGTCCTGGAGATGAGATATGCAAACAAAGTTGTGTGTGTGTGTGTTCATAATATATATTGACTATTATACATATTTTGATATACCTATATAATATATATATGGATGGAACTATATATTTTCTTTCATTGTGCAACCCTGTGTTGTAAAATGACAATAAATGAACCTTGATACCTAGATTACACTCTCAAAATCAGAGTTAAAGGGCACAGTTGTATGGAAGATCACCACAGCACCTGGATCAGCAGATAAAACGAAGACTCTTACATTCAGTTCAAGATAACGTGTGTACCATTCTGAAGATGGGGGAGGACATAGAACATAGGGGATTAAGCTAATTGCGTTCATGCTCCAGGGGGTGGCAGTAATGGGCCGCTGCTGTTAAACCTCAAAGAAGAAGAAGAACTACGTGTTGTCACACACCCGGAAGTTATGTTAATTCATTCCTACCGGTTTCCTCAAGTTACATCGCATCCCATGGTAGCACTCTCTTCTAGACACACAGTGAGTTTTACAGTCATAAAAATACAATTATACTGTGTTTGTGGTTATAACTTAAATCTCGATATTGACTAAACGTACAGACAGTGACTTTACGCGTTCAGAAAGTCTTTATTCTGCAGAGGCCACTAACTACCGGTAGCTAGCAGCTAAGCTAACAGATTTGGCTGTCACAGCAGGTTGAGCCGCGTTCATTTGAATGCAGCAGCGTTTTTTTGGTAGCTTCCCGGTCCTCTCAAGGTTGAAGTGGGTGATTATATTTCATCTATGTTTTTAGCTTTGATGTTATGCCAACAAGTGAAAAAGCACTAATCTCTTGACTTTCTATCCATCTTCTCTGACATTGATGAGGTCAAAGGAGCGTTTGATTAAATATTGAGTGTGGTCATGAATTTGTAAAGCACAAACTGCTTTTATATAAAGGATTTTGCTGTAGACTGGTTCAAATGCAGCTGTTCATTCAAATCATTCATAACATATAATGCCATAACTTGTATCAATTTTGTTTCTTGTCAATAATACTTCGATATTTGTTCCAGAGGGATGTTGCTGCTGGTGCTGGGTGCCCTCCTCCTGCTCTTTTGCAGTCTGGATGTGTGGTACTTCCTACGGGGGGCCCAGGTGTTCATCCAGGCGTGGTTCCAACCACGAATATGGGACATTCTTGCTGAGCAAAGCATTGATGGCATGGTCCTTCCCCATGATTTGGACTACATGGGCCACATGAACAACTCCCGATACCTAAGGGAGTGTGACTTTGCCCGTTTCCATCATTACATGCGAAATGGGCTGTTCATGGCCTCACGCAAACTGGGGGCCAAAATGGTGGTAGGGGCCTCCACCATACGCTACCGGCGCTCCCTGGCTTTCCGTGAGGCTTTTGAGATTCGGACCAAAGTATTGGGATGGGATGAGAAGGCATTTTACTTGGAGCAGCGCTTTGTGTCCAAGGCAGATGGTTTTGTCTCCGCGGTCATGCTCTGCAGGCAGAATGTGGTGCGCTGCAGCCCAGAGACCATTATCGAGTTTGTCTGCAAAAGGAAGGTGAGGAATGGCAGGAGATGGAGGATTTATTGGTATGACTGTGGTCGGGCTGCAACTAATGATTCTTTTCATTGTGGATAAAGCTGTCAATTTTATTCCCAATTAATTAATAGATTTCTGGTCTATAAACGAGAAGGTTGTACCAAAAATGACCAAAAAAAACCCAACATCAACCTGCGTTTTTGTTTCCCTATGATAAAACAACAAATAATTAATTGTGGGGCTGCAACTAACAGTTATTTACATTGTTGATTAATCTGTCCATTATTTTCCCTATTACAAGATTAGTTGTTAGGTCACGAAAATGTCAATGTCAATCAAAGCTTTGATTAATCAATCTACTAATCATTTCAGCTGTACTAATGTAAAAATGTCCATCAAAAGTTAATAAAAGCCAAAGTGATGTCATCAAATGCTATGATATGTATGACCAGCAATCTAAAAGCTGGAAACGTAGATTGATTGTTGTTGCTTCCACTCTAGACTGTGGCTTTAATTTTACTCTGGCACTCTGTTAACTTGTTTGTTTGTGTGCAGATTGAATGTCCAGAGTTTCCCGAGGACCTCAAACACTGGATTAGCTTCATCTCAGCCAGCAGCCAGGCCCTGAGAGCAGAGAGTGGACTGGAAGAGAAGAACAAGTGAAGCCGCACCATGCATCATGAGTGCAGACGCACATATCATTAGCATTGCACGCACATGAACAGAAACATACATGCACACAAACAGTTAAAACGTCGTAGAGTTTTTAGTTGACTTACAAGATTCCATTTATCTGTTTTTCAGTCGATTGTACCTGCTGTGTATTTTTGTGTGATGTGAACAGAAATACTGAACTTGAGACACCCGAGTATGAAAACTTGAACTGTGAGGTATTCCATATTTAAAAACACACTGTACTGTATGCATTGGGATCCTGGTGAGAGTTGTTGCGATACAGTGACGTAGCTTTATCCTTGCAGCTTCTTCAGCGGTTGACTGTGAATAGACTTGCTTCAGACATCTTCATTCTCATTTAGCAAAGACTTCAGATACGCATGTAGAGAAAAAAATACGGTAATCTTCCACTGACATCGATGCATGTTTTGAAACAAACAGAAGAATTCTTTTGTGCCTGTTTCTCCGGATTAGCTATAGTTTACACTTACAGAGAATTACAACCTTTTTATGAAAAAAAATGTACATGTGATGAAATACTTGAAGGGGTGTCATGAATATGTACTGACAGCTGTTTAATCTTCCCATCAGCATTTTGCACAAAGTGTAACACGAGGGAGTAGATGAGTAGTGACTTCCTGGTAAAAGTCTGAAAGGGAATGTTTGATTTTGAAGGATCATTTTTATCAGTACAGTTTTGTTCCTTTTAACAAATTATAATTCATGCATTGGAAGGGTCGGCTTCTTGATTGGAACTTCATGCAATACCAAGACAAAATGTTTGGATCTGAATTAACAGGCATAATAAGCAAACTGCTCCAAACCTGCAACGCACAATGAACAAGAATGTTTGTTTTTTTTATCGAGGCAGCCTTTTGAAATCTGGAAGTTTCCCCTTAATGCATCAAAGCTTTATTTTGTGACCAAAGTAATGTATCGTCCTGTATGAAGAGGAAACAAAAATCATTTTATGAAGATGTATGTGACCTGTTATTTATCTTGTTAATGCACTGACAACAAATCCTGTCCACTTAGATTAATTTTGAAAATATGCACTGTCCTTTTATTTTCCACTTATATATGATTTGTTGAAATTAATTTGTGTACCAAACTTTATTTACTGTCTTTATTTATTTGAAGGCATTTTGAATTAAAAATGCATTGGAACCTATGTGTGGGTTATCAGTGATTGGTTTGTTGTCCTGTACTGAATACTATAATATATACCTCACTAATTATTTACAGCTCAGTGACACTACTGGAGACAGCTATCTACTTGATATGATACAGAGTACGATTTTGCATTAAAAACATTGTCAGAGCTTCCCAAAATGTCTAAAATGTAAATAAAAAGTAAATGACAGTCTATTGTAGAAAAGCCTAAGGTATGAATTGCTAATTATATGTTTTAACCTCTATTAAAACTAAGAGTTTGAATGCAACAATACTTATATCAGAACCAGGAATACTTACAGTAATGGATAGTATTATACGTTCTTCAAAATAAAAGCACCATCTGCAAATCTTAACTAATTATACATAAACAGAATGTGTTCTGACCTGCTCTTCATTCCGACATTATCATATTATTTAGCACTAAATGGAATTTTACATCTGTTATATGACACCTAAATGGTGACAAATTAAACACGTTTTACATTATTACAAAAAAATCAGTAAAAGTGAAAACAGCATTTAATTGTGTTGTCCTTTAAGGTCAGTTTGTTTACTTAGTTTGAGTTTTGTTTATTTTGTTACTTTGGGCATTAAAATCAGTCAATGATCTTTCAGACTAAAATGATTCGCCAAGACTACACGGTGCACCTTTAACATTATTTTGAAAGTACGTGTTTTTTAAAAAATTAAACTCCCTGCCACCGTTTCCGGTGCTGTCCCCTCGCCACGCCCCCTCCCATTCACTTCCTGTAAACAAAGCAGCAGCTGTCTGTCTGACAGATTCGGGTGTTCTCGCTCAGTTTCTACGCTCTCCTCGGTGTTTGTGGACGATGGCTCACGCCGGGGTGGTTCTGGACAAGGACCAGTTCAACTGCTCGATCTGTCTGGACGTGCTGCGGGACCCTGTGACCATCCCGTGCGGACACAGTTACTGCTCGGACTGCATCAAGAACTACTGGGACCAGGACGACTACCTGGGGGTCTACGTCTGCCCACAATGTCGGCAGAACTTCAACCCGAGGCCTGTGCTCGCCAGAAACACCATGCTGGCCGACGTGGTGGAAAAATTCAAGAAGACTGGACTCCAAGAGGCCGGGGCGCCTTCGAAGCAAAGCTTTGCCGAGGCCGAGGACGTGGAGTGCGACGTCTGCACCGCGAGGAAGAACAAGGCTGTGAAATCCTGCCTGGTTTGTCTGGCCTCCTACTGCGAGCTGCACGTCCAGCCTCACTACGAGTCCACCGCCTTCAAGAAACACAGGCTGGTGTCGGCCTCCAAAAAGTTCCGGGAGACGATCTGTGGCCGACACGACAAGCTGCTGGAGGTGTACTGCCGCACAGACAGGGAGTGTATCTGCTACCTGTGTCTGACTGATGAACACAAGGGCCACGACACGGTGCTGGCTGAGGAGGAGATGCAGCAGAAGCAGGTAATCACATCATCTGATTAGAGACAAGGCTGCTGATCACTGACTGTAACTCAGGGGTGGAGTGTAACTAAGTATTCACATACTGCTCCTGAAGTTAGAGCTTGATGTACTTTTGATGTACTTGAGTCTTTTTTCCTTCTACTTCTTCTTCTTCTTCTTTTAATGCCACTTTCTCTGGAACTATTTTAGTGTTGGCTCCACTGTAATTATCTGACAGTGTTACTGGAGGTAGACTTGATCATTAATTGAGCATTGAGTACAGTGATTGTTCAGTTAGACCTGGTCAAATGTGTTTTCAACGTCAGAAAAGCATAAATTCTAGTCCATGTTTATACTTATGTGCTGGGATCTTTCATCTTGACCTCCTCTGATTGAGAAAAATAACACATTTGATATCTCTTTCTTTCGGTTTTCGCGATTAAACAGCCATTTTATATTAATAGTACTACATGTTTCACGACTTTAAACTATGCAACAGCCGAGAACAAACCCACGCTTATCTTTGTTTACCTTTTAATTCCTCAACTGGATGTTTAAGTGATAAGTATTGTGTTAAGTCTCGTATAAGATGAAAATCAGATTTAGTTTAATATAAGCTACTCTTTCCTCCTGAAGTAAAAGTGACTTTGATTTCCAATTTTCTTAATATTTTTTCCTCAGAGGCAGCTTGGTGACATGAAGCAGAGCTCTCAGCTGAGGATTCATCAAAGAGAAAAGGAGGCGCAGGAGCTGAGACAAGCCATTTTCTCTCTCACTGTAAGTGCCAACACGCACACTGAAAACGACTCACCTCTTGGAGGCCTGTAAACAATCAATTATTCTGTATTTTATCACCCTTTAATACCGCCCAAACTCAATGATTCATCTGACATATGTTGACTTGTTGACTTGCGTCCCCCTCCAGCGCTCTGCTCGTGCAGTAGCCGAGGAGAGCGACGCCGTCTTCACCGACCTCATCCGCTCAATCGAGCTAAAGCGCTTTGAGGTTAGGGAGCTGATCAAGGCCCAGGAGAAGACGGCACTCAGTCAGGCCGAGCAGCTGCTGGACAAGATCCAGAAGGAGATCGCTGAGCTGAAGATGAACGAGGCTGAGCTGGACAAACTGTCCCATACCGAGGACCACATCAGCTTCCTCCAGGTGACAACACGGCAGGAGAGAGGTTTCACATTCCCAGAGCGTTTACACCTTACCTAAACTGTGGGCCTGTCTTGGTTTGTCATTTCAGAGTTGTCACTCTCTCCAAACTCCACCTGCGCTGTCAGCTCTGCCTCCAGTCACTGTGGACCCCCACCTGACCTTTGGTCTGGTGATGACAGCTGTGTCAGATTTTAAAGGACTGCTGCAGGAGGTCTGCCAGGAGGGATTTGTCTGCATCTATGAGAGAGGTACACGCAAAGACTTCGACTGAAATTTTTTTTTGTTTGTTTGTTTGTTTTTTTATCTGATGCATACTATTCTGTCAGCTCTCCTTAACGTGATGTCTCTCTCTGGTAGTGAGGGACGTTGTCATCGTAGGCCCAAAAAATCCTGCTGTACAGCTCGACACAACGCAGCCCCGCGAGGGTGGAGCAGCTGAACAGATGGACGCGACAACAGGTGAGTCTGGAAAACATGTCCGTGCTCGTCTTAATAATACGACTAACCCCAAACAGTCACGGGTCAAACATATTATTTCCACTGTTTTCCTGTGATAACAAGTTAGATTTGATGTTTTCTTCAAGATCACCAGTTATTAATGTCATTATCACGGGATAATAAATGTTGTTTTCCTGAGACAACAGATACATTTTCTCGAGCCCTTGAGGAAACAAACTTTGTTAATATAATAATAACATTACAAGAATCAAACTGACAACCTGCTTGACTACTAAAAAGATGAAAGGGTGAACTAAATGTTTTTTTTCTTTACATTTGTACAACATTTCTTTTTTAACTATGAAAACTAATAAAGTAGAGAAAAATATGTTAAAAATATGTAATGTTTTAACACATTTAAATGAACCAGGGATGTAAAAGTCTGTTCCCCTGGTGCTTTGTTTCAACTCTGGCCTGAAGTAGTAAAGAAAGTCCATCACAGCTTCCCATAGTCCCAGCTGACATCTACAAATGTGTCGTTTTGTCTGGCCAACAGTTTACATCGTTTTCATAATTTAAAAGCGCTCTATGTGATCTTAAAGGTGACTTTTTGAACCCACAGAAACCCTGCGTTGTTTGTTTCTCATCCTAACTACATTACGATGCAGCACAAACACTTTCATCAACATGTTTGTTTACAGTAGAGTTCGCTGAATCTGCACAAGTGGATGGACGAGGGCTGCAGATTGTGATGATAAGTCCACCGAGGCTCTCTGTGTAACCGTGTTTGTTCTCTCTGTGTCCTTACAGCGATCCCTCCGCCTGGTCTGGACCAAAGTCCTGTGAGCCCGCTCAACCCTTTCCTCACTCCAGGACCTGCTCTGCCCACCTTTGCCTTCTCACCATTTGGTAAATGGAGCCACCATCGAAAATGTGTTGTGTTTCAGCTATTAGTGTGCACAGTTCATTTCATGTGAATTACTCACAAATCATCGATCAGTTCAGGGACAGAATATTAGTGTCGTCTGGCAGTGATGGAAGATATATTTTACCCAAATAAAAGGAATACAGCATTTTCACTTAAGTATCAGAGGTAAAAGTAAACATAAGGCCACAGAACGAATACATTACTGGACTATAATAACAAATGTGATAAGCGGTGATCATTTCAACCACGTAACAGTATACACACTGTTGGCTAGTTTAATGTATAACTAGTAATCAGATTGCACACGTTGTTCATGTGTTTCTAGGTAAAAATCTGAATCTTTCATAGTTAACAAGGAGGAACATGTCAGAAGTCTGAAGATGTCTTCATAACATATCAAAAGATCAGAACAGTTTCATGGATGTTACTTCACCAGAATATCTGCAAATTGAATGTCTGCATCCGACTTGTCAAAATACCTTTGTTGCTCTTTTGATCATTTATTTTAAATCACAGTTAGAATCTTGAATCTTTGAGAGAGAAATCAAAGTAAAGAAAACGTTGTTGGTTTAAATTTTTTTCAGCCTCTCACCATGAGCAACTTTGTTTTTCAAGCCATTTTAAGGAACAATTTACCTCAAAATCATAAATGCGTGTTTTTACCTGTGGTGCGATTTACCCATTGAGATTATTCAGGACAGAGTGGCCCCGTTCCTTCTGCGTGGCGAAACAGAAAAGAAAATACTCCCACATGAACGTGCTCACAACAGTGTCCGTGGTTTATCTTGAACTATCAGGTCATGATTTTCTGGAAAGAGATGTTGTTGTTGAGTCTTTTTCAAACACGTTTCGAGCACCACAAGCCAGGTGCCATCTTGTTCCATGATATTCAAGAGAAGACATCTTTACAGCCGATATCTCCAAAACTGTAGAGCTCGCACCAGAGCAAACTTAAGCAAACTTAAGCCCTGCAGGTAAAAGGGAAAAGATGTATTCATGATTTTTCGGTCAGCTGTCCCTTTTAAAGTTGATATTTAGTATACGTGGTGTTATTTGGAGTGCTACAAAGACTTCCACCTTACTGTCAAGATGGTTCTGTTTATCATCTGTCGTGATACAGCTCCTGTCTCGGAATGTATTTCTGAGCTGTCTCTCTCTCTCCCTTTTGTCACCTCAGGGTGCTGCAAACTATGATTATTTCCTGCTCTGTTTCCTCAGGCTCCAAACTCTCCTCGGGATCCAGACAGAGGCACCTTCAGCGACGCGCTCACCCCCGGAGGAAGTAGACCGGTCCTGGACGTCAACGTCAACACTCCACATGCACCTGCACGGGGCTGAAAGTGTTGTTTTTTACCTCAGCGCTCTCGTCGGTTTAATCTCTCGGCATCCATTTAACCGCTCTGTTATCGGGCTATAGTTGCACCGCGCATTGTAGAGTGGCTGGTAAAGATGAGGAGAGTGTTTGTACGGGCCACACAAGATCACCTCAACAATGCATTTACTTGAAAGTATTAAGCAGCACAAAGCAGGACTGATCTCACTACATCTCACTCAGTATTCACTAACTGAAATTGCCTTGGAACTTAGTGCGTTCTAGTGACTTTTCTTTTAACACAGCTATGCTTTTATAATCATTTTCTCTCTCTTTTTTTTTACTAGAGCAACAAACTAATAATTTTGCTTTACATGTATGTGTAATAATATATTGTGATTTGTGACGTGCTATAAAATAAAAAGCAAACACAACTGTACAAACTGAATCAAGGTGTTTATTTGCATGAGTGGCTGGTTTATATTTCGTGGGGCTGGAAGTGTCCGATGCAGAAGTGGAATAACAGGTTGACTGCAGTGCTTTTGTGTGAACTGTCACAGGTCAGTGCATCCTATATTAACTTGTGTGTGGAGAAGAATAGCTCACAGTTGCTCTTTGCTCTATCTGGGACAGCCTTCTTCTTCCTGGTTTGCTGTGATTGGAGGCCTCCAGGTGTGCGGCAGGTGAAACCGGAGAAGCGTTTCATGACATGACCTGAGAGCCACGCCCATCTTTGTACCTTCCAGTCTGTGTTCGGAGTGTCAAAATGGCAGCAGCAACTATTTCTATCGAAGAAGACCAGTTCTGTTGCTCGGTGTGCCTGGAGATTTTGAGAGACCCGGTGACCATCCCCTGCGGACACAGCTACTGCCTGGACTGCATTGAGGACTACTGGAACCAGCCCAAGCAAAAAGGCCAGTACAGCTGCCCTCAGTGCAGGCAGGTGTTCAACCCGAGACCTCTGCTGAGCAGAAACACGGTCCTGGGTGAAGTGGTGGGAAAGTTTCAGCAATCTGGATCTCATCCCCAGGGTGTCAGGTGCAGTGTTTGTACAGGGAGGAAATGCAAAGCTGTGAAATCCTGCCTGGCATGCTCCGAGTCTTACTGCGTGGCTCACCTGAGAGCCCACGAGGAGAGCTTCCACGGGAAGAGACATAAATTGATTCCAGCTTCAGATCAGCTGAGGGACGAGCTGTGCCCACAGCACGAGAAGCTGCTGAGGCTGTTCTGTCGCACTGACCAGCAGTATGTCTGCTCACAGTGTGTCAAAGAGAGACACAAGGGCCACAATGCCATCTCAGTGGTGGAGGAGAGAGCAGCTCAGCAGGTGGGTTTGATACTTATTCCTACACTCTTAAAATGTTGAACTGTTGATTTTAAATGTAGGGGAGGTCACATGTTTCTGAACAGCTTGAGTTGCAGCTAAATAGCACTAAACTCATATCCTACTTTTTTTTTTTCCCCTTCAAAATAATATGACACCAAAATTCATACAGTATACTCAAATGTCTGGATTTGAGTGTATGTATAGTTATTCAAAAGAAAGCAAACAACTATACTTTCCAAAACGTGCAACTATTTAATTTGGAAAGTTTCCCAGTAGTTGGTGGTTAGCATGTGGACATATACGGAGGTTTGACACTGCCAAAATAAAGAAATTAAATCAACAACTGGATAATGAATAATGAATAAAGTAATATGCCATTAAATGCATCAAATATAAATGTTAATCAATTTATAAAATGTTAGATAAGCATAAAAATTTGCCTCTGTATTTATTTACCTTTGTGTTAATTCAACTGCTTATCTTCTTCCTCATTCACTTTGCATTTCATTTATTGACGTAATCATTTAAAAATGTATTTGTTTTTGTATTTACATCTGTGTTTTCATTTTACATCTCTCCATCCAAGTTGATCTTGACACACTTTATTGACATAATGACACGGAGGTTTGTAGAAATAAATATAGGGGAAACTTCAGTGGAAATTAAAATATGTAAATATGTTTTAGAAATGGAAAACTAAATGGGCAAGTAACAAATATATTACAAAGTTTAATAAATGCAGGGGCCAATCAAAGCAGAAATATCTATTTATGTCACGTATTATTTAAATGAATGGCTACATTTATTTTCAATATTATTTTTGGTGCATTTAAAGGCATTGGCTTGTTATTTACTCATTCATATGTATATATTTATCTCTAATTTTGGCACTTTCAGTCCTCCACAGATAGTGAACCCTTCAACACAACTCTGATCCCACATGAATGTGATATTGGAGGCGAGACATTTCTAGGTGTGGCATAAATTCTGTTGTGTTTGACAGGTGTGGACGTTCACCAGGCAGGGAGGGTTTAATGAACCATGCTGTGACTTTGACTTAAACACATAACAAGTGTGTGTCTTTGTCTGGTGTGTAAAGATGATAGATTTTTCTCTTCGGCAT
Organism: Acanthopagrus latus; assembly: GCF_904848185.1. Lineage (NCBI taxonomy): Eukaryota > Metazoa > Chordata > Actinopteri > Spariformes > Sparidae > Acanthopagrus > Acanthopagrus latus. The sequence continues at coordinate 15,409,023 of NC_051059.1, read as the reverse complement.
TTCAAATATTGAATACAAGGAGTTTAAAAATGTGGCCCGGTCCTGCGGACATGTCTTGTGCTCTGATGTTGCTGTGTCGAAAGTTTAGAGTGATAGACCAAAGGCCCCTCCGGTGCAATGCGGTCCTTTGATAGTAAAATCAAAACTTTCCCTCATGAAAGTGAAGCGCGGCAGAAATACTGGAGCGAGCAGCCGGAGGGACGGCACTGTGTGATATCCATCTTTTGTATTCTCTCAGAAAAAACTCCAAGAAGCCTCTTTGAAGTCCGTGCAGAAACTGAAGGACACGGAGAAGGAACTGAGATATGTTGTTAGATACATCAAGGTGAGCATCGAGAGCCGCTCTAAATATGTTGTTGACACATAAAGGCGGGCTGTGCATGATTCCTGGAGACCAAAAGAAAAAAAAAAACCCAAAACAACCAACTTTCATCCTCACCGCAGCACTCCACAGAGGCAGCAGTGGAGGAGGGCGAGAGGATTTTCTCCAAGCTGATCCGCTCCATAGAGAAACAGAGCGGTGAGCTGAGGGAGCTGCTCAGAGTCCAGGAGAGAGCAGCGGTCAGTCAGGCCGAGGAGCTGCTGGAGAGGAACCAGAGGGAGATGGTGGAGCTCAGGAGGGCCGACGCCGAGCTGGAGAAGCTCTCTCGCACCGAGGACCACCTTCACTTCCTTCAGGTATGGGACAGAAGAGAACTCAGTCGTTAATGTGAGAACACGCGGCTCCGACCACGTCTTTATATCTTTAGAAATAGAGATGAACGTTCATGCCTTTACCTCCTCAGGACTTCTACTGCAGCTGCCTCCTCACTTGGTTACAGGCTGCATACAGAGCTCAGCTGTCAGGCTTCAGAGACCACAACTCACCCGGTTTTAAACTTCTAATACCGACTCCAAGTGTCTTTCTAGATCTTCTGATTACGCTTCAGGGTGTTTGCTATATTTGTGGGCTCGTATTTATCAAATATTTAACATCGGATATGAGCTATGGGACACATTCATCAGGTAGAAAAGCTTGACTGATCACCAGAGCTGCAATGTAATTAATCAAGTGAAGAAAAATTGCCCTGAGAGGCAAGCTGGGATTCATTATTATTCATTTTTTCCTCTGGTGATCCATTTTCGGTGTCTGATCTAAATTGTTTTGTTTTTGTTTTGTTTTGTTTTTTTGCATGTGAGGCCAAGTGAAAATTACTTTTAAAATCTTAAGTATTTATAGTAACAAATATAGAAGAATTAATACAAGATTGGCTGAAATGGAAATTTTAAGGTGGTGTCACACTACTCCACTGCTCAACAGGTGGTGTCAACAAGAGATGCAGCTAATCCACAAGCAGAGACAGAGAGGAAGAAGAGTGCAACTACTCGTGGATGTAGACACTGTCTCATCTTTTATGGCACTAGAAATTTTAAAATCAAGAGTCAAACTCTGTGTGGTATTCACACATAACGTGTAGCTGGGATCATTTTGACAAACACATCAATGAACATTCAGGGTTCCAACGATTGTCCAGATTGTTGTGGCCTTCTCAGGAGGATGATCGTTACAACTAATGTTGTACAGATGTTAAACCTGTAGCAGGGCGCTCTGGTCGGATTCATTTCTTTATATTAAAAGTTAGAACGATAATATACTTTTATAATTTGGGTTGTTCAACCACTGAGCATAGATGTCAGTCATTTTTTCATAGTTGGGAGAAACTTTAATTGCCAAAGATCTGTTGGGGTCACAAAGTTTCCCAACATAATGATAACGACCACATCACCATATCCCAAAAGTTCTTTGCTTTAAAGCTTTACATTATTATTCTAGTGTGGTTGATATTTGATTGACCTTTTTCCTTGGTTTACTTCCTGACAGACCAACCGGTAACATGTAGTGTCATGACTCCGTCCTGATTTGTTGATGTTGTTACATTGCCATTCAAATGCTGTTGTCTAATTTGGTTTGTGTTGGATGTCAATGCAGAGGTGCAGGTCTCTTCACTTCCCTGCAAAGACTCTGGAGATGCCCAACACTGATGCTCTCCAATACATGATGTATAAAGGCATGAGAGGAGCCGTGGCTGATCTCACAGCCAGTCTGGACGAAACACTTGAGAGAGAATTCAACAGGATCTCTGATAAGGGTCTGTATCTATTACCTCTGATAAAGATTACTGTTCTGTTATTAGAAATGATATCCAGTGAATAATATTCGCTTGACTGCATTTCTAGTAACTTCCCTGAAGGAAACCAGCAATCGAAGTGCCTCGGAAAAGACTAAAGGTGGGTGAGTTTTATTTATAGCTCACTTTGACATTTTGTAAACCCTTCTCTCCGCACAGCAACAGTCTAATCATAGCTTAGCAACCTAAAACTGAGCTATTATCAGCTAAATTTAATTCGAAGTTGTAAAAGTGCTCTAAAAATGGTTCATTCTGCATTTTACAGCAGTGCTGTAGATTTAAAGTTGAGCTCATTTTAACTTCTTTAAACAGTCAAGTAGTTTAATTTACAGCAAAGCATCATATTCTTTCAGAATAGAACTTTGAAAGTACACAGTTTTAAAGAAATAACTAAATCCCAGACGAGTGGAATAAAAAGTAAAATATTAGCTTCTGAGATTTAAAGAAAAGTACGAAGTTGCATAAAATGGAAACACTCAAGCGTTTTCAATTTGTTTCCCCTTTTGGAAATGACTTGGACCAAACGACTTGAATCGTGTATTAGGTTTGAAACATTTTTTTCAGTATTTATTTATATTTATTTCAGTATGTCTATCAATCTCCTCATGTATCTTACAGCAAAAGATGCTGACATACCATACGACTCGGAACCAAAGACTAGAGCTGATTTTCTACAATGTGAGTGCATTTTTCTTTTTTTGAAAGCTGCCATCTTTATGAACCAATGACCATGTGTTGGGGTCTCACGACATGCTTCTACACTGTGTCCAGATCACAATGATATAACCCTGGACCCAAACACAGCCAACCCTTATCTGAGCTTCTCTGATGGTCGAAGAGGTGTGACCACACGTCTGGAGCCCCAGCCCTACCCCGACCACCCAGCTCGCTTCACCAGCTGGGCCCAGGTGCTGTGCAGAGCTGGGATGGCTGGCCGCTGCTACTGGGAAGTGGAGTGGGCTGGTAAAGGAGGGGTTTCCATTGGCATCTGCTACAAAAACATGAGCAGGAGTGGAGGAGGGAGTGACAGCAAGCTCGGACACAATTCCAAGTCCTGGAGCCTGGACTGCTCTTACTCACTCTGTTCGTTTCAGCACAATAAGGAGAGTGTGACTGTCGCTGCTTCCTGCTGTAGCAGGATTGGAGTGTATCTGGACTTCAGGGGCGGGACTCTGTCTTTCTTTAATGTTTCTGACACAATGGATTTACTCCATAAAGTCAAGACTACATTCACCCAGCCTGTATATGCAGGATTTTGGGTGGGGTTGGGCTCTTCACTGAAGCTGTGCTCTCTTTAAATGTTGATGCCGACTGCACTCCCAACGAGCATAACTGTTGTGTAACCTTGTAATTGTGAGGTTAAAAATATAATAAAGCAGAGACAGAAGTTTGTGCTCAAAACTTAGCGTTTAATCTGAGACCGTGCAAGCAGAGAGCAGCAGCAACACTTTGGTGGAGCAGGTAAAGAACAGGTGGAGCTTAGATCTTATTGAAGGCAGCAACATCAACACTCTGGACCTGTAAAGGAAAAAAAAAATCATGAATCAAAGTGTATATTTATTTGAATTATTTAATGATGATATAGTAATTTCTTGTGCACAAAACCATTTTACTTGAAAAATAAAGCATTTCATATCAGATACAGACAATGGAAATGTTTTTATTTTTCCCCTCAACTTTTAGGCTTAGAATTTTCTGGTGGAGACTGACAGATGAGAAGACTGCACTGTGGTATGAACACACAGAGTGGAGCAGAGACATGGACGTTACTTGAGTTGACAAGGTGTGTTAAATTGACCCGCTGTACTGGTTCTCTTTTTGAGAAAGTAAAACATTGTAGTGGGGGGTTGTGACTGCCAAATAACCCCACAATGAAGCGCATTAGACTCCCTCACTAAGAGTCCCAGATACCAGTATACGCTGAGTAAATGCTTATAAAGGGGGAACTTATATTTACTTTGACCATTTCATTAGTGAGACGTTACAGTGTTTGTATATGCTGCTAATTCTAGTTCTTAGAAATAAAATTGGAATTGGCGGATAAGACTTAAAAATGGGAAGTCAGATGGCCAAGAAAATTGAGATCATTGCATCTCTATAAACACAGATGTCTTCAAAAGGTCAGAAGATAAATCAAGTCAACTTACAAAGTCCTCAAACTTGGTGATCTCCTCCTCCAGGATGTCTGTGCCAACTTTGTCGTCTTCAACCACGCAGTTGATCTGCAGCTTCTTGATGCCATAGCCGACTGGCACCAATTTGGATGCTCCCCACAGGAGCCCGTCCATCTGTACTGAGCGCACACACTGCTCCAGCTGTGCCATATCAGTCTCATCATCCCACTAAGGCAACACAGGGAACAGGGACATCATCTTAAAGACATGATTCAACAAAGGATGCACCATATTGCAGCAAACCTTTACAAATGTTTGCCAAAATACCACATACTTTAAGTTTATTTTAAGTTTTTACTACATGCATTTTAAATCAGTTGGCCTGAGAGTGTCCTTGGCTGAATGGCAGAAATATTTAAGAAGCTCTATTATAAAGTTCTTACACATCTCAACTTTTTCCAAAAAAAGAAAACACTGATTTATTACAACCAACAAATTCATGGCCTGGGAATGTGTGCTGTATGCTCCCAACATGAGAACACAGCTGCAATGGAACTAGCACATGAATATGGGATTTAGTTTAGGTGGTTACGTACAGGCTTGACATCCAACAGAATCGATGACTTGGCAATGAGGGCGGGTTTCTTGGATTTCTTGGCTGCATAGGCATCCACACGCTCCTGCTTGATGCGAGCTGCCTCCTCATCATCATCATCACTGCCGAACAGATCGATGTCGTCGTCATCGTCGTCGTCATCTCCGTTCTCCATCTGTTTGACAGGAGCAGCCTATTGAAACAATGGAAAAGAAAAGGGAAATAGCGGTGAGCTACTCTTATTCCTCTGTTTTTTAAATCTCACTTTGTTTGAATCATGGTAAAAAGGCACACAATAACAGCTGTGTGCAGGGAAATAAAGAAGCTACAGAGCTCATACTAAATCATGTAATTCAATCACATGTAATTGTAAGTGGCATCAGACAAGACAAAGCAAACAGATAATGTAAGCAGATTAACGAAATAACAAAGATGGAACTTAATTAGAACTTTAAAAAAAGAAATCAGAAAACATAATTTGGCATAGCAAGTGATTTCTTATCAATTGATTTTTAAAAATTGTGTCAACCACATTGACATGAAATTCAATCTCAGATTATTCCAGAGAGACAGGCTTCTCCTGTTTCAGACATCTGTTTTTATAGAATTTAACAGACATTTATGAAACTTTCAATACCATAATCTAGTAATCTACCTTGGCACATGGAACGGCTGCAGGTGCAGGAGTCTTTTCCAGAACAGCCACTCTGGTCTCCAGCTTCTGCAGGGCTGCTCTCATGGTCTCCACCACTGACCAACAAACACAGCAAGAGAGTTAAGAATTGATAGTGTGCAACAAGTAGTACGTGTACGTAGTACAAACCCATGAAAACATCAAAACCTCAACACGCACCTTTATGCAGAGTCTGGTTCTCCAGTTCAAGGCTCTTCATTCGTGAGACCAGCTCCTGGTCTCCTGATTGTGAGGATGACTGTGGAAACAATTAAATGAATTACCCAGTGTCACGTGGCAGGGACAGGGTTCAAATGGTGACAAAACAAATGCATCATCAGCCAGGCTGAGACACAATTAAAAACTGAAGGGGAGAAGCAAGCAAAAAAAAACCCAAAACACAAAAAAAACATGCAAGGGTAAAATCTGTTACAGGACAATAATTTGAATACACTTCACACACATGATAATGTTATAATTAATTTCCTCTATCTCCCATTAAAAGGATTCAGGTCTGATATTTACAATGTGAGCATGCAGAAAAACTTTCATTATTACACCACAATTAACCATTTTTAAAAAGGGAAGTAACTGGAGTGGTTTTACATCTCTGGGTAAGAAAAAACTTACCAAAATATGTGACAATTAATGCCATGCTCAGGAAACGACTAAGCTCTGATCTTAACCAAATCAATCAGCCAGCACAAAAAGAAAACAAAAGCCATAAACAAAACCCAAACATGCCAGTTATATATCTGCATGGATTGAAGTAATGAGATAATGTCTTAATAAGTGCAGGAGGCACTAGGAGGTGGATCTGTTTTCTCTTTGTTTCCAGTCTTTGTGCTGAGCTCAAACAAATGTGAGACTAGTATTGATTTAGTGATGCAACATGCCATTAAGTGCATTTCCCCCAAATGTCAAGCTACTCCTTTCAGTTTCATTGATCAGTTAATTCAGTATTTACACGAAAGGTAAACTGCATACAAGAGTAGATTTTCAGGATTGAAGAAAAGGAAATATTTGACTTGTGAAATCGACTTGCATTTTAACAGTATTTGATAATTATGATCTCAAAACCCAGCAAAATCATCAAGGTCTTAATTTTGGCCCCTAAATTACACATTATGGATCAGTTAGTGGCAGTGTATAACAAAACAGATGCAGGATGGGGTGATGGTGGTGCAGGATAATATATCTTAGTGCTGTGATAATAGCAGTAGGGTTGGGCTGATAGAGAGTGACATCATCAGTCGGCAACAGCTGACAGTCATCAACTTCTGAAATTTGTACCATCGCAATATCATGATTTCAAAAGACCCCCATCTGAGAGCACAAAAATGACCGTGTCCCTTCAGAGTTGCTGTAAGGCAGGAATTATTTGTATGACATGTGGCAGAGAAAATGACATTAAGTGTGTTGCTGCTCAATGAATGTTATGTCTATGTCCAGTTGCATTGATGGCAGCTGTGTTTCTTCTCTGTAGGCTGCTGTTAGTGTGTTTCTCTCAATCTTGCCATCATAACTTGGCTTTTCTTGGCTTTACTTGGCTTTTCTGAGTTTAGCTTTGTTTATACTGCTAGCCTACCAACTTTGTTTTATGTTTCTGAGGCTTAAGCAGGTAAGTTACAGACATGTGGTGCAGAAATGAAGACCGTTTTAAACTCTGCACAGGGATGGATGTGTATGTATGGATCAGAGCAGCAGGAAACAATGGTGACCACAGTGGTGTGCTAATGAGCAACTCCTGATGTACAGCAATTCTGAGAGGAAACTACCTCGAACTCAGAAACACATAGTAAATCCCCCAATGTTTCAATGAGGACATCATCATATACCAATTAAGTAGACATCGCCCAACCCTGAGCAGTAACACACTCCACTACAGGCAGCAGCAGTCACAGCTAGAACACCTTGGCTGTCTGTCTCACCCACGCTGCATGCAGGTCTGAGCAGCAAAGCTGGACAAGGAGGACTTACATTTCTGTGCTGCCGTTTCTGTGGGCGCCCTTTGGCTTGTTGCAGGGCAGTTTTCACCTGCACCCGGTGATGTACCAGGTAAAGGTGAGGAGGTAAACATGAAGACAAAAAGACAAGTAGCGGTTGTAGGTAGAAAGTCGGATGCTACACATGCTGCAGCCTCACAGTTGTCAGTAGAAAGGTAGAAATTGATGTTGAGATCGTCACACAAATAGTTTATTGATGCAGTCTTAAAATGTTTAAATCATGTTTATATCGACAGAAAATCAAATTACAAGTAGTGCCAAAATGTCAACTAATGCTGCAGCTCTACAGACCCTTTAAACTGTTGAACCACATGTTCACGCCATGGGCCGTAAAACTGGGTCTGCAACACTCATTAACCCCTTCACAGCAGCCGTTTCCAGCAAACACCTTCTTGAGCTTGTCCTGATCCCTGCAGTATTATTGAAGATTCACCGCTCAAAGAGGCTCTGCTCATTCAGTTACAATACATACATTTACTATAACTTCTTCACAATAAAAGCCACTGAGCTCTTCCCATAGAAGGATTACTGCTGAAGGTAATATTTTAGTTTTCTAAATTAAGTAGATATTGTCGGTGTTAGTCCTTTCAATATGAAACTACCCTTGTTGCTGCCATGAACAGTGTTTGAATAATTCCTCCTCTGCCTTGGCTCAGAAAGCAATGAGGGAAATTTGTATGAAAAAAAAAATGAATTAAAAAAAACAATACAGCATCTTTATCACAAATTTTGAGTGTAAATTTGGACGGTGGATTTTATCACCAATTAAACATGCTGAAAGGGATTGAGAAAGGACCGCTTTTGCAGTCAGTGTGGACAGGAGGAACAAAATACAGCAACCAATAATGCTTTCAATTTGCATAAGGGAAGGCAAGTATTGTTTTTACACAACCCTAAAAAATCTGAAACTATCCTTTAATCTTATATGAACATAGTTACACGAGACAACGCTGATGTTGTTTCCCTTTAAACATTTGTTTATGCAAAAAAGCATACTTGCTTTACTGATAAAGAAAATGTCAGTGATGTAAAGACAAACACATAAGCATCTTACTTACAGATTGCAATGAGGATTATGGGGGAAGCAGAGACAAAAGGGAGAAAAAGCATCACGGAACAGAAAATGGAGCATGCAATATAAGCAATTTCTTCTCAAATGCAGGCTTAAGGCTTTCTGGGACTGAAATAAGGCACAAACATCCCCAAGAAGTAAATACTTTATCATCATTACCCATTTAACAGCTATTACCCCGTTTTAGGGCTGGTACACGAACATTAGTGAGTACAGTCCTGCCACTAAAGGGGTTGTATGCCTGTGGCTCGTTTACAGTACAGTACTCACTCCGCTTAGGGACTGCTGGATATTCTGTCGGGACTTAGCAATGTCCTGCAGGATGGCATTAACTTCTTTGTCCTGAAGGTATATGTGGGTAGAGCAGTGATGGAGCAGGAGCATTGACAAGACAAAAGCAGCATGCAAAAAGCAGGACAGCCCATATAACCAATAAGAGATGATTCTTGTATAAAGATTTTAATCATTTCAAAAGCAATGAAAACATGGGGTCTTTTTAAAACAAGGTGCTTGTAAACTAATAAATCTAGAGGACAGCAGTCAATCAAATGCAAACAAATATGAGCTGCGGTTATGAAGTTGAGCCTCGTGTTGCAACATAAAGGTTACACACAGTTTTGGCAGCAGACATAAGGGCACACAACTCCAGGATGACGACCTGCTCTGCAACTACCATGGTGCAGCTGTCATGTTCCCAAGACAGCACATGTTGTCCTGAAACATGAACTATTCTTAAACTACATTCAAGAAACTACTGTCCATCCAAGTAACAGACCAACAAACATTAGATAATGTAAATTATCCTGAGTAACCACATCATCAAACAATCTGCTTCATTTGAAATCACAAGCAAGGCCCTGTATCTTTTTGTGAATTGAGTGAAATGAAACTTTAAGACCTGGAAGTGATCATACACTAATCTCTCCATTGTTTCACAGGCCTTTGTAGAGACTTCTAGAGCTGCCACCGCCCTTGGTCAGCCTGAGGAGCAGAGACAGCTGCCAAATCACCTGACCCCCTCTCATTAGGATGAGCCACTTCTAAATCGAGTGGCTTAACTCCCATGCACACACACACAGCTGCTCCGGTCTGCTGAGGGCTGTGACTGACTATGATGTAACTATTGCTTGATCCAACAAGCCAGTGACTGATAGGGAAGACTGAGCTGTGGAGGTGTTAGACAGGGGAAGAAAGGAACTTCAAAAGGAAAGACGGGAGAGAAAGGGGGAGGAGCCCAACTTTTTCTTCAGCTGCATAACAAAAACAGTCAAGCTTTCAAAAGACAATGCTTGTTCTACCTGTGTGGAGGGTCCATTGACTCCCTCGTAGAAGCGCTTCTCAGCCTCATCGTAGCGCTGTTTGTCGAACCAGATGTTCTCAGAGGCGAGGCACTGCAGTCCACTCATGTTGGTACTGAAGAGGGAAGTCAAAAATTCAGGAGAAATAAGATGAGAGCACTGAACTGCATCCAAAAGTTTATCTCCCAACTAGCAGCCATTATCAGGTGTTTAGTTTTTACGGCCAGCACAATCAGTGACAAAAACTGTATGTCAGAACATGGATCGATTAGGTGCTTGACCAGGACATTGGATACGACAGGTTACTACATCATGCAGAGCCACAGATGGAGTTGTGCGTGGAATAGAGAGAGACAAACCAAAGCAAAACAGTTATCATCATGTACACAGTAAATAATGGCAGAAAAACGGGTATCAATTTTGTATTTAAAAAAAACAAAAAACATGGAAACAAACTGGGTAAACTATTGCATACATGCTTCACCTCCCTTCTCTTTTTGCTGACGAGTTACAGCAGCAGACAGGCATCTACACATTCCTCAGTCAGTGAAACACAGTTGCATGGTCTGCAAAGACTGGATTATCAAACAAAGGGTTCGTCACTGCCCGCTAACATCCCCCTCAATACCAAATTTTTGCAATCTAACTTCTACTCTGTTTATAGTTCACAGTGTTCTATGTGTGATTTCTGCTTTCTGTGGGTTGTTGCATGTTTTGCTATCACTTGTCATAATTGTTTGATTGGACATATAGTTCTCACATTAATGGTTTGTTTTAAAAAAAAAACAACTTCATGATTTCTTAAAGTAGACTTTTTGCAGCCCTTTCAGGCAATGCTTTGTGATATGAGCTATAATAAACTTTGACTTGACCAAACACAGAACTAGTTTACTAATATGGTAGTACATGTCTACATTGATGGGGGCTGTTTCGGCTACTGGTACAAGTTAATGGTTCCTCAGATTCCTCCGCATAGCCTGTTATAAAGGAATGTGCACCTATCCTGGTAAAAGCTAAGTGAGGTTCAACACTCTATTGGCACTGCTTAACTGAGTGTTTTATGTTTGTTCTACGTCCGTCTGACTCTCAACAAAGGCTCATCTATACACTTGCATGTCAAACATATCATACACGATACAGAAGTTAGCATAACTGAAAAAGGCCAAACACAAATGCAGACAGACAACAAAAAAAACCCAAAAGAACATGATAGTTAAAAAAAAAAACAGAAAGAACACACATCATGTCTCTCTCATTCCCTGTGTGAAAGGTGCCATACTTGTCCCATCTGGGCCTGCCTTCCGTCTCAGAGAGGCCTCTCCTTCTCTGGGTCGGACCCCTGCTGCCTTTGCCCCCCCGCTCGGTCTCAGAGGAAGTGCGGTAGCGCCCTTTACTATTTTGACGGTGGGGGGTACCAGAGGCCTTAACGGTGGTGACAGGGTGTCCCTGATCCTGCTGTTGACCGCGGCTGCGTCTGGTCTGGAAGGTCTGGTAGCCTCTTGTATTTGGACTCCTTGGAGAAGATGAAAGTGCTCCACTGCCATTGGCAGCACGCCAGCGTTGGTAGTTGCTCTCCGCATGCTCATAGGCACTACGTTGGTACCACATCCCCTCTGCCTGCATGTCCTGCAGGATGGGGCTTTGACCATAGGAGCCGGTCCCTTCCATGGAGGAGCTCAACCACTCCTCTTCAGCCCCAGAGCCCTGTCCCTCTGACTGGGACAAACGTGTGTGCCGGCGTGGCCTCCCAAACTGGACTTTGTCTCCGCTGATGATGCCTCTCTCCTGCGTGGGAACATTTCCAAGCCTGAAGGCGCCCACTGGTGCTGCAGGCTGAGGGGCTCCTCCATACTGATAGTTGGGAAAAGACTGATCCATTTCTTTTTTAAAGGGGTCTCTTCTTTATTCACTTTGGTATCGTGTTTATGAGGAGAGAAAAGAAGCAACAGGTGGAAGCTAAAGCCGTTAGCTCAATGTGTCATTAGCATCACAAAGGAACGTTGCTGGTTAGACACATCAACGAAAGCTCATAAATCAGCTGATATGTGATGCCAATGTGATCTTGAGGGGAAAGAGGCACTGGACTGATCAAAAAGCTTAAATTTCCCATTTCCCAGAATGAGCGGTACATGACTGTGTAAGAATGAACCTGAGAATGTAGGAGGCCTCATATGTGCATGATTTTAGAATGAGGAATAATGCCCCCCAAAAGTTAACAGTTTATCGGGTCAATCTCACATTGGACTTTTCAAAAGCAAAGCCAAAACAAACACCGCAAAATGTAATGTGGTTAACACACATAACAGATAATAATGTCCAACATTTACGGTTAGGTTTTATTTTATTTTTAAATCAGGGAGCACTGAAATTTTGATTTGAAACACCCAGTTAATGACAGGTGTGGTGGAATATTAGAAGGTTATCCTTTCAAAACACACAGCAGCTGTGTCCAGTTAACAAAGAAGCACGTTTTAACATTAAATGTGTCCAAATGTTGCTTTTGTTACATTCCAAAAACCCAACCTGTGCAACACCGTCTGCCTCACCTTCGTTTTGGCATGCTGCAGGATAATGCACACTACCTATTGTGGGATGGAATATTTAAATAATTCAAAGTAATCGCTGAAATTTGAATTACATGAAAATAAATCAAGCTTCATTACAGACAATCAAAAATATTTCAGATAGCAGCCTTTAGACAAGCAGGCAAACATCACAACCAAGAGACACCATTTACACTGGAAATGCAGTTTTTTTAAACATAAAAATAAAAATAAATAACTAGCAAGTACTGTCAGTGCAGCTATACTCTCAGTTGCCACTTTATTAGGAAAACCAAGCTAAAACTATAGCAGAATAATACAAAAGCCTGGCAATAATGTCTACCTGAAGAGGTGCTGATTCAACTTTATTTTAAGTTTTTGCTTATGAATTGCACTGTGTTAATCTTAGATGCTTTATTAAAGCTGAAATGCTTCAGAAAAACCTATTGTCTGGGTCACTTTTCGAACAAAAATGCCGAACATATGCTTGTACCAGCTTCCTGAATGTGAGTGTTTTCTGACAGTCTCTGTTTTTGTAACAGTCTAAATTAAAGATGGTTGGTTCTTTAGACAATTAGTAGTACAAAAAGAGCAATGTGAAAAGTTATATAGAGCTCTTATTTAATTAAAACATTTTTTTTTTCTATTTTACAGAAAAAGTTCGACTAATGTACAGACTCCAAAATCAGGGGCCGATTGATATGGCATTTTGAGGGCTGATACTGATTATTAGTAATCAGGAACACTGATAACTGGAACTGATATACATTTACAGAAAAAATATAAATCTTGAAGAATTTACTGAAGGGCTGCTGTATTGTATTACATTGCACTAGTTTTGGCCAGGTGTAAGTTAACAAATAAACCAGCAACTGAGTATAAAACACTTCCATTACACATATGACAGCAATAAACCAGTGCATGTGCTTGGGCATCAGCTAAAAAGCAGCTTCATCAATACTCACCTTGAGTGCCTGGAATGCGACATAGAAATGAGAGACAATGACAAAACAATTCTATGAACTACAAACTTTAACATTACGAGGAACGCTAACATGAAGTTAACGGAATATTAGTACTGGCACAGCTAAATAATAATACTAATACTAATACTACTACTACTACTAATAATAATAATAATAAAAACTTCTCAACAATTTGTCATTTCAGATTCACTTCAGTAATTCATATTAATTACTAGTCACAAATTAGTCAAGTGCAGCAGTTAATGTTACATTAAAGATAGTAGAGACTCGTGTTGTTTCATCAGCTGCTCAACAGACGCTAGCTAAAGTTAGGATTTGTTACGTTGAGTTTTTGACAGCCTCAGCAACTAGTAGTTCCGTTGACCACGTGGCGCATGAAAACTAACATTTCAGAGTAGTTTATGGCTTTTTACATCAGTACACTTTGTATTATATTCTAGGTCACAAAATACAACTTTGCTGCACTTACTCTTTGCTTTATTCGACGTTTTATGGCTCAGTAACCGTCACTTGGCGTGCCGCCTCGGCTGTAATCCGACGGGAGAAGAGAGCTAGTGGCGACGGGCTTCCTGTATTCGTCAGTGGCAGAAGGGGGACCGACAATGGCTTTATCGATAATTTACGCGTTTATGTAATGTAAATGATAATCAAGATGCCATACAAACACACAATAAAATACGTAGTTTTTTTTAGATCCGTAAGATAAATGCGAAACCATGTTTTTGTTACGAATAACGCCATTCCCTAAGAATGGTATGATCCACTTTGGTTAAAGACTCCATTTCCCATGATTCCAGGGGACCTGTAGTTAACAGGGAGCTGTGAGTGGTTATCCTCATGATGTTTTGACAGGCTGGTGGTTCATGGGCCCACCAGCCTCCTACTTACATAACTATGATACTGATGTTATGTGTGGTCACAACAAAGACGCACTTCTGCTTTTGTTTTTAGTTTCTCCAGTCTGATTAAAAGACCCTTGTTACTACATCTTTTAAAATAAAACTGGATGTTACAAAGTTTAAGTTTAGATCAGGTGACGGTAACAAATATCTTTTTAATTCCATTGTCCTGCAGAGGGCAGACTAAACGAGCTAAATTCAACGGACTTTAAATAGAGACACTATACAAGACTACTGAGTATTGTTAATGATATTTCTATAGAACAGAGAACACAGACATAATTAGGTATATCTTTACTGTCAACAAGAACAGCAACCGCAATTCCTAATTAATTATGATTAATTAATAACAATAACAACAGCAGCAATAACAATAATAATAACAATAATAATATTTACAGGTTTATATTTCCACACTATTCCAGACTTTTTAAAGATCTTTATTGTAGGGTCAAGATAAAGATGTAATGACTGGTTTAATGAGTATATTTAACATGATTTGGGACAGGTATGTAGCAAACAAACAAACAAACAAACACATTTTATGAAATAAATTAAATAGAGGTTGGTCAGTCAGTCAGGGCAAAAAATGTTCCTCCTGAAATTTTCCTCCAGGGGGTGTTTAGGAGGATGTTTCACGCCGCTTGGAGTCCACTGGTACCTATCTGTTGTGACATTTTTTTCTGAAAGTTTTGGATGAAGATGGGGTTAGGGTTTATTTATAAAGAGGTAAATTATTGCCCCACTGCAAAGTAGGAAAGGGTGCAAAAACATAGTGTGTCAATATGTAGAAAAAATGTGCCATCAACCAGCCACAAGAATTACCACAGTTTTATCAGGGCTATAATTCTGTTCATCTAGGGTAACAAACATAGACTAAGTTGACATTTTCTACACAAGAACAACGGGGTTTAAATTGAGTCAGTCAGAACTGGATCCAAATCAGAGATAATATAATGCTTTCTGAGCAACCAAAACTGAAATAATTGAACATGGTGACAATGTTATAAATGTATATCTCCAATGTGAAAACCTCAAAGAAAGCATGATAGATAGAGATTTGAAACTTCCTGTCATGAGCTTTTAAATCTTTCCTGCGATACAGAGATAGATAAGTTACTTTTGACTCCTGAGAGCTTCAGAATTCTGACAGAAGTCTGAAAGCCTGCTTCAGCTAACTTCCTGTTACAAGATTATGGCACAGTCTTTGAGTGAAGTGAAACAAATCACAAAGGCATAACATTTAATGTCAGCATTAGACTTCTACCATTGATTTATGGAGCCCCTTGAGTCTCAAGCCGCCTGCACAAATATACCGTAAGTACACATCTGTCAGTCACAATAAATGATCTGAAATCCTTTGATATAACATTATTTATCTCAGGATGAAAGATACATGCAGCCTAATAGGTACTCTTTCCAAAGGGGGACACACTTTGAATTCCTGAAGTCTTTAGGCTGTAAAATTAGCATCTGCTCCACTGACTAGATGAGATGCTCACTTCGTGGAGCTGTCAAATCAAATAAATTCACATTCGAGCTTCACAAACAGTTAAAAAACAGTTACATTTAACATAATTTGTCTGAAAGAGCTGACACACACACACACACAGTCATTCATTTTTACACATAGCAGAGCCACAGTTTTTACCCTGACATCAAAATTTAATGGTGAGCTCTTTAGCCTCAGGTTTTAGAGGAAAAAGGAACATATTAACAAGTAGAGTATTGCCTGACCTGTGTCTGAGACTCAGGAATAATACATGCGATTTCTGAAATTGGGTGACATTCCTCTTAAAAACAAGGCCTCAAGCAAGGCATGGACTAGGTTTTTGTCCTGTAGCACTGACATGGCCTGGCCTGAGCTTTCAGGCTATGGCTTAAGGAAGAAAAAAAAGGAGAATGAAAAAAAAAAAAAAAAAGAATCAAGTCAGGAGGAGGGAGTTGAATGGATGGCTAAACACACAGCAAAGATATCTTTTTTTAACAAGGACAATGCAAAGAAGATTTGGAGAGATGTGATGCACCAGGCTCTGACAAATAACTATTTTCCATCCCATAGTCCCTCGATAGGTAGAACATTAGTAAGAGAATTAGACATTAAGAGAGTACAAAACACAAAATAATGATAAAAAGAAAGTCAATAAAAGCCTAAAAGCCCAAAACATAACCATGCAATCTAAAAGCTTCTCAAGAACCACGAAAAAGAGACAAAAAAGACCACAAAAAGACACAAAACAGCCACCATAATGTGTCAAGTGACGCAAAAGCACCACCAGGGACACATGAAACAGCCTCAAAGGGATGTTAAATGAACACATGGAGACACGAGACTTCCACAAACAGGCCAGAAATATACAGAGACACAAAAGTGGAACAAGGAGACATGAAACAACCTCAAATAGATACAGAAATTACAACAAACTAGTGCATTGCCCGTAGGAAGTATGTACTCCTATAGAAAAGTGGGAGGTTAAGTAGCTTTTTCATGGATGGCCAAATGAGGCTGTGTTTGAACTGAAGGTGGGACGTTTTTTGACTTCTTTTGATTTTACCATTATATTTCACCTGAAAAACTATTTTACCTTGCCTTGCTTGGTGTCACTAATTTCAGCACAACCTCACATGTGTGACTGTACAGTTATTTTGTCATTTTGACATACTATATTAACACTATGGACCTAAAATCACAAAAAACATAAAATTCGAGTAGGAAAAGGTTAGATTTTTTAAAACCACAAATATGTTTAACAAACCATTTTTATTACTTAGAATGCAAATATAAATTGTTGTTTGCTAAATTTGTGCATAGGTGTTTGACATTTACAAAGTTATATGTAACCATTTACATTTAAATACAGGCAATGCCTCAGGCTCAGGTCTCTATCTCTACCGCTGTCTCTGTCACCGTCACTGCTGCTGTCAGTCTTCTGCCTCCGTCCCTCCCACAGCTTCCCCTGTCCCCCAGCAGCCAAATCACGTGGTTTGCCATATAATTTTGTGATTGGTTGGTGTGGTGACTTTTTCCTCCAATAGGAACGTGTTTTCTTGCCAGTGAGTACTTGCTGCTTGCGGACACTTACGTGACAAAAGCCTGGTTTACCATTTCGTCCTGCACCAGACACAAAGGTGACGGCAATGTTTACAAATAAGCATGGCGGACATACAAACATCCACAGATTCCGATTCCAGTTTGTTGTCCTCGCGTATCTGGATCTGCTCAGACCCGAACGGACTCAGTCCGGACTTGTTTAGTCTAATTAATCCACAGCAGCCAGTTTAGATGCACAGAATGGGACCGCACCACCGGCAAAATCCTGCCGCTGCAGGTATGAATCCGCTTGTTTCTTAAGGTATGTCGTGGAAGTGAGCTCTGCAGTGATCGGCTCTGGTGCGCACATGGCTATGGTGGCTATATTTGACAATGCTAGCAGAACTGGTAAAGCATCTATGAAATAACTTATTAGCGGCATCTTTGTAGTCCAAACAAACCCTTGAACCACGCAGCAGCCATGTTGAAAATCTCAGGTCAGTTTCACATTTTACAAAACACAGCAACATTTCAGACAGCCCAACATTTCACAAAACACAACATTAAACAAAACACAACAACATTTCACAAAACACATCCACTATAATGTGTCAAGTGACGTAAATGTACTACAAAGAGACACGAAACAGTCTCAAAGAGATGGTAAATGAACACATGGAGACTGAAGACTGCCACAAACAGGCCAGAAACATACAAAAAGATACAAAAGTGTAACAAAGAAATGTAAAACAACCTCAAATAAACACAGAAAATAAAACAAATAGACACAAAACAACTACAAAGAGATGCAAAATATGGCTAAGCAGGCCTAAAGGAACGAGAAGAAGTACTAAGGAGAAATGTGAAACAACCTCAAAGAGATGCAAAACGACTGCAAAGGGACACAAAAACAACCAAAACATGAACACAAAATGACAGTCTGGGTTTCTTGCTGCTATTTGTCTCATTATTGGTCCGTGTTTCAATTATACTGTATCTTATTTCAAGTAAATTACCCAACAGTAAGTTTAAAACTAACACTGTAACAGGGTCATTTCTACCTCCTGTCTACCCCTGAGACCTGGGCAAAGTTAATCCAGTTCTGTGTTTTTGTGCTTCTGTGTTTATGTTGACCCAATTATTTTCACTGAGAGGAGATATTTTCTCCATACAGTAAATCATGAATGAAAAAAACCTGTGAGCAAATAGAAACGTGGACTCCCTGGCTCGAGATCCTCTGCCTCTCTGTTCCCTTTGTTAGTCTTTCATCATGTAAAATATTACAGTTTAGTGCGGGTTGGTTAACAAAGGCTTCTTTGTGCTGTTTACTGGACACAATAAAGGCTTCCAACTGTGCAGATTCAGAAGAAGCCGCATACTAAATGCATTCATTTTATTCTTTGGTATAGGAATGAGATTTATCTTTTATGGTTAGATTTGAAACAATAAGTACATTAACCATTTGTTCATCAGGATTGTTAAATCAATCCGCAACACTGTACTGTAATATTCAAGTCATTTTTAGAGCAGACATTCAATGGTTTCAGCTTTTCAGATATGAATAACACAGCACCACACGAAACACAAAAACATTTCACAGGACACAACAGTACTTCACAAAACACAACATTTCACCAAACACACCAACACACTTTAGAAAACCCAACATTGTAAACAAGCAAGCGCAAGCATTTTTCTTGTATGAAATGTTGTGTTTTCTGAAACTTTGTTGAGTTTTTGCCCTCAGGGCCACTGTAGCTTTTCCTGACATTCTATAGACCACGTGGTGAATCAGAAGAGGAATCAAACAATCAGTAGATAAATCAATAACATGGTGTGATACAAGAGAATACAACAGAAAACAATATTTATTGGACTCAGAGACTACACACATATAGCTGCCCACATAGATATTAAGACAAAAAATGCAAACCTGGGTTTTTCCCAGCCTCAGTTTTGACGTGTTTACAGTACAATTGACTCTAGCTTGTGAAAGCACAAGCTTGAATAGCACACATTACCTCTTGCAGATATCAAACACTTTGCTGTTTCTACTCTAAACAGCACCTTTACTGTTGATAGTGAGATAGGTGTCCCAGCTCCACAGTGTTTGAAATTGAAACCAGTGATCAAACAGGAAATGCAAGGCCTTGTTTAAATGCAAACATATTGGTTGTTTGAAAATTAACCATTAGCCAACGGGCATCAGGAACATCACACAAATCATTTGTTAATGTGTGTTTGTGAACGGGTCACAGTGTTTTAGGATCAGCTTAATGGGAAGATACAGTTATTACCCAAACCTGATAACATGCTACACTATATACCAACAGGTTTCTTTTTAATGATTTTTGAAGCCACTGGGATGCAGATACACACTAGGAAAGTGAGGCACTTCTGTTGAACACCTGATGTTAAATGTTCCAGTTTCAAATGTTCTTTGTTGAATCACAAAGTAGCTCCAGATGAGTTGTTGAAGGTTAAATCATGTGTTCTTGTTCTTGGGAACCTATTCTGTAGGGAGGGCGTTTGCTCTATTAGCACTGGCCTCAAACTGCCTCATGTAGCCCCGTTTGTAAAAAGCTATCCATAAACCTGCTCCCAGGGAGCAGCATGGAAATATATTCAGGAGATTTTAACCACTGTCCTTCTAGTCATACCCCACCCCATGTGCCTTTGAGCCACTGCATCATCTGTGTTTTTTAACAACCTATCACTGACAACAGACAGGCTATCTCCTCGGGCAAAGAAAACAAAACCTGTCCTTTCCAAACAAGCTGTAACTGAATACATGTACTCAAGCTCTGCATGTAAGTACAAATTCAAAGTGCTTTACTCAAGTATTACAATTTATTTTATATTATTTACCAGATTCTTTTTACACCACCACAGCTTGCCTAAAAATGGTACGTTTTCTGATTTCTGGTTTTCTGATCCCTGCAAACCTGGACACTCACCAGTATGCATTTAGAGCCAACAGATCCACAGATGATGCCACACCCACTGCCCTCCTCTCAGTCCTCACACATATAGATATGTTTTGATTATCTATCAGATCTGATATTTAGCTTTTTTTCCCCCAATAATCAGAATGTATTTTTTTTAAAATCAATTGCAGATAAAATACATTTGATTTTAAATTATCTAATTTTTGCTTATATTGTTGAAATGACATTTCATAATAATAAGGAGCCAGTGGGAGGAATTTGGGGTTCAGCGTCTTGCTCAAGGACACCTAAACTTGGGGATAAACAGGGGATCAAACTACTGAACTTTCAGTACACCACCCTCTCTACTGTCTGAGCCACAGCAGCCCTCAAACTAAAAGATTAAGTCTTCCTGAGCTATATAAACTATATAAACTTCCAATTGGATTAAGAAAACAGACTATGAGTTCATGAAAAGTGGATTTTAAGTGATCTGAGTGGTTCTCAGAAAATAGTCATGCTATAAATGTATGATGATGTTAAAGAATATGATGCATTTCTGTAGATTCAACCACCACAAGTGAATAATTGCAGCTAGAAACTGAGAAGTATAGAAGTATAGTTTGTGGTAGAGGTAAGTGGATATTTGGGTGCTGGAGGTACTTTTGAATACTTCTCCCACTGTGTCTGGCAGCCGGTCCATTAAAGTAAGCTAACGCCACTGTAGGCTCTAATGACTGTCATTAAAGAAGATAATTGTAAGGTTGACAACTGATTAGCATCCAAATGTTGACAGTTGCTTTCTCGTTACCATCAATCCTTCACATTTAAAATTAAAATTATAATATAAAAATATTCCTATTTCTATTTCAGAAGCATCCTCATCTAAATCCCTACAGTGCTGCCTCACTTATCATTAAGTCTTTATGATTATTATTGAATGACTGACTTTTGAAATAGATGGATGTTAGGGATTCGCCCCATTTGACTTTGCTCTTTGTGTGGCTCTATGATTTCGCTTCGAAAATGTAATATTTTCTTTCATTCATCTTCTTATTCAGAGGACTTTTCCACCACGTTGTTCCAGCTTGTACAATTGTTCCATTCGGCGAAAATAAGCAGCATGCTGGAATTGCACATAGCCATATAGGTTTGCTGTGCTAATTTGATTAAACATAAATCAAAGTAGGACTTTGGCTTAACACCTCGGATCATTATGGTTTTGAATTTGGATTTTGACCCAGGGACACTACAAATATTAAGAACGAAATCATGAGTTAAAACTTTGATCAAATACTCATCTAGCTTCGGATCTTTTACTTCTCTTTGTTGATCTTTCATCATGTAAAGCAATCACAGGCCAAATTGTAATAAAGCCTGACCAACCTTTAGGATGATATCCTATCGGGGAAACCTTGCCAAACGAAATTACAATTCATTTGAAGTTTACCTTTAAAAAAATAATTTGCTGTTCGGCATCTTTACCTATCAAAGTTTAGTGCAGTCAGTACTTTCATGGTAGAATAAAACTTAACATGTGGCAGTTTGTGGTGTCATGAATTAACATAACTTTGCTTCATGTGAACACATTATAAACAACACAATGAGAAATAGTAAAACTCTTGGAACTAGATTTTGACACAAGGCCTCTATATGAAGTGCATGAGGCTATTTTGTCCACGGACTGATGTCACTGAGCACAAAGTGACATCATGGTTCGCTTTGTCCAAAGTTTCAACCCTAAAACTGACTATCACATAAGAAAAAGAAGGGAAGTATCAAAGCTAATGGTCTTATTTGATTGTCTAAGTTTACAATTTCTCATAACTCAGCAACTCAGAAGAAGTGATGATTATTTAAAGGGAGCCTGGGGACATTCACCATGGGCGTCAAAGAAGTAGCCTATATTGGTGAAATTGCTTAACATATTTTTGAAATGACACATTTACTGTCAATAAAACATTGTCTTCTTTCAAATATTACTGTAAATGTGAAATCAGTTAAACTGTGTTTTCAAAAAGCTACTAAATGTTAGCAGAATAGATGCCGCTACAGCAATGCCACGACAAACATGAAATCCAGCAGTGTACTAATTTAAATTTATTGCAGCTGTTTTCGCAAAAGCTTAGGTTTTCTCATGATGTACCAACTCTGAAAATCTGGCTTTTTGTTCGGGACTCTATGATGTTGCAGTTAGAAGATCAATACTTTGTTGAAACGGCATGTGTGTTCACAAACAAGAGACCAACAACTGCAATTTGCATTTCAGTGAACCACATGGAAATCAGACAGTAATCCATTCTGCTTGTTGTTTGGCAGAGGACATCAGTTGAGTCGACGGTCCTTCAGTGTGGCTCAGGACACAACTAAAAGAGTGCGGTCTGAGTGATCCTGTGTCCTGGATGTGACCTGTACTTAAAGCTTGTGTTGGGATCACTCTGGACGTATGTTGATGCCGGGGCTGAACAGCCTCAGATGGACTGGTGATGTAGTTTCGAAATTACACACATTTGCATAATCCCGGCTTCAGGATAATTTAATTAGGGACATGGAGCAGATGTAATTTCATGGATTTTAAGCAAAAAATAATCAAACTTTTGAAAACAGGTCCGGAGGGGAAACTTTTACGGCTTGACGCGCAAATCAGTTCGCAGACAAACGCGTTTGAGTAAAAAGCGAGCCTTTGAAATGTGTTGCAGGCGAATTCAAACGTGGCTGCACGTGGAAATCAGTACAGTATGTGAATAAGCTCTTCCCACTGGTGATTATGAGCGACAGATGCTTTGTAAAAATACTTTTTGTTATTTCCATTTGTATTGAATTTTCAATTTTGCCAATCTTTTATAGCACAAAAAAAAAAAAACAAGTGGTCCAGGCGTTCACGCATCTCCTCACAATCTGGGATCGTGGCACAGACCATGTTGAACGTGGGAAATAGAAAAGAAAAACATAGTGAAAAATAAGCACGAGAAACTAAAAATCATGAAAAGGAACATGTGGAGGTTACAAAGCTCAGTACATAAAGGAAAAGTTTGACACTTTGACTGGAGAATCTGTAATGAGTTCCAATCAATCTTTATAGTAGTCTATGAAAGATCCCAGAGCACTGTCCCCTCATCCACACTACTTTTTAGTCTGTAAGCGTCGACTCATAGGAGAAATCTCAACCACTGTGTTTATACAGTTTTTGGCTCATTTCTGGAATTTGGGGATGTACACAGGAGTGTGCTGAGCCTGACCAGCCACTCAGAATGTTACTACTACTTCAACCTTTAAATGTTGTCACTGATGCACACATGTTTTGTTTAATATTAAACTGGTGGCACATCAGGCAGCAAAAACATAATAAGGGTCCTTTTTTTTGGAGACATATATGCCCACATTTTGTGACTGGAAATTAGGCCATTGGCTGTTTGTCACGCGTCCCCATTGTCGTCACACTCAATGGAGACATCCATTCACCTGATTTTACGCTGTGTGTGTGTGTGTGTGTGTGTGTGTGTGTGCGTGTGTGTGAGGGAGAGAGAGAGAGAGAGAGAGAGGGAGAGGGAGGGAGAGAGAGCAGATGTGCGACAGCAGCTCTTCTTCTTCAAGTTTGCAGCTCGCAGGGAGCGCCAGGATCCATCTATTTTCACGTTGACATTTTCATGCCGAGGCTGTAGAGAAGAAGTGAGTGTCAAAGACGCGCAGAGGAACAAAACATCCTGGATTTTGCGCGCACCATCCCCACCACCGTCACCCTTCGATGAAGGATACAGCGAAGAAGACAGATAAGCGGATGGAAATGTGTCGCAAAGGAGGACAGGAGAAATTCGTTCTCCTCATCCTTTATCTTCATCTGTGGCACAGAGTAAGTGGTTTTTTTTGTTTGTTTGTTTGTTTCATTCCATGCTTTGTTTAATTTTTAATTTTTTTTTTTTTATCATGTAGTCTTCCTCTCGGGTTTATCCTCGACCAACTGATTCAAAGCAGCTCAAAGTGCAGCTGAAGTTGACCCTTCTGCTGCAGCGCTTTACACGCGAATAAACCCCCTAATTGGGAGGCGTTTGACTTAATTGCAGCCTAATGACATTTTTATTGCAATGCTAATACCATTATTATGCTCTGTCCTCCTCTGGCCCCTCGGAGCAAACGCTGCACTTGGGCAGCAAATGTTCTCATTAAGCTGCTGGCGTTAATTAGCGGTTATCAGGGCTCGCGACCTGCGCGAGCGATAAAATAAGCAGGGAGGGTAAGAAATAAGAAAAAAAGAATTTAAAAAAAGACGATGTGTGACCGGTGCAGATGGTGTCTTATATAGTCTGCAAGGTTTGAGCATGAATTTGCGCAAAGCATGAGGGGAAAAGAATTGACTTTAATTGTTTGTCGTGAATGTTATTCTGAGGGCAAAATCTCAACCCAGCGAGTTTTAATTAACAGATAGATTAAAAATGAGCATTGGGCACTTTTTTCTCTAACATCGGAGAGGATTTCATAACAGAAGTGGACTCCTCGTCGACGCACAAAAAAAAAAAAGAAGGGGGGGAAGAAGCGATCTATCCAAAGAGGTGTGTCCGCTCATGCCTGATGTGCGTCCTCCCAGCAACCAGCCGCCAGCGTTGGATTGTTTGCGTGCCCGCGTGTCTGCTTCTCTTTGGAGATAACTAAAGTTCCCCTCGTGTTCACAGGTCAAGGCGATTCACCCGGACTGCGACATCATCGCTCAGCACCGGAGGGCTCGGGAGGTCTGCAGCCAGGCGAGGAGGAGCGAGGCGCAGAACCAGAGCGACCACAGCGGTGCGTTCATGTTGCTGCTTTGTGTTATTGGGAGGCGCACTGCGAGAGGTTTTTAATAGACAGGCATGTGGGCTCAACTAAAGAAAAAAAAAAAAGAAAAGAAAAAAAGAAAAAAGAAAAAGCAATTGGTAAAAAAGGAGGAAAAGAAACAGAAAGGCAGAAATCAATCAGGATGAACTTCATGTGGGATGTTTTGGAGAGTTTGATTTGCCTCTTAGATGTTTGGTTGTCCTCTGTGGTATGCTTTTGTAGCTCAGCTGAAGAGCGCACGCACGCACGCACAGACACACACACACACACACACACACACACACACACACACACACACACACACAAGATATTAGGTGTAATACATGCCGTAAAAACTCACGTGACCTCACAGACAGCGGTTAGAATACAGTGAAAATGTTTGTCTTTGACTTTATAGAAAGTGCTTAAATTACAATTGTTTAATTTGGAGTCACACAAAATGCCATAGTTCCCAGGTTTCAGTTGTGTTTCAGTGTTTGTATGTATTAGTAATAAGTCGATTTGTTTTAAAGTGTCACAGTATAGAGAAAAAAGGTCTGTCAAATTGTCTCAGAGCCCAGGTTGATGCCTTCGAATCGCTTTGTTTCGTCCTCACAATAGTCCACACTCATCAGATATTCACTTAAAGGTGCTGCTTGTAAAGAAAGTTGAATAATGACACTATGTGTTTATTGTGTTACACCTCAAAACTAAATGTTTCTTACAAACATCACCTTTAACTATCATGCATGTCAAAGCAAAAGCAGCAAATTCTTACGTTTCAGAAGCTGGAACTGCAGAGTGTTTGACATTTTTGCCAGATAAATGTCTAAAAAGATGAATAGAATAGAATAGAATATCTTGATTGTCAACTGGAAATCAAAGCAGCTGCAGATCAATTTTCAAGAAAGAACTGTTTAATTTCAGCCCTTTTAAATGACCATGATGACCAACAACACAGAAGTGTAAATCTTTAGATATATACAGTGTATTAGGTGTCGATATTCATGTAACTAAGGAAAGTTATAGAAACAGTGGCAGTCGGCTGGAGGTGGATCAGTGGGTGGTAAAAGGTTAACTGCCTTTAATAGAAATAGCAGCGGAACAGACTTGATGCACATAAAGAGACAGTGAGAGACAAAAACAGATGCAACACGTCACATTTGTCATGAC
Organism: Acanthopagrus latus; assembly: GCF_904848185.1. Lineage (NCBI taxonomy): Eukaryota > Metazoa > Chordata > Actinopteri > Spariformes > Sparidae > Acanthopagrus > Acanthopagrus latus. The sequence continues at coordinate 15,382,753 of NC_051059.1, read as the reverse complement.
ATGGTCTTACATGAGAAACGGGCGAGGCCGTCGCAAAGACCTGGCTACCGCTGATGGCCCGGCTACTGTCCAAAGCGAAAAAAACAACCATAAGAATCCCAATTTCAAAGACAAACCTGATATCTGCATGATGAAAAGAGAGATTTTGTGAGATCTAGTGGAAGGAATGCTGTTTTCTAGTCCCGGTGGTAAAGGGGAACACATTTCAGCATAGAAACAGACTTTGACACAACACTGGAGCGCTTTCCCGTGAAGTGATTGCTCGTCGGTATCAATCACTCACCGTCTTCATCTCCTTTGCCTCCCTCCATCAGCGTGGTGGTCCTTCTTTTTCCAGTCTAGTTCTCACAGTTACTCCAGGTGTTCCACCGTTACCTGTTGCTAGTCGAGGAAAACAACTTCAGCTTCCTTCCTTCCTGTTTTGGTTGCGCAGTGACAGACATAATGCAACATTTATTTGTCTGGTAAATATCGCGCTCTGAAGGCCAAACATTACAGTGAAAGTGAGGTTTATAGGGAACCAATCTATATGTGGATGGTCTTCAGACATCACACTGCGCAATCAGCATTAACTTCAGAAGGATAAGATCAGCAAAAACAGAGTTGTCTGTTGCCAGTAGACCTGAATACTGATTCAACATCCTGAATATTTCTGCTCGTGTCAGTCGATGGGTTAAAGATGCAGTAATTTCACTCCCAGCAGCAGAACAGCGGTGCGACACCCCTTTAATTCCTGTAAGGGACAATTGACCTTGTTGAGGTAGAGGGCTGCTAATTCTCCGAAGAGTCTTAGACTCAGTATGATGAATGAGATCTCTTTAATACACACGGCGTGGAGCGAAGACCTGAAATGTTCTCTCCAGTCTTCCAAATGTTACCGACATAAATACAACAGAGTAGGGGTTAAATACTTTTACAACAGTTGTTAATCATTTCTTCCCCAAACAATGACTCCCAGATGTTTGTGACGGTCATGCCTTCCCCAGGACTGCGACCCTTTGAGACAGTAAATGTCATACTATATTATATCCTGTCAATACCCCAGGCAGAGAGCACTGCCCCTCATGTGACCTTCTGACCCTTACACTTAAGGTGAAAAAGGGAATTCAAAACTGTTTGATTTCCCACTTCGGCTCGTGGAATCATTAAAGCTTCTTGTCTTATTTTGAAAAGATTGAGCTGGCAGAGAATGGCTGAAATCTGTTGTGAGCGCGGACCAAGTGTTATTACACCATGTAGGCTATTAGACTGATCTAATACCCACTCTGACACCTGTGCTTCCCCCTGGTGAGGGTTCACCTGCTTGTCCTTCCAATCTGACTTGTTGACTTCATTATATACTAATGAAGCCGGCGTCTCCCAGAGGGCTGCGCTGCATGTCACTGTGATGCGCTGCGCCACGAAAGCCGAGCTCTTCTCCACGTCATCAGAAACGGCCCCAGAATAACATCACTCTGACAACTCTCCTCCCCCCCGTGAGAATGATGAACTTTACCATTTTCAGACTAATTTGATCTTAATTACCCCCAATGACTCTGAACACAGGAGCGACACAACACTTAGGTGTTGTTGTTATCCGCTGCTCATTACGTAGATGAAAGTCGGCTGATGGATTTCACTGTCGCAGGAGGTGTGTTTCTGCGTCCATCAGTGTGCTTCCAGCCATGCAGGAGATTTGTAATCGTGTCGAGGTGGGGAGTCATGCAGAGTTTAAGTCTCACCTTTGTGAGATAATCATCAGTGTCGTCATTGACTGACACCTGGAGGTAATGGGCCCATGCAGACGTCATAGGATGCTGTGAAACGTTTGGCTAGCAGCCAAAAATCAGCCAGCTACTGTTGAGAATCGTCTTGCTTAATAGTTTAGTGTGTAATATAAATAGTGACAGAGTGTCAGGAGTTCTGAGGGGCCTAGGTGACGTCTTCATACAGTTCATTTTGTCTAAACAACAATCCCAAACACAAAGCTATTCAGTTAAAATAGTATAAAATGGAGAAAGGCAAAAACCCCTCTGATTGAGAACCTGGAATAGCAAAATATTTGTCATTTTCAGCCAAGCAGATGAAAGCGATTATATAACATAACTCCACAACTGTCGGATGGATTGGTACAGATGGTCATGGTGCCCAGTGGGTTAATCCCTCCGACTGTAGTGTCCCCATGACTTTTCATCTCGCTCCATCATTAAGCTAATGTTTAATTTGCCCTGTACTTTGATTATACTCTCCTCGCCTGTACTTTGTGTTTAGTGCTAATTAGCGAACATTAACATGCTAACGTGCTACACGAAGGTGATGATCACAGTAAACGTTACTTTATACCTGCTGATTATCAGCATGGTGCCCTTGTCATTGTAAGCGTGTTAGCCTCAGGTGCAGCACAGCTGTAGACTCTTAATCTTGTGTAAAACGTTTTATATTTCCTGCGATACAAGTGTGGGTTTTTATTTATTTTTTGGACATTAGGACAACCGCTGGATGAAAAAAAAAATATATTTTGCCTAAAAGTATAGCTTCACAGAGCAGATTATATGTAAGTTAAACAACTAACTGATCCAGTATTTAAATTGATGCTAATGGTCAGACTTTACTTTACTACATAAAAAAAAAACACTTTGAAGTGTCATTTTTTAGAAGTACACACACATTTAAATAGTGTATAACACATTTTAATGCAGTTATAAGCTGATATATGGATATATTCTGTGTTTATCAACTGACTTACATCATCATTCAGAGTTAAAGGTGTTGACAACTGCAGAAACAAACAAACAAACAAACAAACAAAAAATACCCTATATTCATGTTCAATTGCATTATGATGTATTATAAACCATTTATTACATGTTTTATACTGCTTCTTACACTATAGTGTTACTGTGCTGATCAACCTTCTTTGACTGACAAACTGATGTATTGACTGACTGATTACATTTTGGAAAATGTTTAGAAATTTGATTCTGAAGGTTTTTATGATTTTTACCAAACTGAACAGGTGTTTTTTTTTTATGTAAGTAGTTTCTGCAAAGCAGGTTCTCCTCACGCACTTTCTTTCGTTCTGGTAAGAAATAAAAAAGTCGTCCAGTTCCTCCCTCAGGAAGCACTCACTCGGCGTCCAAAATAATTTAAATGACATTATTAATCCTAAGTGAGCTGAACATTCAACTGGCAAAGTGTATAACCTCCCATAGAGCCTGAGAACAGAGCATTGCTCAGCGGGTGACAAAAACTTTTAATTAATCTAAAAGAAAATGTTTGAAATTAATCATCAATCTCTGGAAATGACAGACAGGAATCACAAAATAATGGTTTTCTCCACATGGTAGTTTAAAGTACCCCCCCTGTTATTAAGCCTCAACACAAAGATGTCTGTCCCAGCGAACAGTATAAGTTTCCATAATTGTGGAGTGACTTTTGTGACACGGATGAATGGGGACAAATTTTTCTTTTAACGTACTGTAGATCATATGATTGTGCCTCTTTCTGTAGTGACTCTAAACTGGGGCTAAAAATGAAATCCTTTCATAATCAGCGCATCACAGTTGTCACATCACTCTCAGTGTCTGTATGACTCAAATCCAGAGATCTGAATTTCAACATCTCAGAGCGGGAACTCTCTCATGGGAATATTATTCCACTGCTTGGCTTTCATTCGCACTTTGAAGTAAACTGATCTGTAAGAGCAGTCCAACTAACATCTTGTAGAAAACAACCTAGATAGAAACTCAGGCTCAGCTACAGTACAAAGGACCTGGCTGGTACCAAAATGTCGAAGGTAGCATTTTCAGAGCAAAACGCAAAAATAGGAAACAAGACATGGAGCCTGAAGCTGCACTGGCAGCTCTGACAGGCTGCTAACATCAGCACGCTAGCATGCGTACACAATGTCAACGCTACAGGTCTGGTTATACAAGAGAAGAAGTAATTTTCTAGGAAGATGTCTGAAGCCAAAAGTGTTAAATAATTAATTTTTTAAAACACACGGTGATGATCCGCCTTGTGTCCTGGTTATTTACTGTTATTTCTAATCCGTCGATGTGGACAAATGAACAGTAATAGGACCAGCATGTAGCATAACAACGTAGCAGCTTCTCCTATTAGCACACCAATCAGCGGAGGGGCTAACAACACATGACACTCCCGCACCTGCTCCACCCTGCAGCGTCTGAATGTAGCCTAACTATGCTGCGATGAATCCATGCAGCTGTCCGTGGTGCTGTTCTAGCAGAAGGATTTGTGTTTTTGCAATCGTCTCTGAATATTTAATTGTCGAGTTTTTTGGGTATTTACAGAAATTTAACTGTAAACTTTGGAAAGGTGCGAGAGGGAGGGGTTTTCAAAGCTGTCCAACCATCCATCAAGCTCTTCCGATGGAGTATACAGGATGTTTTAGTCTTTGCCATGTTAACCACATTAGTTTAGCATGTTGCCATGCTAACATTGGCTGAGTACCATAAAATACAGTCGAGGCTGATGGGAATGTCACTTGGTTTGAGGGTGTTTTGTCGTTAATTAAAGTAAAGGGCAAATTATAATGAGCGATGGATAAAGAGTTTAATACAAGTCGTCCTCTTGTGTGCTGCAAATTTAATAAAAATCCATCCAATAGTCGCAACAGTCTTGACGAATGTGTTGGACTGACCAGCTGACTGATCAACAGACCAACATTATTGATAAGCTAAATCATCATGATCATCATGTCGGATTTAATTTCTGCCAGAGTAGATGTTAAATCTGCATTTTGCTGCCATTCGCCACCAACGTGAGACAGAACGAAACCATCCTCGTGATGTACTTTGTAATATTGCTTTTGTTGAGCACCAAACTGGGAGACATTTATCCAGAAGTACCAGCTTTGTCCTTAAAATTAAAGGCAACACACAGACGTTGACTTCAAAACGCCCACATTCATTATCTATACGAGCCCACGTTCTGTCAGCGCGTCCCTTCATGTCAGTGTGCGACAACTCTCTCCTCCACCCACTGAAGCGACCGTAAATGTGTCAAAATCTCCACCGTAAAAATTGAAATAGTATTTGGAAGCGGTTCCCTCTGTTGAGTAGATGCTTCGCTTTTCCTATTAGGATTTCGATTAGGATTAAACGGATGTGGGTAAACCTGAAGATGATCCTCCTACATGCAACATGCTTAAAAAGATGTTCCCCTCTAACCAGAATTGAAATTTTTGAGGCAAACATCCAATTTTGGCATTAACCACAGTGGGAATAAGAAACCTCGATGTTTGAGAGTAAAAGCTGTTAATCCCTGATACCAACTACCTCAGCGCAGCTACGGAGCCCCTGAGTAAAGAAACTGTACCTCCTCCTAAGCTAAACCCCAGCAGATAGTTAACTGCAAGTGTCCTTTATTTACAGGCCTACTTTGCTGCCAGGCATAATCATCTTATTCACAATGGATTTTCTTACAACAAGGCTCACTTGACAGGAGGCAGACTGAAATGCATTGTTTGTTGGAAGTGATTAATTGCGGCTTAGTGCGGATGGAAGCTCACAACAAGGAGGAAATCTTTGTTATTTTTGTAGGGGCTTAGTGCGGACGCGGCCACACCAACACTTTCAAGTTAGCCCTGACGATGACAGGAATCCACCTTTTTCCGCAGCAGACATGTTTGCCTTTGATAGCAGGAAAAGCAAGAGGTGCATTTCAGATTAAATGTCTGCCAGAGAGCAGAAACCCGAGACTTAAATGTAAAGCAGTCATTATTTATGGTCTTCTCCTTCTGTAACATGTCTGAATAGCTTTGTTCAAAATTGGGTACAATCTTTTCCAGAGCACCAGTTTGTCTTTACTAAAATTACTTTTGTGTTATCCTGACATCAATATTTCACATTTTAATGTCACACTCCTCTAGCTCTCCCAAACAAACAATTTCTTTTCTGAGATCTGATAAGGCATCTGGGTGGTTTTTCGGATACAAACTACAGCAATGTGTTTGTCTTGTGCTGACTGAAGCCAAGTCCCCCCCCCCCCGGCAGAGTCTATAGCCGATTAGCACCGCTTGAGTAATGAAGCCAAAACAAAAGAATTTGAATGAGGGAGTGGTTCCGATAACAACAGCAAATTAGTGGTATGACTACCGACAGCTTCATACATATACCACGCTCAGTAGTAAAACAGATAACAAAAAACGTATATAATTACTGTGCAAATTGATGAGCTGAAGATGCTGATTGATGTACGTCTTTGGAAGATTTTACCCATCATAATAGCAAACTTACCTGAATATCTCAGCTGAATTTTCTACACTAAAGAAGCACTATGTAGTTTTGGAGAAGAAATTCAACCTCAGTATTACTGAGGTAATAATACAAACACAGAAATATATTTTTTTTTCTAGAACTGAATAAACAAGCTGATCTGAGAGGAAAATAAGGTCCTCAGAACACAGTTTGAGGCTAGAAAGGTGGCAGGGTCCACCGCACACAAATAAAGTAAAACAGTATAAGAATTGGATTGTCCTTTAAAGTCAGTTCATTTATTCAGTTTATTCAGCTATGACTATGAAGAGTTTCTCTATTTAGTTTTGTTTACTTCTTTTTTTCTGATCAGAATTTCCTCCCCAGAGCTACATTAGAATCAGAATCAGAATTGTTTTTGTTCCAGATGCTCTGTGCAAAGTAGAATAGAAATATAGCATGAATGAAACAAGAGATAAAGATAAAGGTATAAATGAAATAGTAAAGTAGACAATAAAAGTGCCCCTTTAAGCTTTAAGGATATGATATGCAACCTTTCTCCCTTTGAAATGTCTAGAAAAAAGGATTCTACCCTTGTTGCATAATTTGTTGAGTTGTGTACTTACATTATCCCAAATGTTTTCAACAATGTTCAAACCAAGAAAAACCCCTAACTTAATGGTGTGTTTCATTTAGTCGCCTGCTGCTGTAAGTTCTGGGCAAAAAATAAATGACACATCAGAGAGTGAGGGAAGAAAGCGGCAAATGTGACCAAAGACTTTAAAACTTGACCTTTACAATCTATTAATAGAGTTTGATTGACAATTGATGTCTATGTGACTGCTTTTAAAACTGTCATCAGTCAAAAAGTATATAGGTTATCAATTACAATAATTAAATGCAGCTACATTTGAAACATAAACTGTCTTGGTAGCATAAGAGGATATGTGCACTGGAAGTCTTTTAACGTACATTTTTAAAAAAACCTGCAGGACCTGCTTGGTGCTCGAGTTTGAAAGCTGCACAGCTCATAGCGCCAACTCTGAGATGACAACTCACTGAGCAAAGTGACAGACCTGAGATCTGAGAGTGTCTCAACACAATCCCTCTGCCCCTCCTGGATCCTCGGCTTCAGGAATATCAGTCTGAGTCACACTGACAGCAGTATAGGGGAGACGCTGACGTGAATCATTCTCACAGGTCGTCCGTGAATAATTGCACACTGTTGCCCCACTATCGTTTGGTTGGAGGTGACTTCGTTTGCATCCGACTTTCTCATTGGATGCGAGTGGTTGGTTTTGTGAGATATAGGGAAGTGCAGGCGTAGGAGTGGATAATGGATTTGATACGCTGACTTTGTGTGAATGACAAAGGTATCAGATTGCTGCTCTCATATTACCTGGAGTGCAGACACTCCATGAAAAGGCCCAACATGAGGTTGCATAGATTTGAATAATAAAGTATTTGCTACCATTAGAATTGACTTCCGACAGCAACATCTTCTTGATTTGAGTTACGCTAGCCGTGAAGCACTAAAGATGGCAATGTCAGTCTGGCTTTCTACTTTGGTCCAGACTGAAAATCATCAACTACAAGATTAACATGAAACAACCATTCATGGTTCCCAGAAGGATGTATTCTGTACCAGCTTTGGTGATCTGACTTCATCAGAACAATGTATTACCAGCAGGTCAAAGCTTTCAGTCATCCAGAATATGATCTTGTAATATGGAGTGAACTCAGTTGAATGATTATGATTTATTTGGGTAAAATAGACAAAGGAGAGTTTCCTAATGCTATTGTGTTGAAGATTGTTTCACTAAAAGTTAAAACTAGATCGTTTTTATTAGTTCCTTCCTCAGTTTTTGTTAGATATTGTTTCAAAAACCTGAGATGAGGAGCAGATTAGATGGATTAACACAACATTTTGCGCAGCCATTCCTGGTCCCCAGATGAGGAGTCCTGCAGTCTAGTTAAATAGTTTGGTTTGTGAGCAGTTGCTTTCAAACCTGTCTCTGACTGTACATGGTTGCTTTCAGCTACTTGCTAACAGCAGCATGCCAACATGTTTTTTTTTAAATTTTTTGGTGGGGGGGGGGATTTATATGTCTTTATTGATAGGGCAAATTGAGAGAGATGACAGTGCAAAGGGCCTCAGGCCACTGCAGTGAGGGCAAAGTCGCTGTACGTGTACTGAGCTGATGGGTGCTCTGGAGGCAAATTTTTTGATGATCAGGGGATCACAACAGTCAGCATGATTTACTCTCTGGGGACCATGAATGTCTTTACAATATTTGACAGCAGTCTATTAGCTGTAGAGATGTTTCAACCTGGATCACAGTGCAGGAACAGCATTGTTAGCGTGGCTTTAAAAATACAAACTCTGTTTCTCAGATCTCTTCTGCTCATTTTCACATCTTGGCTCACTCAACACTTCATAGTATATGATGTCATAATAACTCAAATGTGACTTAACTTGCACCATCCTCACATATGTAATACTGCCACTTTCGTGCGCTCAACATGCAAAAAAAACCTTCCCATCTAGTGGGCTGCCATCCTTTGTTACCTCACCATGACTGCTGAAGACCAAAAATACATTTTCAAACTCTACTCTTGTTATAAAGACATCATGACAGCCACGTTACTTTCCAGTAGATGAGTCACAGCATCTTAATCAAATTTACATATTAAGGGTTTGAATATTACACTAAGTGACATTATTGGTTAATTTATTTCCCTGAGTGTGTTTTGAAAACATTCAGATTTAATTTGGGACCCATTCCAATTAACAAAATGTTAAATTTATGGATGAATGAACACAATGAAACAAATGACTCCACCGCAGCACTAAAAGTGGTTCACAGTCATCCTGCAGAGTGAAGAGTCCTAGTTTAATGTACTGGTTGTGTTTATGCTTTAGTCAGAAACCACTGATCCTCGAAATCTGAAGAGTTTATATACTTTTTTAGAGAAGAGATTTCCTGCTGAATATGTATTTGACACTTGTTTTGGTCTCACTTCAGCCTTGGGGAGACATGAAAAACTGTTTGAGAAAAAAGATTCCTCAGTGCCGTTGATGTCCCTCTGCTGATTCAGATGGCTGCAGATACTTTCAGCACACCACACACCAGACTTATCACAGTGATTAATATACATCTGAGTGGACTAACGCACTCTGTCCATTCGTTTCTCTGTCAAAACTGTCACTTCGCCTCCTGAGACCATATACTGGTTAGTAATCTCAGATTCATCTGCAGCCTGGACGATAGATGGAAAAACCTGGTGTGTGTGACATGAAACAAAAGCTTTTACTGCAATCCATCTACAGACGAGGCACGTCCAGCTCTGCTGGAGTGTGGATAAGACCTGTCTGCTGGTTTAGATTTATTAGGCATGGATTAATAGAAATATCCTCTCCGGTTACATGAGAAGAAGTTGTCTGACTAGGTAATCAGGTCACCTGTATATACTGTAGTTTGAGTGGGTGAATCCATGTCAGTGAATGTGTGGTGCAATGTTTCAATTACTTTTTCAATACATACAGTTTAAGAAAAGGAAGCGTGTGATGCTGTGAGAAACTCATCATTCTTTTGCTGGAGAGCAGGACATTTTTTTAATTTATAGAGCCTGTCAGCAACACTGAGAAGCCCTTGACTGATTCATAAATAGAACAGAATCTGTTTTTCCTTTGATATTTTGATGCATTCACAGGCGCACAGTAATGCTGCTATACTTTAATAAAGGGAACAGTCTTTTTAAGCTGCTTACCTGAATGCATAAACAAGCTGCTCCATGTTATAAGCAGAAAATATTCCAGCCTGACAGTGGCGGACTCAGGATTTGCCTAAGTTACACATGTAATGGAGAACACTGTAAATAAAATGGGGCCATTGGGAAGTCAAGATGTCTTCTGAGCTGCCTGCCTACCTCCTCATTCACACTACCCCAGGCGGTGCAATGTTTACCATATAAAACATCTTAGTTCAGCGAATTATAACATGTTACCATAGCACTCAACACAAGCTGAGGCTGATGGGATATTATACATTTCGAGGGAATATGTTCATAAACATTTACATAAAGTAGTTTTGAATTAATTGGCTTTATTGGCATGACATTTGTTATAAGTTGCAAAAGCACAATTACAATTAAGACAATGAGAGAATAAATTTAAGATAATACAATTGCCAAATCTACTCACAGATCAGCTGTGAGAAAGGCTGGTCTACATAGAATGGCATGGAAAAAAAAATTGAATAAAAAAATTAAAATTACCTGGTGACAGCAAGTAGAAAATGGTACTAGTGCATTTCCAAATGACTATCTACTGGTTGTTGCTGTGGCAGGCTGTCCGCAAACCGATTACCTCAGAATTACTTTTAACTAATAAGTAAAGTAAACCTTGAAACTTACATTTAAAATTGTATGAGTTGAAATGCTTTAACAGGTTAAGAATGATCAGTCCAATTAATTTGGTAATTCTTGGTTGGTTTATTTGATTTCAAGTTAGATCTCCTTGTCAGGTTTTACAGTGTATGAGAAAGCCAACCCTCCACATCTTTTCTCCCTTTGTGCGAGACTCAGAAATTCAGCGCAATTCTTTCGGTCAAATTTTGGTAAGAGTTCCTCTTTGATATATTTTGACACTCGAAAGTGTATTTCTATCTCTGCAGCGCCCTCATCACAGCGGCAGCACAGCGGGTCTTCTCTGTCTTCCCTCCCCCGTCTTTCAGTCCATGAAATAATTGTCAAGGTACTTGTATCAGGGACCAAAGTGGTGATCCTTCTGACAGAAAGAAACAGCTATCTGCAGAGAACACAACAGCATTTCAGAAAACTTGTTTGTGACAGCCTCAGCTCCGTTGACAGAGCAAGCCGACTGATATTAATGTGATGAGACGGACAGAAAGCTTGAACCCCACAAATCAAATTCAGAGAATCCAAACACAAGAAAAGTGTGAACAGGAAATCACTATGATCATATTCTTGTTTTAGTCGCTGTGTTTGGACGGATTCAGCTGCCGAGGGAAAGACACAGACATATCTTGAAAAACTAAAAGGTCATCAGAATAACAATTGATCACAACCTTTCCTTCTAGACAACGAAATGTGGCCGAAATCAAGTTTCCTGACACATGGATGCAGCTCGGGGAACTGACATTACCCTCAATAAAACCCTGAAGGAGCACAGATGTCAGCCGGTTATATTTTGAAGAGGACTTCAGAGGATATTTGGTAGAGATGAGCTGTGATATGACTCTCCGTTTCAAATCTAAGGCAACATCAAAATATCCACATTGACTATTTGATCTGTAGAGTCCCTTTGCAGTCTCTATGAATGAATCATCATACACATGTTAATTCATGCTATTGTCCATCTGCTTCTTAAGACCGTCTTTTGAAATATTCATTTCAATATGAAGAATGTGGAAATGTGGAGTATGGATATGGAAATGCATCTTTATTTAACTTTTTTTAAACTTTGAACACTTTGACAGTGTTCATCTGGAAAAATGAAGCTGGATGAAATGACAATTGATATTTATTCAAATTGACACTGCGCTGTGTGTCAGACGCTCTTAGTGCAAACCCACTGGGAGGTAACGCTGCATCTTTAAGCAGCGTTTAACTCACTGATGTGGTTTTCCTGGCTGCACGTAAACTTGCGTATAAAATTATGTAACCAGTCCTATAAGATTAAAGGCAGCGTTTCTCTGTGAACTCGGTCATAAGTGAACATTGTGAGTTGAGGAAAATGAATACAGACCTAAAAGGCAAGTGAATGTTATGTTTCCAGGCAATGATGGATTGATGTTTATTGTAAGTTTTAATTTGGGGAATGTTGCAGTCTCATCGGTCCACCACAGATCCGATGCAGCTTTGCTGTATCCGACTTTTTCCACCTCCAGTACAATTTCCACCGTTTCCTCTCACACACTTATTAACTGACCCTCCTGCTCCATCTGTTTGTGCTTACAGGATGTAGAACAGAGTGGGACGACATCGGGTGCTGGCAGAGAGCTGAAGTCGGACAGGTGGTCAACTTATCCTGCAATGAAGTCTTCCAGCATTTCTCCAGCAGTCAAGGTTGGTTACCACGTCAAACACAGGAAAGAATACCTCATTAATTAAAATACAAACAGTAATGTCAAAGTCTCATTCTCTCTCATGGTGCACTGATGCTCCACTACTAACTATATTTATCTGTACTGTATAATCTGCCGTGCTGATGCGGGGCGGAAGTCACTCTGATGAAGGAGCACGGGATGAATTATTCATGTGTGTTTGTTGGCGAGAATCTATATTATGCTCTGAAAAGTTCTTGGCAGGAGAAATGACGTTAAATCTTATCTTCAGGGCACACACGTCATAGTCTGACATCCTCTCGGGCTGTTAATTTGTTTTTCCCGAAAGATAGTGCTGATGACTCGGAGAGAGACATATTCTGAAGTTTGAATAGTGTGGTCATGGCAGTGTTGTTGAGCTAAAAGGTTTTTTTATATATTTTGATATTATTTTTTTATATATATTTTGTGAAAGTTTTTTTAAGCACGCATATTTTGATATGGGTGTTATTTATTCAGTCACAAATAATCAAAGTGCTCTGATAAGTGAATTGTTAGGTTACAGGTCCCTTTTTATTGTTTGCATTGGTATCAGCGTTTCAAGGACATCTTTATAATTCTTAAAATATAGACTTCTTTGTCTTTCAGTCTAAAGACTCACAGTGTAAATTAACAAATGCCGGGCTGTTTGTGCTTTGTTGTCGTGAAAGAAACGTCATTATGATGGTATCATTAAGGGAGATAAGGTCAGGATCATTAGGGAATAATGTCCTTTCCTCTTTACCTTGATGGGAATCATGTCTCATTAGGATCTGAATTGCAGATCACTCACACAGACCAGAGTTTGTGCGGCTGGCGGCATCAGTTCCTGTTTGCATTTCTGCGGGTCTTCGTTCAACCAGTGCAGCTAATGCCTGCACAGCAGCATGTGCAACCCCAGAAGCTGACAGCCGTCTCCTCACACCTGCTGTTTCCAAGTGGACGTTAACCCGGACGAAATGCCAGTAGACTCGAACAAGGGCGTGAAAGCACCGATTGTTTTCTGACTGAACGCATTAATGGAGCAAAAGGGTCTGGGAGGGGGAAAGTCAGCGGATCAGCTCAAATGTGCTGAAATTCAAGTGTGCAGGATGGCATAGCAGCAGTTTGAAATGTAGAAAATGACATGCTTGATAGCTGGGCTGTCACAATATCAGATACTCATATTCATCATTATTGTGGCGGGGGCAGCTGTAGCTCAGCGGGTAGAGCAGGTTGACTAGTGATTGGAAGGTTGCTGGTTCAAATCCCAGCATCCAGGGGGCAGAACTGAGCTGCATGTTGAAGTATCCTTGAGCAAGATATGAACCCCAAAATTGCTCCTGATGTGCAGCTGGCCATCGGTAAGGGCCCTGTGATGAGCTGGTGGCGCGTCCAGGGGTGTACCCTGCCTTCGCCCAGAGTAATAACTGGGATTGGCTCCAATGACCCCGCAACCCCTTGAAAAAGGGAGGATACAGTGGTTACATCTCCGCGCCCCTCACGGATAAGTGCCAGACAACGGAATGGCCAAACAAATACAAAATAAGGATTATTTAATTTATTTTTTTTTTTCTCGCAAATATTCACAGTAGTTGTGTAATGTGTTTCATGATAAAAAAAAGAGATTAACTCTCACTTTCAACAATATGGGACCTTTAATGCCTTTCTTAATACCATTTCCTGTTGCACAAGAACATAAATAAAAATATCCTTGATAATGAGGCAGTTTGAAGCAGTAAGAAGAGCTATCTGTGTTTGGTTTTAAGATGCTGTTTCCCAGAGGTGCTGCATAAAGTCAGTGGCTCTAACTGATGTTCAAATCTGAGTATCAATGGGTTTTAATGTAGTAAATCAACAGTAAAGAACAGAATAATTGCTAATTGGTCCGTAAGGAATGTGAGATTATTACATTATCAAAGACAGTGTCTGAGGACCAAAACAAATAAATACACTGTATGATGTACTGTGGAAATATCTGCAATGGTCAGAACAATTAACTAATTTGAACTTGTGCTTGTCTTCAGGCTTTGTTTACAGGAACTGCACTGTTGGTGGCTGGTCAGAAATGTATCCACCCTATGAGGAGGCCTGTGATTTCAGTGACTACAGCGAGCCTGAAACTGAGGTAAACACCCATGTTGTTGTAATCGTGCCAATCAGTTAAGCATTCTCATATTGTTTCTGCTTCCTCCTCACTTGTCTTCAGACCTATTGGAGCCACGCTGGCAGCACGCGGTGACGTAGGGACACTTTTAGCATTGACATCCTCACCGATTTTGAGGTTGAGGGATGAATCCATGAAGGACAAACAGACATTGTTAGTCTTTAGTCTGACCACCTGCTATACTGTAGTTCCTCGATCTGGTTTGTGTCTTGATAAGAAATGTGTGCGTGGTTTTTTTCCTGTTCCATTGCTACGTTTGTTGGCATAAGATTGGTGACAGTTCCCACCCTATAAACCCAAGTATACATAAAACGTGCATGTTTAAAGCACATTTGGTGAGTTTGAATGTGTCGATGGAACCAGTGTTGGAAGGTTACTTTTGAAATATATCAGGTTAAAGATTACTTATAACCCTTATGAAAAGCAATAAACTATTCACTTTTTACATTTATTTGACTACTTTGTCATTACTTTCCTAATAACTGGTTTAAAAAAGCTTAATTAAACATAAATTTGTAACCCACTGGACAGGCATCGACACTGTGTGGTGTCTAATAGAACGGCTTTGATCACAGATAAATAATGAGGGTTAGGGTCAAATTAATGATTGAGCTTTTCATTTCCATTTTATTTATAGATAATAATGAAAGTGCACATGTAGTAACGCCCATCCCACTCAGATCCACAGTTTCAGACATTAAGTGTAACATTTCACTCCTCAAGCCATTTCCCATTCATACATTTGACATGCATCACAGTTTATTCACACTATCCGTTTCTCCCTCTCTTCAGACGAGTTACCTCTCCACGTTCAGACGGGTTTACACTGTGGGCTATGCCACCTCACTCATCTCCCTCATTACGGCCATAGTGGTGTTTACAGCCTTCAGGTAAGGACCGGGACAGCACACACTGTTCCCGATACACACACGGACAGAGGGCAGTAAAAAGGGACAACTGCGATGCTCACTGACCCAAAATTTATGGAGTTCAGTGCCCAAACTGGAGTGTTTAAAATGCTGGTGGTGAGCAAAACACAAGTATGCCAGACACAGATACAAATGTCCAGATTTTCCTATGACCGACTGTTAGATCAGTAAAGGCCCCTGTGAAGCAGTTGTTATGCAGAGAGGCTCGTGGATCCTCTTAAGCATGCAAATTCATGCGGTTGTTGTTGCTCCTCTTCTCATCTCATGAAATGCGGATTTACATATAAAGCATGAGTTGTGCACGAAGCATGATGCCTAAGAGCCTGTTTAGTGACTAATACTTTTTTATTTTATTACACTGGAAACTCTTACAGTTTTTCAAATTGCAGTTGGGCAAGTTAATGACAGGAAATGACAGAACAGCTTATTAATTTACTGCATAATGTGACACAGTGTTAAAGTGAACAGTTTAAAGCAGCTTTTAAAGACTCATATTTTTGGTTTCCCTGCCCACACATGCCCCCAGAATGGCTGGGTCTTCCCCTCCTCATCACTGCAGCCATTTTCAGCAAACAAGTTCAGAGAGGATGAAAAGATGAATGTACCGCTACCTGCTCTGCATTAAGCGACAAAGTGGCAAAGTAAACAAGTGTGGGATGAATAAAGTCAGCGTTGCAAAGATCTTTCTCCGCAGGGTTTGGTAGAGCCTATTACAGAATAATGGAGATCTGGCCTTTGCTTCTCTTGGTAGTGAAAATCATGCAATAACTATCAGCTGATGAGATCTTTAAATATTAGTTAAACTAAAAATGGGACACCAAGTGCAACAAGCAGTGAGCAGTCATTCACTCAGACAGGATATAAACAAACCCTCAGGCTAGTTGCATTGTTTGAGAGAGAAAACCAAGCCAAACACTAACACTGAAACCATAACTGTCTGCAGCTAACATCCATCGTAGCTCACAGCCCTGGTTCAACTGGGGTCTATTGAAGTTGACTGATGATAAGTGTACTTTTGGTGTCATCTCCAAATGAACTTGTAGCTAATCTGGCACAGCTGAAACAACTAAAATCTTGACACATATCCATGTCAAAACCAGTTGTGAGAGCCACAAGAATAAAACTGAATGCTCATGCCAGTTTGAGTCAGCTGGATAAGTAGGCAATTATTAAAAAAAGCAAGATTAAGTAACTTTTTTTTTTTTTTTACCTTAAACTAACATGATATATAGATATTACAGATAATATAACACCTTATAGATGTTTAACGTCACTTAACGTTAATGTCTGACATGATACTCATGTGACAAACAATAAAGCTGATGTCATTTTGAAAGACGCTGCTTATTTACATGCTTGTGTCTGCAAAGTCGAGCTAGCAGGCTATTTGCTAGCTTGTGAGTGTTGTTTTTCACGTCTGCTTTTGTGTCTTTCAGGAAGTTCCGCTGCACCAGGAACTACATCCACATCAATCTGTTCTCCTCCTTCGTCCTGAGAGCCAGCGCCGTTTTCATTAAGGACACTGTGCTGTTTGCTGATGAGAACCTGGACCACTGCTCTGTCTCCACGGTGAGACGGCTAATTAGTCAATAATGTTCCCATCATAGGGCGGATTTGCACATGTGCTGTGTGATTGAGTTAGCCAAGGACAGTGACAGGAAAGAGGAGTGAACCAGGGGGAAGACATGTGGTGAGCTGATGAATCATTTCTCTAGAATACTCACTCATTAGTTGACACGATTGATTTTCTAAACAAATGTGTCTAAAACAATGCATCATATGCATTAAATAATGCTTAATGCATGCAGGAGATCATTAGTGTCTTTGCTGCTGTGTAGAAATAACTTAAAACATCAAAACTACATCCTACCTCTCATCTTAATAAGCCCTTGGTGAGTGACTGGGGCCTCCCTGCTGTATTTCCTCAGCAGTGTGTGTCGGTTCAGTGTTAAATCACTCTGCGTTGCTGTGTCTCCTCCAGACGGCATGCAAGTCAGCTGTGGCGTTCTTCCAGTTCAGCATTCTGGCAAATTACTTCTGGCTGCTGGTGGAGGGCATGTATCTGCAGACCCTGCTGGCCCTGACCTTCGTCTCTCAGAGGAAGTACTTCTGGTGGTACATCCTGATTGGCTGGGGTGAGTAGGGATGACAGTCAGGTGATGTTCGGATACACAGATACAGATGGTTGAGAGATTGAAGGAAAACAAACAACAAAAGTGCCGTCTAGAAGTGGCGACTGTGAAGGTTGTAGCGTATAAACATCATGTTCACACTCGTCAAACCTCTGACCCTTCGTGCCATATGAAGAGGGGAAAGCGCCATCCATGATTAGAACCACGCCCATCAGGGCAGAAATGTCTCATCACTGGATGAGGGCAGTCACTCAGAACAACTTTTTCGTGATTTGACACTTCCCTTGAAGGGGACGAGTGGACCCAAACCATGCCAGAAAAAGTCCCCCCCACGGAGTAACACATTCGTCAGGGTCAAACATTCAAGCCTGAACTGTTCAACTCTCTCAGTGTGTTCATCTATGTAATAAGAGTTTCATATACTGCAGACTCTCTACTGTATAACATCCCTCTCTTATAACTGTCCATTGACTGTTCTTGCTGACACAGTCTGATCTCGCCCTGCACTGACATTCTGAGGGAGAGTTGCTCACCTTCTTTCTCCTTTTCATCAAATGCGCACTGACGACTTTCCGACCCTATTTATGGACGTCTGCCACGCAGATCGGAACTTCAGTCACTCACTTTTCCTAATGAAACACAATCTTTACTCTTTCAAAGTCACTTAGATCTTTTCCTGTAGTCATTTTGATACAATATCACGATCAAACAGTCCTGCTCAGCGTTTTTATACACGCCACAGAGCACGACTGAATGCTGTTTGCTTAATTAAACCATGTGTCGCACCTGATTTGTCATCTGTTTGGTACGTGCACATTAAACTTATAACAAACAAAATAAACACAAAATCACATAATGAAATCTGAATCACTCAGTCAAGCAGGGACATATTAAAAGATATTAAAAAAAAACTAAACAAAAGAAAAAAACACCGATATTAGTCACTCATCACACAGACTATTTTTGGAGGCCAAGCATCAATTGTTACTGTGTTGCTATCGATAAGCTTTATTGGATGAGCAGAGTGAGGAAAATGAACTCACTTAAAGCTAGAGTTGGTGAGTTATTTTAGAAACCTATTTCTTGTGTTGTATCCGGAGAAAATGTCTTAAAATCCCCAGAGCATTCACTAAATCAAATACTCTGAGGAAAGAAGGAGACAGGATGAGGTGTCTGTGGCTGTCACAGACCTCTAATGAGCTCATCCAAACACTACGCTCGTCGCTCCAGAAGCTTCCTTTCCGACCGAGGTTTGTTACTGATGGCTATGTTCCTCGCGTTCATACATCCGTGGCGTTTAACAGAGTTGTTTATTCGTGTATTTATTAGACTGAGAACAAGGCGAAGAGAGCTCTGTGAACGTGGCAAACGAGCTGCGAACACACATCTCTCAGCTGGCCGGCGAGAGCTGCGGGGAACCAAGTGCATTCATGTGTTTTGGAGGGAGACCTGAAGGGACGGGGTGGGATTTCTTGGTTGGATACTTTTTAAAATGTAGCTTGATCTTGCTGGTTTCTTAGTAGCTCCAGCTATAAGGCATCAAACAGAAAGCCAAGTGATCTTTTGACCCCGTGTCGTTCAGGCAAATTTGACCGCTGGACTGTGCATTCATTTATCTCCAAATGTTGAACGTACTCGGCTGTCGGCGAGTGTGTCGGTGTGTTTGTGTTCGGCTCAGCCTGCGACTGGACTTTAACAAAAACAATCAAAAACACTCTCTTCTGTTCTGCTCCCTCTGGTCCCTCATCCTTCTCCCCTTTTAGTGTCTGTTTCTCTGGAGTAGATTCTCTGAAGTTTTTTTTTTTTTTTTGCTGAAGTTGGGAAAACACTTACATTTTTTGTTATCTGGTAAAGGTTTTGTAGTCTTTGCCGTGGATCAGCAGCATTCAAACACTCGTTTTACATTCTATGATTGACTTGGTATTTTGCTGTCTATCTACTGTATGTTTCGTGGGCCTTCACTTCATGAGAGTGGAATGAAAGTATGCTTGAGTTGTGCAGTCTCAACCTGCTTTAAAGCCCTCGAATTCATTCACAAACAAGTCAGCTGAGTGCAAAACAAAGTCACTCAAACGGGGACATCACGACGGTTTCATCTGCGCGGGGGACAGCGCTACACATCAAACAAGCGAGAATATGACAGCGTGCAGCTCAGGGGACATTCTCACATATCTGTGACTTAATGCTGGCGAACATACGCTGAAATAGACCTAAGAGCGTGGCCTACTTACCACACTTCGGTGGCTCAAGCCGGGCATAATAAAACTGCAGCCAGCAAATCTTTAATTAATGTAGTCTAAGCTAAACCCCCCTGACTCCCATGCAAGTCCAACGCTGATTAATAGACTGTCGTATTTTACACCCTGATGAAGGCCCTGTGCTGAAATGCATTGGCGAGATTAAGAGGATTCTTCCATAGATACCTCTCTGCTATATGATATATTCACATTCAGTTTAGAAATCTCCAGACAATAACTCAGTCCCTAAAACCTGGGAGCGTTTTATTTACACAATAGCAGCGACGGCAGCTGTACATGCTCTCGTTTTTCGCCGCTCTCCCTTTGTTTCCTCCCTTATCTTTTCTCCCCTCAGCTCTCCACAGATGTCGTGAGAGCTTTTCCTCCGTGTTATCCTGTGTTGCTCAGTCAACTGATTCCTATTTTCTTCCCATTTTCATCTGATTGTCTTGTTTTCGTTTCCTGTTTGCCAGGGAAATGTTTCTTGGGATGGTTCACAGCCCCTGTCTGTATCATTATGATCCTGTTGCCACAATTTTACAAGGCAATGAAGAAACTCCAGGCAGTTTTGGCAGTTCAGGGCAGGTGAAGTAGCTTCATACATGTTTCGGACACAGAAGCTGAGATTTCTAAGTCAGTTCCTTGAAATTTTAACTAACGTAACCTACAACTGTCAATTCAAAATTTCCAGAGTTTTTTTTTCTCTTTTTACTCCAATCTGCTTATTGTAAGAGTTAATGAGACATTTTTATGCTCAGTAAGTGCCGAGACAAGTGAGACAGTCGCACGTGCATTTCTAATGAGGAGAGAGATCAAACTTATGGCAGGATGCGGTGAAGTGTGGCAGCAGGGCAGATGCTCAAATCCCCCTTCAGTCCACTTGAGCAGATCCTCAGGGTACGAGCACAGGTTGTATCAGTTGTCATGAGGAAAAGTTCCTTGCTCAGCATTCAGGCAGATGTGACTGTTCAGGTACGGAGCTTTTGTAAGCAAATATTTAGTGGGGTGACTGGGGGAGCCACTGTATACAATAAGATAGTTAGAATTACTTCTGATTTCCAGAGACAGAAGTACTGTAGGGCAAATTGAGGAGGAGGTTGTCAAAAGAAGTTAGAACTCTATGTTTGCTGAGTTATTCTTTTGGTCTGTGAGGGGGCAAAAAAGCAGGTTTCTACCCTTTTTAGGCCAATAGTAGCGCTTAACACTGTCTCACTCCTGACTCCCCAACTTTTCTCACTCTTTATACTTCTGCACTACAGGGGCACTTCAAGAAGTGACGCTAGAGGGGTCACTACAGCTTCAATGTTAGAAGTGTCATGAGGCCAGGCTGCGTTATTTGACACATTGAGTGTAAGAACAGGCTTTAGCAACATGGCGGAAAGAATTTTGATGCCAGTTGAAATGATCGGTAATACATTTTGTATAAAAATACATGGTTCACAGGTGGTTAAACCAACAGACTTATTCCCTGAATGTTCATCTAGTGGCACCATCAGGTTGAAATTTTAGTTGTCTTGAAATGCCTTGACAACTTTCGGATGGATAGCTTTTAAAACTGGTCCCGATTTCAGCACCGTCTACGTTTATGACTGAATAGCCTGAAGGTTGAACAAGTTAAACGTATAACCTTGGCTCAAACCATCAGCGTTTTAGCATTGTCAATACAAGCACGTAGCTTTTAATCATTCATTCAAACCACCGCTATTCCTCAGCAGACACTCACAGAGCTGCTAGCACAGCTGTCGTCTGAGGAGGGTTGATGAAGGAGAGCTATCACCGTGTTAAACTTTGACAGGAAACCATACGAGCCGGCTAAATACCTTCACAGATGGTTCAAACATAAGCATTTGTTGCTAAGGAAGATGCGGATGTAAATAATGCTGTCCTGAGGATTTGTTTTGTTACTACCCAGTAATTATGTCTGTGTGGGTGCTCACTATCCAGAGTCGCTCTGACGTGACTTATCCAATTTATTATTTTAGTCTGTACCATCTTGCTTCCTCTCCTGTCTCTTGCCTTTATCCTCTGTTGGTTTTTTTCTTCTGGCACTGGAGATGCAGGTTGGACCGCGGATGAGGTTGATACACAGTGTTTTATATCCTTGGCAACATTTTCATAAATCATGCATTAAACATGTGGTCAGGGCTTCAGTGTCGTTCAGATTAATTTTACTTGGCAGTAACACGACACATTAATAATTAATCTTTGCTCTTACTTTCTAGGGCTCCCGTCGACAGTTCTTATACTTTGGGTGCTGACCAGATTCTTCTATGATGACACCGGGTATGATGTATAACAAGACACTTAGCAAGCAGCTAACATCTTTTTCAATACGTCCCTGCTATAATAACATTGCACCACTTCATGTCAAACGGTGGTAGTGGTAATTCTTTGATGACACTGTTAACATCGTACTAATGCTGAATTTCATCTGGCTTTAACTGCAGTTGCTGGGACGACACAGAGACTGTCGCTATTTGGTGGATCATTAAAGGACCAATCACAGCTTCGCTGCTGGTGAATGGAGCACCACATATGAGTGGATGATGAATGACTGAAAATTATCTATCTGAAACAAAGTGTCCTGCGTTTCACTTGGCTATCACTGGCTTATTTTAGCAGTTGTAGTTTGCTAGCTACTTAAGATAACGGTTAAAGTAGAGCATAAAAACTCTGTTAAATCCGTTTGTACACTTTTGCTCTTTTTTTTTTCTTTTTGAATGGCTAAATAAAACACACCAACATTCAAAAGTTTTTTTTACAAGCCTTGGCTCTCAATTCAACCCCATGTTTTCCCCATCTACGGAGAAATCCAATGTTTGACACCTACTTACAGTTGGTTAGCAAATGGCCACTGAAAAGTAATTTCTCTTAAATTCATAGATACACAAAGACAATTTAACGCAAACGCTATTACCGTTTGCTTTGTGACAGTGAGTATAGCTGAATGAATTGTTTTGCACTAAAATACTTTTCTTTTTTATTTCTCTAGTTTCTTGTGTATGTGTGGATTATGTCATTTGTGTAATTTCTCATATGTGTTTGCATGTGCTTTATCTCTTCCAGGTCAACATTGTCATCTTCATCAACGTGATACGGATTCTTGTTCAAAAGCTTAAATCCTCAGTCATGGGTGGAAACAACGACACTGGACATTTTATGTGAGTCACACGTTACTAACACGGTTGGACCTTCAGACACTTGCGGCAAGGATTTTACCTTCTAAACGATCACACAGTTCGACTTAGTCTAGAAGTGGTTGTTCTTACAGGGAGCTTTACACGCTATCAGGGCGGCAACAAGGATGTATAGGAATATATGAATCTTATATCACAGTAAAGTCAGCATATACCATGAGCTTCAAAGAGTTTGGGGCAGTGGAGGGGCGCTGCATCAGCAAATGGTGTTGGCAAGCGAGTGTCTCACAGAGCAACTGGTGAGAAGTGTCAAGCTACAAAGGGCTGCCTTGTGCAGCTGATAATGAGATTGGATGTTACTTCCCAGCAGGTAACCAAACAGCTGATGAGTGGACCACTGATTGTGAGGGATGAAAGAAGCAGCTGATGCCAATCAGCTAATGCAGGCGCCACTCCAAAGAAGCTAACAAACTGCCCCATATGTGACTCATTTTTCTTCACTTCCAGTTCCCGTCTGCCATTTAAAGAGGATTTTATCACCTCACCTGAGGATGAATAACTGATCTGACCAACAACAGCATTTGTTATCCTTTTTTTTGATAAAATATATTTATATGAAATATATTGATTATGGCCACAGAGTTGGGACTAAAGTCAGTAAATGATCTTTTAAAGAAAAAAAAAACAAAACGTTAACCTGTAAAGTTTGTTTCAGCTGTGAAAAACACAAAGTGACCAAAAGCAAAAGGTCAAATCTTATGTTCGAAAAGTGTTCTGGTGAGACAAAGATTGAAAAAATAAAAGGGAAGGCCGAACATTTCCTAACAATGTGCACAGCCTTCCCTTCCTTTCTTTGATGCCTGCCTGCGAGCCACAACAAGAATGAGTGCAAAAATTGAAACCAATTTCACACACAATTAGAGCTCTTAAAAGAGGATGCCACCTAACCAGCATCAGATCTGACCACATTCCACTGTATAACCCTCTGTGACAGGGAGCAACAGAAACCTCAAATCTGTTGTAACATTCCACCTCTTTGTTCCAGACTGAAATATCTCAGCTATAAGCACTAATGGCTAGATTCCTGACACATATACAGACTTTTATTGTCCAGTGTTAATGTAATTTCAAGCAGGAGAGACAGTACAGAGTAAAGAAAATGTTTTTTTACTGCAGTTAAGTGATACTAAGTTTTGACATAAAGTCTTCGTCGATAAGACACTACAGGGAGATTTTCTGATCGAAGGGCAGCAAGAAAAATCCCCTGATGGAGTCCAGACTCTGGTAGTGGCTGTTGACTCTTCGCAGATGGAAAGACTGGGTGTGGATGGGGAGGCAGCGGGGCATGCAAAACAAAAACCAGCTGCATGAATGAACTAAGGCAGGGAGGTTTTTAAAAGGACAGCAGCCATATGATAGGCTAACAGTGAAGGTTTTGTTGCTGCGCTATTGGATAGAGGTGCCCGGCTGATGCGAGCAGCTGATACCAATCGACAGCTTGAGATAATTAGGCAGGAAATTGTGAGTGAGCACTGAGAGAATGACAGGATGGCATGAGGAATAGTCTTGAAGACCGCAAATTTGCAAAAGAGAAGTCATGACACTTTTGCAAAACAGCCGTGCCACGACAAAATGTCTGCTGTGGAAAAGGTCCATCAGGTGGAATCCCCTGACATTTGGAAGACATTTAAATCCTCCTCAGGATGAATTGTATTAACTTTAGTGATCCCCTGACTTTGTCTTAATGCTAAGCTTAAGCAGTAACGTGATTTTATTACCTTAGAACAAGCCAGAAGGAAGAGCCCAGTGCCAGCCCAAGCCTCCCCCCCCTTTATTTAATATGTAAAAAAAAAACAAAAAAAAACAAACTTTTTTTTTAATTTAATTTTTTTGGTCTACAATAGCTCAGGACCACTGAACCGAACAACGGCTCTCAAGAGGGTGTTTTGTAGTTTTTGTGTTTTTAAAAAGCTGTGGTGAGGGTCGAGATTAGAGCCACTAAATCTTACACACTGGACCTTTAAATTGCATCATGTGTACATTCTGTTGTGTGCAGTGTTAGCATGCTGATCTAAGGCGCTAAACATAGTGCACAGTATTTGTTACACATCAAACTCTGTGTCAGCTTGCTGTCATTGTGAATTTGCATTAGTTGGCTAAACATTATTAATGTGCTAAAATGCAGCCTCATAGAGCAACTCAAGCTTACTTTCCTCCACAGAGTACAGTTGGACACAAGACTTTTAAGTTCTTCTTTTAAAAGTAAAGAAGCAATTGTTCAGTGTCATGGTTAAACTGCTGAGTATGAGATTTGAACATGTTGGGAAAAGGATGGCGGCATCTTTGAAGAGATTGCTATGAACAGGGAAAGGAGAGTGAATTGATGAAATCCCTTGGCGAAACACTGAACGATTCCTCGCAGTCCAGAAGAGAAATTGCTGCGTCCATGTACCTGCTGTGGGAGCCCAGAAATCCGGCTTCACTGAAAATGAATCCCCCCTTTTTCCTTTTCACATTTGGTCGTTGCAGATTCCTGCTCAGCTGAATTAATTTAGAATGAGAGCAGCACACAGAAATAGATCCAGATGCCAGAAATAGACGTCTCCTCTATCGGCGTACGACAGGATTGTTCCACCGGTTCACAGAGTGTTTCGCACTTTCAAAAGCTTAATCTCTACCTTACAAACTTCAATTTGATTCAGACAGATCTGTGACATTCACACAAAGGTTTAAATCCCTGGTGCGACAAATTACAGACACGATCCTATTACAGGCTTGAAAATAATCTGATGGGTAAATTTTCTTTAGTTTCAATCATTCAGCAGCAGAGCAGTGAAGTTATCCACGGTCGGAGTGGTTATTTTAAATTATTTAGACATTTCAGATGACTTGTTGTTACGTCCTATAAATGTAATCATCAGAGAACCAGACAAACGTCAGACGTCATTGTCGATGTTGCTTTAATCAGTGTTTATTGATCCATGATAGATTACGACTTGACTTGGCTGTGAGAAATCCAGATTGTTAGATTTGTGCCCAGATAGTTAAAATGAGAGAATACACATGTGAAAATGAAGAGTAAGAGAATAACACTTTTTTTTTATTATTGGATGCATCACACAGGTGAAGAATTTTTTTTGTAGTAAGTGTCACCACAATTAATTGATACTGACGCTATATTTAGACATCACTGATTCGACCAAAGCTCTGAGCACAATGCATCATTGTTTTGTATTTTGACATTTTAATCTCTTGCACTGATAGGCCGGCTGACGGTCTTCTCTCAAAGGTTACTAAAGATTTGATCTGCCACATCCCGTCTGCCTCTGATGAAACTTGGCCAAACGTTACGTTCCGTCGTTGGTTTCTGGCATTTAAAAGTAAAACGCTGATTGGACTGACACCGATAAGGGTGCATATTTCACACTCTGAAAAGGCCACGATGACTACAACTACAGTCTTAGACTTTTTTTTGTTTGCTCTCTTTAAAGCCCCTGAAAACTTGGTTTGAAATTATCAGGTTATCTTTGCAACACTACATTTTAATAAGAGGGGTTAAAAGACATTATTAGTAATTTAGAATTAAACACTCAGAACACGGTAACACAAGTAAACTCTCATCAACGTGGTGGCATTTAAGACAATGCAATAACAATTTGAACACAACATTTCACAAAATGTGACATTTCACTAATGCAGCAGCATTTCAGAGAACAGCTTTCAAATAACAGTGTTTTGTTCATTTTTTTGTGCATGTTTTCTGAAATGTTTCTAAATCCTGATTGGTTCATGGGAGTATATAGATGCTTCTTTGGTACATTTGTATCCGGTGTTTTGTTTATTGGCTCTTGTGCATACAACTGTGCACTGCCTGGGACTATTGATGAAACAACATTTCACTAGATTTGTGTGTAAAACCTCTTCAAGCTTGAATCCTAAAAAAAATAAAAAAATAGCACAGATAGAACGAAATAATACATCTAACATCTGACTGTTCATGTAGGACCAAATGCTCAGAGTAAGAAGCTAATTGAGCAAATGTGTTTTCAAGGCCTTAAATACGGATTAACATGAGGATCTGCCTTCACATTACCTGTACCGAGGACTAGTCTCTCTTCTTCCCTTTCATTCCTCTGTTATTTGTTTCCCCCCTCAAGGAGGCTGGCAAAATCCACCCTATTCCTGATCCCTTTGTTTGGGATGCACTACACAGTGTTTGCCTTCCTGCCTGAGAACACTGGAGTGGCAGCCAGGCTGTACATCGAGCTGGGGCTGGGATCCTTTCAGGTATGACACAACAGAGAGAAAACAGACAGGGAGCTGCAAAACAAGAAAGTCCAGGTTTAAAAGCTGTATTGAGATGGATCACAAAAAGCGACCAAAGATGAAATGATTGCAGTAGGATGCCTTTAAAGATTTGAGCTGTCATAGCAGGAGAAGATCAGGTGTTAATAATCACACTAATGATGGATCTGCATGCCATCATCAACTTGACAGCTTTTCCAATGGTAACATGTCAAAATGTTTCCCATGAACAAGGCCTATTAGAATTAAAGCTCTTTTGGCAACATATTAATGCAGATAGATGATATGAAGTAAAGATACGATGTTGCAGTTCAGAGTCTGTGCCTTCAACCCAGCTCTACCTTTAAAACAGACGGGCAATGTTTATGTAATTATGACATACTGAAATTTGAATAAGAGAAAGGTCATATCTTGGTCACCACATGTCGCCTGAAGGGCTGAACAGCTGACTGACATGCTAGCCAGAAAAAAACAAAAAAACAAAAAACATGCCATCTTCAACTGATTCAACTGATAAAAAAATGAACATGAAATGTGACATAAAGCACCAATGCTTTGAAACATCTTGTGATCTGTCAATCGGAATGTGTCAACCAAGACCTACCGTGACACTTTTACCTGCAGGCTGAATACATCTACAATCAGTGCAATGCTGTAGTAATTTAAGAGGAGTGTGCATGAAACAAAGACAGAAAGAAAGAGATTCATGATTTTCAAACACTCACAATGTCTCTTGTGTTGCAGGGGTTTGTCGTGGCGCTGCTTTACTGTTTCATGAATGGAGAGGTAGGTGAATGTTTTTGTGATATGAAATCGTACAGTTAGTATAGACGGAGTCAAAGGTCCCATATTATATGTTTATAATCAGTTTTACACAGCTGTCAGAGGTCCAACAACACTGTATTCAAAATGTGTTGACCCAAACCCATCCGTGGTTCTGAATTTCCGCCGTCTAAACGTCGCTCTACTTAGCTCTTCTGACAGCAGGCTGTTTCTGTGCCTGCACCTTTAAATGCTAATGAGCTCCCTCTGTCAACGCCTGCCTTGCCTGCTACAGGCCTCTCTCAGGTAGACGATGCCGCTTGCGCTAGCGGTCGCATGCACTAATGTTTACGGTGGATGTATCGGTATGGCTCGCTGAGGTGCTGTCGTTCAACCATACCAGTTTGACCCAGTATCGGACCCAGAAGGAGAGGCTCCTGAAGAAGTACAGACTCTGTGGCTGCAGCAGGATGTTTCAGAATGTTTCAACGTCTCCGCTGATACAGCCACAGGGGGCAGCAAACTCAAAGTGTTTGAATGACACATGTAGCAGCTTTAACAAATCTAGTCAGACTACATCACTGTGTTTACTACATCACTGTGTTTGTCTGCAGGTCCAAACGGAGCTGCGGAGATGGCTGAGGAAGTGCCACGGTCAGAATCACCTCACGCCGGCCAAGCGAAGTATCACTCAGATCACAATCAGAGCCCGCGGGGGGCTCGGGCGGCCAGCCTCGAGCGGTAACATCTCTTCAGTATGATTTTTAAGAGACTTAACCGCGAGAGAGATGGTTTTTTTTTTTGTGAGAATGTCAGGACCTCAAAGCTCATCTGCTGATGACATTAATTAAACAACCCCTCAGTGAGAAGACCAGAAGGAACGCTGGTGAGTGATCGAGGAGACGTGTCACGATGTGTTATATCAATATCAGCAGCAGCCGTGACCACAAAGGTGCCCATTTCTGAGCTTAATCTGCGTGGTCCGTCTTTCTATTATAGTTGCGGCCAAAAAAAAAAAAAAGAAAATACAAAAAAGTAAAGGGACCCTGGTGCTTTGATTTGTTGGGATGTCACGGTGACACTGTGGAGGGACGAGATCACAGGAGAGGCAGAGCTGGCCCCGAGCTTGTAGGAGGATGATTTTGCATGGTTGTGTTTACAGTTTGGACAGCCGGAGTACAAAAATGAGCAAATGTTGAAGGATTATAGAGAGACAGCTGACGAAACAGTGGATGTTGAACTTGGCTAAATTATTTTATAATGAGCTTGACTTGTCTAATGGCTTTGTGCTGGGCCGAACAGAATCACTGACGCCATTGTTGGTGCAGGCTTAAAACATCTCCTGGACTGATTGTGCACCAATTCATCTGCTGCTAGAGAGAAATGTTCAGTCATGAAGATCCAGAGTGAATGTATTTAATGTTACGTGTTTGCTTGTGTGTGTGAAGCTGCCATATGTTGGTACGTCATGTCTTGAAAGACCTGTCTGCTTTGATGAGCCACCTTTGAAACACGGTATTTGCGGATATTGATAAGCTTTGTTTTTTTTACGCTGCTGCCAGATGTGATTATCCACATTTTTTTTGGGGAACATTTGC
This sequence comes from Acanthopagrus latus, assembly GCF_904848185.1. Taxonomy (NCBI): domain Eukaryota; kingdom Metazoa; phylum Chordata; class Actinopteri; order Spariformes; family Sparidae; genus Acanthopagrus; species Acanthopagrus latus. The sequence goes on along the minus strand of NC_051059.1, from coordinate 15,353,203 downwards.
TGCACTACAGTGGATACCAAATGCAGGGTATGCCAGATATTTATTTGGTAGAATGGCATCAGAATGGTACTGTATCACCAGACAGAGCATTTCAATTGAGGCTGTAACAGTGTCTTCGGATACACGATGTGTTTTTGTAGCTCAACAATTCCAGCTGTGTGTGAGTTTGATGACAGTGGTGGAGAAATCCCTGAATCCCTAGATTTTTAATAGACCATGAATATTGCACTGTACTGTACCATTAAGCACTTTGACTGTCCTTGTCACAAAACATTATTATTTAATGTTGCACTTTATTTTATATTAGTTATATTGTATTTCCGTTGTTGTTCTTGTGGATCTAGTGAAGGGTGGCCTGAATAGGGGAAAATAATCACATTAATAAATGAAACATTTGTGATTTGAGAAGTATGTTTTTGTGCTTGCTCATGTATTTCATTAAAACATTGTAAGCTTTGTTGTGCAGATAAAGAAGGAGGTAGAAGATGCACGGGGCAGGAGAATGTTCATGTATGCTTTTGGCTACCTTGATTTGGATTTTTGGGTTCGTCGAACTTAGCGAAAACTAAAGAAGTTCGGAAGGAGAAACTGTTGTACGCAGATGAGAGCAGGTATACCTAATTTTCCCTTTGCCAGAATGACAAATGCCTCTTTTTGGGTGAAAACAAAGGCTGTGAAAATGCATCATGGTATTCTTATTTCGTGCTCTTAGGTGAAAACAAAGGCTGTGAAAATGCATCATGGTATTCTTATTTCATGCTCTTAGATTGGAAAAGACATCAGAACTTGCACTGAAATGAGAGGGACTGCTTTCATCCATGGTCCATTTTAATGGTTGGGACAGCCCAGAGACAATAAATCACAATGTCCACAAAATACAGCAATTTACCACATAGATTTATTTTGCAGTCAAATTTACACAACCTTCGACATAAATGTTGGACACCAGAACGCATGTTACACATAACACACTGTCACAGGTAGAACATAAATAGCCTATGGATGAGGTTTTATAGATTATTCTTTTGACATTTAAGTTACTAATTCTAATGAATGCTTGTACATAAACATGCGTACAAAATACAACCTCTTCAACTTTCACACACACACGCACTCATACACACACACGCATGCACGCACGCACAGACAGACACACGTTCTCTCTGGAAACAGTTACATAAACATAAACATAGGCCTACAAAAACACGGTCACAAACAACAGGTCGTCATCAAGGGGGCCACCTGTGTGCCAAAAATACTGTATACATATACAGTTAACTGTATATAGGATCAAGAAAAAGACATCATTTGTACACCATGGCAAATTGATAGCAGGCGACATTTAAGAGCAGCAGAGCAACATCAGTACATTCATAAATTCATTGGCAATCAATAGAACTCACACACACATACACTCAACACTTGATAAAACTGGCTCGACGCTCACGACCGTCAAAGAAGAGGCATCTAAACACAGAGATATGCCACACTGAAAATTACATTTGAAGACATAGTTTGATATTTTCGTAAATACACTTTAAAATCACTTTCTTGCAGAGCTGGACATGAAAACTGACACCTCGAAAAATGGGGGAAACAGCAAGCTAGCCGATATGAGCTCGCTTGTTAGCTAATATCTGCTTGCCAGCTGTTTTATCTGTTAGCTGTTTTCACAACAAGCTAAGGAGAAACAAAAATTAATAGTTTCTAGCTACTTGTTAGTAGATATTAGCGAGTTAATATTTCTGCTAGCTAGCTACTATCTTCTAACCAGTAACTATGAATTAGCTATTACTGTAGTTAGCTAATATCTACTAGCTAGCTGTTTTATCTAATAGCTTGGGGAAACAGCTAGCCAGTAGTTAGCATCTAACTACAGTAGTAGCTAGTTTATAGCTACTTTCTAGTAGATTGCTAGTGGTAGACCAATCAATCTTTCAGCAGGAAAGTGAATAAAACATATTCACCAAAATGTCAGACTATTGCTTCAATGAGACATGTGAAAGGCTTTTCTTCGACACATATATAAAGATTAGCATGTTACAATAAGGCTAAATTAACCATAAGGATAGCTAAAAATGAGCTAAAAGTTGCCTGATTTTGTTATAGGACTAAAAAGTGCAAATGTCCTCCCATGTCAAGCAAATGTTTTTTGAAAATCAAACAGTTCACAGTTTGTTTTGAAACGAAAATGAGCAGGAAGGAAATTGTGGGATTGAGAGTGTGGCGCTGTAACAAAATCACAAACTTCATGCTGCAAGTTTGACATCAGGCCTCTTTTGGAAAACATATCATTTGTAGGCTTGTTTTCTGATTTGTGTGAAGAAAAATTACAAAGAAGTAGATGTGACCAAAAAATGCCTCCACACTCCCGCCCTTAACCCCCATCATCATCCAAAATCTAAAGGAACATGGCTGAGAAAAGCAAATAGATGCCAGGCAGGACTTGCACAGCCTCTGTCGAAACACTTTACAGCCACCTTGTGGTAGACAGTGATACAGCACAGACATGGTCAAATAAGGAGTTTTCTCCTCGTTTCACAGACAGTAACAGCTTTGAGACATGGTCGTTTCCATCTGAGCCGATTCAGACTCAGAGTGACAGCTGGTGATAGAACACGTATGCAGCAGCAGAGTGGTTTTTTTGATCACACCCTCGTACACACTTTGTGTTTTATCTGTCGCAGTTGTTCCACCTATTCAACCCTTCCTGACATTAAAACATATATTTTCCTAGTCTGGTTCTAGTCTTTTTATAGTAGTGTGTCTCACAGTTACACACCGACGAAAGCCGAGCAGATGCTTAAACTGATGCATCTCTTCAGTAGTGTGTTTTCTCCGTTTTTAGAGGTTATATTTGTGTTTTATCTTTATATTATTATCCTCTGCAGCTTTGGACGGCACTTTCCCATGTGTGGCTGTTTTCTTTATGATCAGATATGAGACACTGAGCCACACATCGTCCACCGTCACAAGTTATGGCACTACATTTATGGCACTTTGACGAAGAAAGTCAAACATCGATCAATGTAATGAGCTCATAAGTCAAGCATACAAATAAATTACACATAAGAAAAGCATGTACTAGTGTACACTGATACATTTCACATGGCACTAGTTTATGGAAAATAAATATACATCCGTATCTGTTCAACAATATCATCAATTCATGTTTTTTTTTTAAAAGTTACTACATTCTTTTTAATCCACTCAGATGACAGTACAAAAAATAAATATCTCGAGTAAATAGTGTGGATAAACCCCCTCCTATACACATCTTTTCACATTTCATCTTATTAAATGTTATCACCACCTGGAAAAAGTTATTGTTAGCTTGTTTGTGCAAAACAAAAAAAAGAGAGAAAGAGAAAAATGGGCAACACTCCGCGATTGTCAAGAGCTGTCACATTAAAGCATTATGCGTTTTGGCTGTAACAAAATGTTTTGTTTCCGTTTTGAAGCAGTTTGTGTATTTTTGACGTCGGCGCTTTATTTGAAATGGACTTGCAATTATCTCGAATGGACGACAGACGGAACCAAGCGGTGAGATAAAGCAACGATTACGGAGAGCTGTTACTTAGGTCGCGTCAAACTCATGGTGATTAAAATGAAAGGAAAAAAAACAGCAGGACTTGTTTAGTTAATAAAAAGAGAACAAAAAGAAGAATTACACCAACAGACGCGCCAAATATGTTTGCAGCACGCAATGAAAAAAACATTGCAAAGTGACCGACGATAAAAAAAAAAAAACACTCTGTACATTCTCTGCAGGAAATGACCCTTTCTGCACATTATTAGGATATCTGCTAATCTGTGGCACTGTAAATGAAAGTGAGAGCTATTTGTGACCAACTAGGCACTTTGGAATATGAGTGTAGAAGGTGATTAATTAAAAAAATTCAACATGAACGGCAATTTAATATGGCGTTGATGTGCTGAGGCTCAGAGAACAGAGGACGTCTTTTTATCTTCAAGATCTCGTCGAGGCTTCGATTCTCAGCGCCTACATTTTGAAAAGCTGCGCACATATATAAAAAGCACGACACCGCGAGGAGCTTCAGATAAAAGCGTCCCGATGGCACATGTACAGTTCATGTTCACGGTCTGCGTGAACGTCACTGACGAGTCTGTGGGAGGAGAATCTCAACAGTGAAGACGAGCTGTGAGGATAAAACACGTTCAGATTGAAAAGTCTTTTTTTCCCCCGATTTTTTTAATCAGAATGTGTATTCCCTCGTTCACTGTGCTGAACGCTGCAGCAGTGGTTCCCAACCTTTCATTTGTCTTTTTAAAGAAAAGCACTAAATACAAGGTGTTCCTCGACCCTGCTCTGTTTTTGGCGAAATTGCTTTCAAAGTCTTTGCACCTTCACTGTGGTGTTAGTTAGACAATCTTAAACTTGATTATTTGATATTTGGATGCCTGTAAAAAGGGATTAAGAAATATTTGAGCATTGAATGTCTCATTACTGAACACTGGTACAGTAGATTCATTGTCCGGATGTTTTCTGCTGATTGTTTTTTAAGGTCGGTCAAGTGATTCTTATATGTGAAAAGTTTTCATGGTGTTTTGTTTTTATGTTTTTTCGTTTTGAAGTCATTTGTTTGTTCTTTTATGTGAAACTTTCTCTGCTGTTATATTTGGCCAGGACTCCCTTAGTTAAAGAGACGCTTTACCAGGAATGTTCCGATTGAAACATGAAAATGCCTAAAAATCAACTGAAGAATGTATAAAAAAAAAAAGAAGTCACAGTATCTCACTGAAATGCTACTTTCTGGGTGATTGTGCCTCATATTATGTGTAAAAAGATTTATTGTCATGAAACAAGTTTTTGCAGTCAAATCACACCTCCACATCAACACTTGCACATTTCTACGACATTTTAAGTTTTCAAGCAGTTCAATTTAAACTTATTTTACAGAAGCTTGAAGGTAGAAAGTGTCTACGAGGTGTTAACAAAAAAGAGAAACCAAAATAAATGTCATGAAATAGCAGAAAAATATTTGTTTTATGGTAACTTGTTGTTTCTGACACATAACGGACGCCCCCATTCATCCTGCACCTCTAAGGTTGGGAACCACCGCCCTACACTGCTCTTTCATTTTGGCACTACGTTTTTATGTATATACTGTGTGTGTGTGTGTGTGTGTGTGTGTGTGTGTGTGTGTGTGTGTGTGTGTTTATTTAATACAAACAAATATTTCAGAATATATTGGGCAGGATCTTCCGGGTCATTTTACCGCACATGTGATGAAAGTCTACAGATTTGGGCTCCAGTTCCTTTTGTTTGAAAAGGTCATTACAATACTGCGTTATGCAAAAAAGAAACTAATTCTGATCTAGACACCAAAAGTAACTATTTACAAAGTTCATGAGTTTCTTTTCTTTTTCTTTTTTTTTTTTTTGTATATATCTTTTGACATACTCTGTACTTACGGCTGATTGTAGAAAAATGTTTAAATTGAGGATGGAACATTTAAACAATGAGCATTTGTACAAGCAAGGCGAACGTTTGGTTGTTGTTTCACTTTGGACTGTTGTGAGATCAGATCCAGTCAGGCAACCTGTATGGCACTCTGAAGCACATTTACTTTAAACACCGACAGCCAAATATGACCCCTACATGAGATGTGTTTTTTCTCTGTCACAACTTGTACCATTTTTGGCACCAAATCTACATTATTATTATTCATAAATCAAATGATAACAGGGCGCATATATTTAAAATAATTGGTAGAAAGGGGATTTCTAATATCTTTTTTCATGTTTAAAGTCGAGTTGAATTTGGGTTCATTCATAAAAATATTAAATGTATCACAATCTAGTCAACTAGTCAGTCAGCTGAAATGCATAAATAAATCTGATTACGTTGTCAAATGAAATTAGAAATTATGACATCCTCCAAAGAATATCCAGTAAATGCTCTAAGTAATACCTCATTTTTGAAGGCCAAACTACAAAATATAAGAGGGGGCCACTTTGGTCTGTTCTGGTTGGTCTGGATGTACGCTAAGTGGAAACGGCACCTTGAGGTTTGTCTCGTGCCGATCAGACGCTCAGGTGGGGAGGCTGATGTTGGCGTTCTCCGCCAGCGGGCTGGACATGCGTATCTGGGAGCTGCTCTTGCTGAGGATCGACAGCTGAGTCCCGCCGTTCACTCCGCTGCTGGCCAACGAAGGGTGCCTTTGCTGCTTCAGGTCCACAGCAAAGTATCGGTTCACCGTCCAGCTGCGCCATTTCCTCTTGATCTCCGACTGCACCTTTAGGGAGAAACTTCACAAGGTCATTTTTAATGTACTTTAAGCTGCACCGGCTTCATGAAAAGGTACAGCAGGCTGAACTGGCGTGGGCGACACTCTGAGATACACAAGTTTTTGTTAATGTCAACAGTTGTGGTTCCTTTGGAGCGTTTGTACCTGGTGTATCAGAAGTAAGTTAATGATAAATGATAATGACAACATAGCAAAGCTGTTATCTCAATATAAAGTCTTCATGTTTTACATCAGAGGTCAGCGTTTAGGTTTGACTAGCCCAGTCGCCAGAATAAAATGTTGGCATTGTATGTTTCTGCCACAGATACACTCAGAGATGTAATGCTATTTGTCTGTGTACGGTACCGGTGCACGCTGAGGACGCGGGCCTGTTCTTGCAGTATTCCACAACAACGGAACTTTTACCTTTTTAGCTGTTCCAAAAAATGACAGGATGCTTGGCTGCGTTTTCATCATTACTTGTTAATGTTAACAAGCTTTAAACTTGGAAAAAAAAATCATTTTACAAAGACTGCTGGCATGTTTGTACGGTCGAACCTCTTTTTGCATATTACTAAAAGCACGAGTTGATGTCATGAATTAATCAGCACAGCTTTCATGTCAGTTTGTTCCACTCTGTCTGATGCTTTAGTTATGATTGGGTCTTTAAGTACTTTAAAATGTACGTGATATTTAACCGGATTACACAAACTGTGACTGAAATGTATTTTGCCATCATTTATTCTGGAAATTGGGTTGGTTTTGACCAGTGGCATCTAGATTATATTGTGTCATCAATAAATGATACAGTGTTTATCAATCAAAAAAATAAAGGTTTAAAGTAAATTTTTACAGCATTGCAATGATACGTACACAACACACTGAGAGCAATTCTGGAATAAATGATGTCAGGGAAACCTAAAAGGTGAATGTGTTTATGAACCGGGACCAAAGCTTACCTCTCCATTGAGGAAACAGTAGAGGACAGCTACAACAAAGCCCTGAGGAGGAGAACGGAAACATTAGGTCAGAGAAAAAAAGGTGGAAACATGCTTTCATTTTTAAAAAAATTGGATCATTATCAGCAAAGACTAAGGACGGATCAAAAAGTGTCTCACTGTGGGACTTGGAAAGGCTTTTAAAAATGTTATGCTACTTTTACTGAAAGTTGTACTACAAAACGATGTCTGCTGACAGCTCTGAAAAGCAGAAACTGTAACGTGTCATCATGTCTGTGACATTTTCTATGAAATAACTAGGAACTGCTGTTCAAGATGAAGTTTGTATTTCACTCTGAGGATTTGTTTGTTATTTTCCACATTACAGTTGCAGAAGTTATACCTGATATTCTATTTACACACATTGGCAAACATATATAGGTTCAGGAGAACTAAATAGGACGTTGGTATTTGTTGCAATTAGACTGTGTAACTTATGCTGGTAAATATGTTTATTTTTTGCATAAAGCTCAGTGATTTAATTGGTGTAATTAACCAAATAAACAGCCGTGTTCATAGAAAGTAAGAAAACAGCTTAAAATTCCTTTCACAATTTTTCAGGTGATTCGTTCATTATTTGCAGTTGGACGACATTATCACATTTCTGTGATCAGTTCATTGCTCAATATATTACTCTTGTGTTTTTTTGAATATCATTGGTCCCCAAAAATAATACGACACATTTCATTTAACTTTTATTACAAATCCATGATCATGCATATATACACTCATATCCCAATACCCATTACTGATTTTGAGAAGTGTAACCTAGCAGTCTGATGATTAATAATAACAATATAATAATAACAATTTACACTCACACCGAGTAAACTATTGACTGTCTATTATAGAGGTGGTGACTGAGTGAATTAGATGATTTCAGACATAGCATATATGTTTACTCAATTATTGTGTTCAACTGGACACAGTGAGAAGAAACATCCCTTATTTAAAAGCTTATCGATACTTTTGTGAATCCTGGTTTGTGTTGCTATACCAACTTTGTTTGTTTACATAGTTTAACAATTGCTTCCTGCAAAAAAGAAGAATACATTTGAGCATCACTGGCCGTCTCCCAAAGAGCCTGTTTGTATTTATCAACCTATCATGTTCTCTCATTCACCATCTGGTTTGTCTCTTTAACTGAAACTGGACCTTCGAGAAGCTGAAAGAGCACATAGAGAAATACCTGAAAGGATCCCAGCCCCAGCTCAAAGACCAGTCTCTCCCTCTTGCTGAAGTCCTCAGGTGAGAAGGCGAACACAGTGTAGTGAATACCAAACAGCGGGATGAGCAGGAGGGTGGAGCGCGCCAGACGCCTACACACACACAAACACACACAGTTTAATAAGATTCAGGTATTTAAGTCAGGTTAGTGATGCGATGTTATGACACATTTCTTTTACTTAAATAGTCATAGTTTACCGCTGACATGTGAAATATAATCCTGTAGTCAGATAGATATGTATTTATCTCCTTATCACTGCAGCAGGTATCATGCAGTAAAACACTGTGTCTCACATAGACACAAGGAATGGAAATACACAGAAGCACACAACAAATATGGAACTGGAAGACATAAATGTACGAACACAGTGCTTAATATCAATACAGTGCAGCAGTGACCCCCAGAGGTACTTAAGGAGCAGAAGAAAAACATTATACTCTTTCACTGTGAAATGTTAGAAAATGTACGAACACGAGAACATTTTGTGCTGATGTTTTACCACTAGCACCTGACCTTGATTCTAAAAAAGTTGGGACGCTGTTGATTAATGTTCCCAGTCATGTAGGCCATGTTAATTCTAAGTGCTGTATAGTAGGCAACTGGACTTGTTTCAGTTTTTTGGAAGACATTTCACCTCTAATCCAAAAGGATTCCTCATTTCTAACAAACTGGAGAGGAGTTGCAGGCTTTTAAACTGTGTGGGAGTGTCCTTACAGAGTCATTAAGAACACGTGTGAGCTCTGAGTTTAAGAGTCGTTAGGGCCACTTGTGGGTTGTTTATCCAACCGGCCTTCATGTGGGTTGCTAGGGCTAGGTTAGTGTGAATGGTTATTAAGATGTCTGGGGAGGGAACTCAGTACAGCATTGTAGGTGGGTGATAAGTAATGTTGCAGGCCACCTCCTCTGTTCAAAGACAGCTGTTCCAGTTTGATATAGATGGATTCCTTCACTCCTCTTTCAAACCATCTGTCTTCTCTGGCCAAGATGTTTACATTATTGTCCTCAAAGGAATGATTTTCTCCTTCAGATGTAAGTGGCCAACAGAGTCTTGACCTGAGGAGTCGGCCCTCCTGTGTTGTGCCATTCATTTACAGAGAGGTTGTTTTGCCTCCACAATGCACAAATCTGTGCAGTCTGTGTAAAATGTTTGTTTGCAAATGATTACAGTCTGTTTTTTTATTTACATTTCACTCAGCATCCCAACTTTTTTTGTAACTGGGGTTGTAAACCAAATCTGAAAACAGTTTATAGTAAGATACACAATAATGTCAGTAGTTACTCAGGAACTACTTGGTAAGTATAACTGTAATTTAAGGATGTTATCATACCTGCCAGCATTAGGCTATGACTATGAATGAGATTTTCAAGGGTATCAACAAGTGCATTTTGGTGCAAAAGACTTGAGCAAGAGTAGGTATACATGACACACAGTTACGTTTGGGCTCACTTGCCCAAATAAACAACACCCTGCCTTTCTCGTTCTTTAGTAAAAACTCACATTTTTGTGTACCTTAAAGTAAAGTGATGTGTTAAAGTGCTACCTAAACACCTGGAGTATTTTTAGCAGATCAAATTTGGTGAAAAGTGACACATTATGAGTTTGTGTGTATGTTTGTTTGTCTTATGTGTCTACTGTTATCAGAACAAGGAAAGAAAGCTAAGGGTTCAGGGTGCATTCACACCAAATCCGGTGCTGCGCAGGGTGGTGCGGCGCTGATGGATTTTCACTCCATGGTCCGTGTGTGTAACGTGTTGGGGACCCCCACTGATCAGTTTGCCAAAAGGTGAAGCTGCTACGTTGTTATACCACCAGCATGCTGGTCCTGCTAATGATCCTAATGATCCTACTTTCACTTGAGCAAAGAAGTTAAGCCAGTGCTTGTATTTTGACCAGAGTCTGTTTTTACACTAGTATTAATTTGACTAAACAATATGTGTACGTTTGCCATCACTGCCTATCAAAGGTATGTCGGTATCAGCATATACGTTGTCTACGGAAGCCGAGATTGGCCATGGATATTTCTTTTTTTCTATGCACTCTTACCTCGTGATAACGACTTATTATCTGGTTATCTCCATATAACAAAGGCTGTTTTCTCGTGATATCGAATTGATTTATTTCGTTATCTCCATATAACAAAGACTGTTTTCTCGTGATAACAAATTAATTAATAATGTGTTCCGTAATATTAAATGATTTAATAAATGTTTAATTACGTTTCACATTACATTGCTAAGTTAACGTTAGCCTACATTTACGTTACCTTAGCTGAAGCCAGCTACGGAAGCCATTCTTGTAGGTTGAAATCAAGACGAACACATGATGAATTAATTCGTCATCATGAGAAAACAATCTTTGTTATATGAAGATAAGGAAATAAATTAATTCGTTATCATGAGAAAACAACCTTTGTTATATCGACATAACGAGATAATAAGTCGTTATCACGAGATAACAGTACATGAAAAAGAAGAAAAATCCATGGCCATTCTCGGCTTCCGTAATTGTCTGATATGTGCCAGTATAATCTTTATTTATGCAAAACATCATGCAGCGAAAGATTTTTAAGGGTAATTTGAAATTATTAAATCCTCAGTAAAGTCTTCTGTTTAAGTGATCTTATGCCATTTTAGACAATAAAGTTCTATGTTAAAATATCCTGCCTCCATGTCACTAGGTTTTAGATAATCACATATCAGCCAATATATCGATGTCAGAATTTTGGAAGTCCCTAATACCGTTCTCAGCATCTCCCCCTAATGACGAGTCTCTGTCGGCTCTAGTCCTCACAAGTATAGAAGTACAAACATGTGTGAGACACAGAGAGAATGAATATACATTTGGGAGTTTAGACCATTAAAAAAAAATCTGAGAACCCCCGGTGTAAGGCACACACGACATACACACACATGCGGTCAACACAAGACAGACGCACACACGCAGACACACTTACAGTGTGATGGTGGATAACTCTGACATCCTGCACGAATGCTGAACAGCCTGTGTGGGCTCACTGAAGCATTTCTGAGCACAGCTGCTACACAGCACAAAGACAACACAACAATACAACAAAGACAGTGTCTTTAGGGACACAAACGCACAGTCTCGCACACAACACATACACACACGCGCAAACGCACGCACGCACACACACACACACACTCTCACACACATCTTCACACTTGGTCACGCACGCACAGGTCTAAGCAACAGATGAAATGAGATTATCTGCTGGGCCTCAGAAGACGGCTTCCTGTGGGAGCAGAGCAGGAGTGATGTCTGGCTACAGTACAACTCCATAATGAGGCTCAAGCTTCCTGCCAACAGGTACTACAAATGAGTATATTCATGAATATCTGCATTTATAACTATCTAGGATGACACATCAGATAGTGTATAATAAAGAGACAATGCCAACTGATCTACATTTAAAACAGTAATGGTTACACAGACCAGACTTGGCCAAAAAATGCTATTTTTCATTTTGTGTCTAGGGTGTCAAATAGTGTCTGATTAAAGGAAAAAGCTGGTGCTATTCTGTATTTTTCAACAAATCCCATGAGAATCCCATGTGTAAGTCCTTCTTTCAATACTTAAACCCTGTCTCACTCTTAAACCCTTTATTTCTTACAGTAAATGTTTAAAATCAGGTCACAAACTCCTGAATCCACACAGCATGGCATTGAGTAATGACTGAACTGTCCTTCTTGGGTGAACTGTTCCTTTTAAGGCCCTTCAAAAGGCCTTTTTTGAGCTTTTGCACTGCAAATGAAGGCGTCAACCAATCGTGATGTCACGATAGGACAAGACTGGAGCCCTGAGTTGATCTACTGAGATGAACCTGGTGAATGCAACTTCTCTCTACCAATTTCACATTTTCGTGTCGTTAATTCATCATATCCCCGGTGTGTCAAAGCATTTAAGACGACAATGGAGCTCTGTGTCACAGAGGAATTAGCTAAATGAGGGTTTGTTGGTCGCATCAATTGATTATTTGGCGTTGAAATTCTCGTGGGATGTATTGTCACTAAGAGAAATACAGAATATTGCCAGCACAAGGGAATCACATGTTTATGTGCACAGCGCACAAGAGATGTTAAAATCCTGTCAATTCACTTAAATCATTTTTATGCACAACATTTTCTCTCACACACACGGTGTCGCTCTGAAGATGTACATCACTGGAGCCGGTGCGCTGGATGACCGCAACTTACAGGTAAATGCTTGATTCGTTCCCTCCGATATCAGGGGATTGCAGCTTCTGGACCAGGATGACGATTATTCCAATGAAGAGGACGAAATTGATCTGAGGAGATACAAAATGTGAGTCTGGAAGGCTCATTCAATAAAACATGAGAAAAAAAAACTGAACAGACACATCGGAATCTGCCGCACCATGATAGAAGCCACGACTGGTCCCTTGATCACCCACCAGAGGGCAGTGTTCTCATTTGTATCCCAGCATCTGATGAAGGAGGAGGAGGATGAGGAGGAGGACAGTACATTTCAATAATCACTCAGCATGCTCTCCTTCACTTTCTCTCAACACTTGGTAAGACACAGTGGCATACAATATGTCAGTCAAGTGGCCATTTGCAGAGTATTGGCGGACGGGGAGAGAGAGTCAGAGTGGAGTGGGGGATTTAAAATGGAAGCCAACTATAAAAATCTATAATTTGACCTACTCACAATGATCAGTCAAATTATTTTAAGTGTTATTTGTTTACTGACATTATGTATTGTGCACAAGAGACAATGGAGGAAACATCCACAGTCTACCTACTTACTCACATTATCAGCTTTTACAGTTGAATGCATTAAATGATTTCACCAACACTGTCAAGGTCTCAGCTGTCTCCCTAAATCTAGACTAAATAGACCTTTAAGTGAAATGTTGTCATGTGCCTTACACACTGTAAACACGGCAAACACTTGACATGCATTTCTTCTTTTTCCGAATGTAAAATCTGAAGTCGGAAGAGGAGTTATACCCAGTGTCATGGAAGTGGAGCCTCAGCACTGCCCAGACTGTGACGCAGATGGTCGGAGTTCCTGTAACAACGGCAATTGTTAATGAATCGGAGAAAAATACGGAACTATTGTCATAATAACAGTCATCATGTCACACATGAAATTAGGATTATAGAATTAGGAGACATATTCATGTGATTGTAAACTGGTTTATTCTGTATTTATCTGTAAATAGATTAATGAATAAATAATGACCACTACAAGCTGTTATCATAATCAGTAGAAGTGTTTGTCTCTATACAGTGTTGCTACTTCATCTGGGCCTTCTGATGAAGTCTGGCTTCAATTTAAAAGGCTGTTGCAGCTAATAAAAACAAAACTGTTTTGACGTGCCTTTCAGCATGAAGACATACCGTATAGGTGATGAGAAGATAATATATCTGGTGTATCTCATTCTACAATCTATTCTTTTTAAGATTAAAACACTGAGAGTAAAAATCTAAATAAAAGTGTCTAGTCAGAGTTGAAATGGGGTGATAAATTGTTGAATTTACAGTCCCAACAAAAGCAGAAGTGAAGAGGAACTGCTTTCCAACATTACTGATAACCGCTCCTGAATGGATACTCACCCCATCCGACGATGGTGTACCAGTAGAAGTAGCGTCTCTCCGGAAAGAAAGTCTCCACCAGCAGAGTGAAGAGATACAGACCTTCAATGAACAGCCAGAAATAGTTGGACATGACACAGTAATGGAAGAAAACCATTACTGCTTTACACGCCACCTGCACGTTTAAAAAAAACAAACAAACACACAAACACACAGTAAGAGGCTCATTAGTAGAGCAAAGGCAGAGGGGCAGGATTTGTTCAGATTTCTTTAAAATGCAGTGTAAATTCTTGTAACAATTCCAATTACTATCCAACCCAGGGAGCAAGAGCAAATTCTGCAACCAGGGTTGCAACCATCTCAGAAAATATCATGTTTTCATGGAATTAAGATTAACTGTATTATAATTATGAAAACAGAGTTTATTTGGCCCACCAATTTCTAGTAAGTTGATATGACCTTGAAAAAAACCCACACTTTTTCACAACACCAACAGGGTGAAATTCAACACTATAGATCAGTGCATATACATGGTATATCGCCTCAGCCCTATCTGTAACACAACCAAAAACAAGGGCTGAAAATGTTAAAGTTATCAGTCAGTTGTTTAAATTCTTGAACATTTAAATATGTTGTTGACATTTAGGTGGCTGTTTGAGCGTTAAACATGGATTTTACATTTTGAAGCTGCAAGAAAATCCTTGTACTGCGGATAAGTCTTTCTCTGAAGAGCTCAAGACAACACACGTCTTGTCACTCCTGTAAATCACAGTGCAAACAGACACCGATGTCACCGCGGTGACGGGGCAGCAAACACAGCAATTAGCCTAAAAATGTAGCATTTAGCAGCCACTGTTTGTTTTCACAGCAGTCAGGTGGACTGTAATCTAATGACATGGTGTTAATTAAAGAGTCCATATTCTGAGTGGGGTCAACCAAAACACAGCACTGATCTGATTCCCGGTGCCACGACGCCATGATGGTGACCTGTGATTGCCATAGCAACAACGGTACAGCAGCGGGTTTGACAAAAAGGGCAGAGTACCCATTGATATGTTAATGAGGCTCTAGTAGAAGATTTCCACTGGCCTTGCTGAAGCCATTAGCGTACCTAATTAGGTTTATTTATCATGGCTGCTTAACAAGAACGAGCAATGTGTTGTTAGCAGACAAAGGCTAAGAGCTTGTTCTGCATTTGTAATCAGGGACGTATTAGTCATCTAATAGCGTGTTTGCTTTTTGTAAAATTCGCATGTGATTGAATTTCGTACAAAGGTGCATTTCAAACAGGAAGGACTGGAGGAGAAGTGTTTCAAGCCATCCGTCTTTATATCTCAAACGGAACAGGCTTGATCTTATTTTGACACGCGTGCTTTCCCTTTTAGAAAACGAGTGGCTGCACTCGGATGAAATCCTTTAATAGAGATATCTGGAAACCATTAAACCAATAATCTTGAAAACTACCGCCAACACTCTTCAGCAGACTTCTCATACAGCTTATTTTTGGCACAATAGGGACCAATTATAATAAAAAAGGCTTAATTTTGGAATTATCTGCATCAGATTTTAAATAATGAAAACATTAGCCCTGTGACTTGAATATAACTTATTCATTTTTCCATTCATGTATGACCAAATAAGCAGTCATGGTTGTTTCCTTTCCTGTTGATGAAAACTTCAGATGAATCAGATGAATTCAGATCATTTATCTACCACAGATAATGTGTATTTTAATAATCTCAGGTCTTCAAGTAATTGGTAATAATTGCAGAGGTCTTCAAGTAAAGATTACCTTTCTTATTTCACCAAACACAGAAGTCGAGTTATAATAATAGTTTCGCACCAAACGACCTCGATGTCAGTGATTCTGGGTTGTATTTTTATTCAACGTCTGTATTCTGTTGTAAGACAACTGTACCAGTTAGATATTTGATCACTGCTCACACTGTGGTGATCGGCTGTGCTGTGAGATCAACTATACTGACGATTACAACATCATGACAGGTTTTGAGAGGATTTGGCACAGCAAAAGGTTGTCAGTCTTGTGTGAAAAGAGCATATAAAGTGGCTGCTGTTACTGACTGTGTGAACGAAGCAGTGGTCGCTGTCCTCTTGAGCGTACAGCACACCGTCCTTGATAAAGACGGAGATGGCCCTCAGGATGAAGGACACAAACAGGTTCATGTGAATGAAGTTCCTGGTGCAGTGGAGCTTCCTGGAGAGAAGAGAGAGAGAAAATACATCACGTGTTATCCTGTCTTCAGTCCTCAGTGTCCAAAAAAGCAAATTTAGCAGTGCATAAACATGTAATTAACAGCTTTTAGCCCACTATAATGTAGCTCAACTCAGGTTCACAATTTCATTTTGGGTTACTACTAGGATAGGTTGCTTTAATGCTCAAAATACACATCAGTTTTCTCACACTGTCCATTGCTGCGGCACCGTATCCCCCCTCTGTTTGAAAAGCTGTGTTTTAGCTCCTGTCTCTTTAAAGCCCCCCTTCCCGAATTCCCAGTCAGCTCTGATTGGTCAGCTCACACATGCCTGACCCATCACTGCTAACAATGAGAGCGCAGCTGCACTAAATCAATTATAAGGAGCCAAACCAGTCATCAGGCATAAATGATGCAAATGTGTGACATGGTGGCATAGTGTGATGTCACAAAGTCACAGAATTGAAGGTGGGATGACTGGCGAGGTGTTTCAGGAGCAATATTTTATGTGGGAGACACAAACTTCTGTTGGTGCTGACCTTGACTTTTGTAACTTTCAAGACCTTTTACACACAGAACAAAAGGGGGAAAAAAGCATAATATGTCTTCTTTAATTGATTATCAAAAACTGTTATAAAAAAAATATTTTTGTTTTTCAGTTGACTACTGACAATAAATGATCTTTTTTAATCAGAATGTAGAAAAAAAATGTCATGACTTTTGTCTCTCCTACTGTTTTCTACGGATCTAACAGTAGGAAATGTGGAGAACAGGCGTAAATGAAACACATTAACATATGATGTACTAGTTCCGAGGCCACATTGTGATGCTCACCTGAATCTGCAGAGGATGACCATGGCTGTAGTCAGAGACACCAGCGACGTGCTGTAGCCGACAGTGTACAGGGCTTTGACTGAGGCATAGTACTCCTCCTAATGTTGGAGACAGAGGGTTAGTCATGTGCGTCTGTGCTAAATGTAATAGGACATGTAGACGAGGTGACAGAGGTCGTACGGGATCCGTGGTGTTGTCATAGAAGAAGCAGACGTCCACATAGTGAGGGAAGGGTTCGGACCAGCCATCCTTGGTGCAGTTACGACTGACCTTCTCCATCTCTGAAAGTCACAAACATGTCAGCGCTGACTTTGGCCGAAGTGGACTGAACGAAATTAGCGTTTGGGATACGAATGAGTTGAAGTCAAGTGAGACACAGCTAATAATTACCCTCGTCAGGGTCCATGAACTCATCGAAGAGGTTTGGGCAGTTGACCACCACAACTTCACCCTCCCTGGCCGCCTGCCAGCAGGTCAGGTTATCCCACATCCATGGACACACTGAGGAGCAGATGAAAAGAAAACACGATGCAGTCAGTCAGTGCAGTCAGCTCCTATCAGCATCTCTGCTGTGATTAAGGTGATGAAACGATACTGACGCTAATTGAATTTGATGGAACTGAATTAAAGCAAGTTGAGGTAATTAAATGGGAGGTTATGAAGTCTAATTCTCAGTGATATCTAACATTTTATCCAGCACCCATATGGACAAAACTGTTGCTAACATGGAATCAACTTTCAGATCTAATTACCTCTCCTGAGCGGTCTCAGTCAGCACATGTTAATGCTTTATTTTAGCTGCTGTAGCCTAAAAAGGTGTCTTTATCTGAATATGTCATCTGGGTAAAATAGGATCTGATCTTGCCTTTGCGTTTACGCCTGTTTTTCTTAGTGTGTTCCTAGTTATCCTCATTGAGATCGGATCTCTGTCCTCCCTGAGGAATACGAGGCAGCTGCAAATAAGCCCCAGTTTCTATTTAAAAAGTTTTGTGGGTTGCCGAGTGAGGGGAAACTTTGTGGGGAAAAAAAAATCATTTTTTTTGTCCCCTCTTGTAAAATATACATATGTAATACTTCTAAGTTATTCCTTTCTTGGTATGAAAATATTGTGTCACGTTGCCTTTGGTTTGTTGCAGAACTGGCGTGTAGGCGACTCTGTGACGAGATAAAATACATGCTCTGTTAACAGCAGAATCAGCTGCCCAGACGAGTCCCACACACGGTTATTTCTTGCTGCACATGATTCATCTTTCATCGCTTTAACATTTCACGCAACGTTTGCCACTTTTCGTTGCACAGAAGAGATGTTAAATCATAAAACTGGAGCTTCTGGGTTTCTTTCACCTTTCTCACTTGCTGACTCTCTAAATTTGACAACAACCTATACTTTACTTACTTTGAACCAACTTCCTCTCACACGCGTTCTTGTGCAGTTCACGTTGCATTTGTTCCTTGCATTAAGACGCACTTTTTGGATCTGGATATCGTGTCCGCACATTGATCGCATCTTAATACCAGCTGTAAATGCGGTGAAAATCTGAAGTGTATCTTCTGATTAATAGGGTTAGGGTTTTTTTTTTTTTTAAATACATCCAGCAGTTACAGAGCAACATCATCATTCTCGGTTGCCTACAGCACTGACAACCTTCACCAATCAAGGCAGGGCAGCCACTGGTGTCGCCTGAGAGTCAAAAGCTGGAGCAAAAAGCCTGCAGAGGACTAACAGTACCACTTGCTGGTGAATTAAGCGCATAGTCCTGAGCGCTATCATAGCAATAAGTGCTGTTGACTCAGATGAGTGCATCATTTTTCATATCAACTCACATCCTCTCTCTCCTCTGAATTTTTGGCCGCTAGACAGTGAGAGGAGACCGCTCAAAGAGGTTCTACAATAAATATCAACCTGATGCTATAAAAGTGAGGGGGACAAGAATAGGGGTTGGGGAAAAGTGAGGCTGACAGTTCCCTGCTGTGGTCCACAACAACACTGTGAGAGGCGAGAGTGAAACGAAAGTGTACATTCACAGACTGCAAATTAAAAGCACAATAAATCTCAGCTATAGAACTCGACAAAGCTTTGCTGTGGATTCAGGTGATAATTCTCTGTAAATAAGCTCAGTTACAACTACAAATAAATATAGGTTGTGTTCCGTTCTTGATTTTAACCCCACAGAACCCAAACAAAAGTTGAATCAACACCTCTGTAAAACTGAAAAAACACTTTTAAAGTACTTGAATGTTTAAATCACTGCAGTGCACCTTGACAGTCAATTTCATCTCAACTCACACCAGAACAGTCTAGATGGATAAATGGTGCTACAGGGGGGAAGATGAATTTGTTTTGTGTTTTGTCCCTCATCCAAGCTCCATTTATCCTCCTGTTTTTGGTTTGTTTTGAGCTCCTTCAATTCCTCGACATCAATCATTGCTAAAAAATAAACTCACGATAAATCTCACATCCCATATTTTCAGCTCCTGCTGTTTTCATTTCTTGAGTCTCTCCTTCTTTCCGGTTCATTGTCCTTTATCTCCGGCACCTTCCCACCCTCTGTCTCCTTCTCTTTAGGTTTTACCGCGTTATTTCTGCCCGGGTGGTTTGATAGCGCAACAGAGGCCAGTACAAATCTGAACGCATGTGTGCGCATGTGTGTACGCACTTTGCATGCATTTTCGAGTGTGGCTGCGTCTGTGCGCTCATGTGTTTCCGGACATGTATGTGTGTGTTAGCAGACCTTTCCCTATTCTGCTCGGCTCCCTAATCTGTTTTGGTTCTGTCTGGTGAGCCGGACACGAAGCCAATTACCTTTTAAAGGGCAAATCTGAGCCAAATGAGCCGCACTGAGCTACAGAGGTAACCGGCTTAATAAAGCACTCTGTCTGCATCACTGGCTATCTCACACAAGATCCCACAGTGCACTGAATCTTCACTGGGCTACACACACACACACACACACACACACACAGACACACAGACACACAGACACACACACACACACACACACACACACACACACACACACACACACACACACACACACACACACACACACACGTCATGCAAACAAAAGACATACGGACAATCATTTTTTCTCATGACGGCTGATCTTATGAAACAACTGGGTGATATTTGTTGTGTTGTTTTTGTATTCTGAGTCATCAGGTGCAGCTATAGCAGAATACCAATCAGAGCTGAATTCTCATTAACAACCAGGCTGCAAAACAGCATTCATTCATTATTTGTTAATCCATTTTATACAATGAAAAGGTGAAACATGTCACGAAGCTCATGTTAAAGATCTGCACCTTAATGAGACCTGTTGCTTTAATGAGAATCACACAAATGGCAAAAGTGTCAGTGGGGCCGCAACTTTTTTCATCACTCTCTCAGCTGATTGTTCTTGCAGTTAATTCATGAATTGTTTGGTCGATTAAATGTCGGAAAATAAAGTTTGCAAAAAGGGGAGAAATGTCCTGCTTTGTCCAGACAAACCCACAGTGATGAAACACAATTATCAGAGAAAAGCAACAAATTCTCACTGTAGAGAAGTTGAAGTGTGTAAGTATTCTTTTGTGCTTTTGCTTAAAATCCTCTCCACGTACATATACTATGCACTCCAAAAAAGAATTTGCAGATTGCAGATAAACAGTCTATTACATACTGAACGTATCCTTGTGTGTGCCCATATTTTGCCAATACAACAGACTCTTATTCTGATTATAATTAATCGATTATTACAGTTGCCGCAGATAAACGCTTGATGGATGGGCTAAATTGAATACACTGCTTTGGACTGACAGTCACATTTGGGTGTCAAAATCCAACAAAAATGTCTCTGATGTCAATCAAATCCCATCTAGTTCAGCTCTGGAGAAACCGTTGATTGGAAGCTGATTGATTTCTGAGTGAATAACACCATGCAGGAGGTTTCACTTGTTCATTTCGCACTGGTTCAGTTCAGCTTGATGCTGAATACAACACCAGACAGCAAATCATTATGTAGCAATTTCACACAGTCTGCAGACTATTCTGAGGCCAGAGTGCCTCAATTAAAAATAATATAGCAAATAAATCATGAAATACACTTCTAGAAATAGATCTTGATAAAACAGTAAAAAAGAAAAAAAGAAAAAACAATCCAACCGGGCTACGACTGACCAACACTTATCTCTGTCTTCTTACTTATTTATTGTTTCCCTGTTCTCATTTTTCTTTGTCCCCCTTTTTTCAAGTCAGATTTCTGCAAGCATGGCGTTTTCATTTCCTCAACAACGACTCACTGTCAGCAGAAATACAGAGGAACGCTTCTTTTAAAAAGGGACAGGGGGAAACAAGGGTCGGCTGAAATGTGGAAGAGGCCAACACGTGCGACTGCTCAAAACAAAAACAAACTAAAAAAAAGGGGCAGAATGCCTGATTTAGACTACAAGCCAAAAAACAAATGATGTGATTCATAAGGGAAACTTCTGAGTGCCTGGGAGATACAAAAAAAGTTTTAAGAACACAAAACACTCAGTTAAAACACACTGAAAGATCCCATGCAGTTTGCCGTGTGGCACACAGGACCACTGCAGGCCCGACCTTTAAGAGCCACGGATGAAAAACGAGCTGAACTTACAGCTCCTCTCTTCACTAAACTTGTTATCTTACAGTCTAAATCTTTCCTGTTTTTTTTTCTTTTTGTCTTTTTTTCCGAGGGCGCTGGTGGCTGTCAGCGAAGCCGTGAGTCACAGTGCAGTCTGGGAGATGCAGTCTGTTGGGCAACTTTGGAGCAGTGGGAGGCCTGCAGCAGTTGCTAATGAAAACTCACGGTCCATAGCCAAGAAAATAATTGCTTCCAGGAATCGCATACCAAGCTTCCTGTGTTGCGGCAGAAGAGACGCGGGGAGAAATGTGTGAGCGGCTCAGCGTGACATTACAGGCAGACATTTGGTTTGTGAACTGTATATATCACCGGATGGTCGTTGTGTAGCGAGCAGCCTCTCAGGGTGACGTATTTATGGTACGAACACGATGTTTAACCGCGCTCATCTTTCATCCTCGTATGTCCCCGTTCTGACCTTTTTGGAAAACTGATTGGATGAACTGAAAAATGCCAGAACCAGCGAGCGGGAAAAAAAAACAAGTCTGTTTTTTACTTGTTCCCAGAAAGTTAGATTTTTTGGAGGGGGAGATGAACGACTTTCATCAGCGGTTCTCTGTTTTCCAAGCAACTGAAGACGAAAACAATCCAGTCGCAGCAGAGGCATGAAAACCGGAGGGTCTTCGTGCCAAATCACACACACAGGAGGATGCTGGGAAAACACACACTCGCACACATTTGCACATCCGTACTCACACGTCTTCACTTACCTAACTCAAGGTCATCGCTCGGGTTGTGCAGCGTGATCCTCTCCATGCATTTCTCGTGCTCACGCTTGATTATACAGTGCTCGGACTCTGAGGCCACCTGGAGAAAACAAGCAGGAACACGTAAAGTGTCACCAAGAATATTGACTGCACTGTTGAGAGGTGTCTCAAAGGCTGTGAAAAGCATTTTTTTTTTTTGTTCAGCTTCTAGCTCTTGCCACAACATAAACACAATGATATCTGCCAGAGTTAAAACTGGCTGGTTAGGTGACATCAAAAGTTTCTATATTTGTGTTGTCTCCTTCTTCATCTTTTGGTTGCTTTTCATTACGGGGACTCCACTACAGATCATCTCTTCTGTGATTTGCATATTTTATTTGGCATAAACTCTGTGTGCCGGATGCCCTCCCTACACATCCGGCCCAGGGACCACCAGTTAGTAATGCACTGGCTTCTGCATCCCCGATGGCAAGCCCCGGATTAGGGGTCTTGCCCAAGGACTCTCCGACAAGCATGAGCTCATTTTATAAACGGACTCGCGATCAGTTTTGACCATGTAGAAGTAGTTTTACATCAAAGCTCTTCTTTGACACAGAAATGATCTTAACTCTAAGTAGAGTCTAGACGTTACTTGTGTGATTTTCTTGCCAGTTATAAAGTGGCATTTCAGTTTGAGACTTGTATGCCTCCAAGCCTGTGGTGAACCTCAAAAAGTTTGATCTGCATGTCTAATCTGGATTAATCCCTAATTTGTGCTGTATTACATCAGAACAAATCACAAGACAGATGTTGTTGATTTAAGTTGATTTGATATTCAAGAATAGCATGTGTATAGGTATCCAAGAGGATTCATTACTGTACTCTATGTGCTGTTTGTACATGTCAAACTGTCAAAGCATCTGATGTACCTGTGTTTATACCAAAAATCCACTCCGCCTTGCTTTAGTATTTTATATAATGGCTCCTGAATTTTCGAAGCAGAGCAATATCATGGGTTGAAGGTGTGTTTTTTTTAATCTTTATCTTTAATTCAATCTTTCTTGTTGTGCATGTCCTGGTTTTAAAGGTGGTGGATGAGGGAGTTGCGAAACTTAGAATTGCTTCAAAATGCTGAAGCTAGATGTGCTAAAATTGCTATTTCACTGTCAGACAACGTCCCTCTGTCTTCACTGATATGAGCTGTGTTTCCATGAAACCGTCAAGCAAATATGATGAACGGAAACGCTATTCACACACGTTTCCATTATCGTCTCAAATCAAATCAAATCAAACTGGGAGCTCAACACCTCCATTAGCTTTTATTACATTCCAAAACAAGTCCAATCTACTTCAGTTGCATGGGAAAATTTGAAAATACACAGCTTGTGACTGTGAGCAGCCAAGAAGAAAACACAGACGAGTAGTTCACGTGCAGTCAGGTGAGCGATCTACCCAGGGGTAGTAGAGTTACTGTGTCACTATAACTCGCTCTCTTAAGGCCAATCTCTGTTTTGCCCCCTTTGCCTCCCCCCACCATTCCTTCGCTGTGAAATGATAGGTGTAATATGTCCCAGCCCTCTGAGCCACAGCTGACTCATCACTCTCTCTGCCATCCAATATGAATTCACTTCAGGCCTCGCCGCCTAGATAAGACACGGCATCAGACGACTGCGGAAAATGTCCTAGAAGTCACTTCCTTCTCTTTTTATTGCCCCGCATGTGAGCAGAATTTAAAAAAAAAAAAAAAAACACTGCATGAATTATGCGAGACGTCATTAGAATTGTCTCCTGTCTCGTATCTGGTGCGATTTCCAGGCGACATCTGTCAGATAACTGGACTGAAACGGCTGCTGCCTCACCGTGACGGCTAAACCGAAACAAAAGAGAAAAAGATATTAGAGGACTTTTTTTATGTTGTCACAGTGGCGGCTGACGTGAAAACTTACACCGGCAGCGACTGAAAGAAATAGTTCTCTGCAGCCTTTTGTGAGCATCCATGTTGCTAAGCTGCAGGTATCCCGCTAGGAGCCAACAGACTTCCCAGAAATGAAAACTAATTGGATGCAGATGACTAATATCTGTGTGGCATCAGTGAAGACAGACATGAGCGAGATGACAGTTTTCGATGTGTCATTCATTCCTTTATTTAAATAAAACAGAATCCTGGATGGGAGGTCACACTTGTTACTGAGCTGGAGTAGCATTTTTGTTTTTATTCTCCTAAAATTACAATCAGTATTTACTCTTGTTTCCACTTTGCTAACCTGATGGCAAAGACATGAGCTTTGTCCCCACCCATTTTGAGGCAGAGTTAGAATTGGTTGCCTTTTATCACAAGGTATGACAGATGTCTCCTCATGATCAAAGAAATAATATCTCTTAATACAAAAAGTGGAAAACGACTACTTCTTGTCCTTCTATGGACAAGCTATTACGCAACCAGCAGTGACTCCAAGGAAACCCATAAAAGAAAAGAGGGACAGGGCGTCGTTGAATTTACATAACTGGAGCCGGTTCTGTTGAAGTCTACGGGGGACGTCTTGACAGCACAGACGTCAGAGAACTGGTTGATGACTGTTTCTTTCCAAATGTGTGAAATTTAATAAAGCTATTAAATTGACTGAACTGTTGTAATACCCCTGTTCAACTACTATACGAACGTAATATACAGGTTATTTGTTTTGATATGGTGACCAGGTATTAGCCACATGTTGATTTGATCACAGTAGTTTTCTGTTAACATCATTTGTATCTTTGTTGTTTTGCAGCTAAGCTGTTTATAGTACTATAGTAAATATTTAACTTGAATTATGTGACATTCCTGTTACATTAGATATTATCAGCCCTGTCGCTCACTGGGAAGCAGCATCGCAGTAAGAGGAAGAGGATTTTGTAACATTTTCAATAGACACTTCACTCGCCGCTTTTTCTATTTGCCACAGTAAGCATTTTAATTTGCCTCTACTTGAGCCCTGTAAAGCCCATTTATAAAAATCAGTCATTAACCTATTCTCTGAAGTGTGTTCTTTTATTCCGTGGAGGCACTTCTTCATCAAAGGTCATACGACAAAAATCTGTGGGGTTTTCAGTCCGCTCATCAGTGCAGCTCCCACAGAACTGGCAACCAATGCTAAATTCGATGACGTTGTGTCTCTTATATACTGTCCTATAGGTTCCTGGAGAGATTCCAGAAAGTTACTGCTCCCAACCGGAATATAATCCAACATGTAACCCCTCATTCTTATTTTCACTCTTTGTTTTTTTTTTTTCCATCAGAACATAGCTTTTTAATTAGTGAGAGTTAGAGGTGCTGATAAGCAGCTGCTGTCACCTCTGGACAGAGCTGGGCGAGATGAGAGTGCAATCATTTAATCTCCACTAGAAAGTGAATAAGCCTTTATCCCAAAATGTCCAATTGTTCCTCTCGGTATTAATCGTGCAACCTTTAGCAAATCACTCGTTTGATAAGAAATTATAAAAGAGGAGGGACTTTACGCAATGGATTTGCCAAGAGCTGGTGCAGAACCGATCGAGGTTAACTGAGGACTGCGGAGGTTTTTTAAAAAGCCCTAATCTAAAACAGACACCGTGACAACATTACATAGGACGGATCAATAAAAACGTGCTTCCTCTCCTCTCCTCTCTTCTCTTCTCCTCTCCTCTCCTCTCCTCTCTTCTTCTCCCCTCTCCTTTTCTCTCCTCTCCTTTCCTCTCCTCTCCCCTCGGACAGATGTCTGTCCAGATAAGCCGTCCATTTTGAAGCTGCAGAACCACATTTCCCCCCCCAAGGCTATTTTCGAGGGCCAGATAACTGAGTAGCTCCCGCAGGACGGCGCATCACAGATAATAAAACTCCAATTTGACGACGCAGACCACTGGCCAACTGTACAGCCCCGTTTGACACACAATAAGTGCATCACAGCAGGCGTATCTACCACATCAGCTGCTGAAGGTCAGCTTGAGACTGCGTTAGATGCTGTAGGAACACTTCACATATGTGACTGGGCAGGGTGAGCAAATGTCTACCGTTACTATTTTTAGCGGCAAATATAAAAGGGGTAAAGACATTTCATCAAAATCTTGGATTGGTCATGTAATGTCAGACCGAAAACACTTTCTGTATCCGTGTAGCCTCAGTGAGCGAAATGCTGCTGTGCTGCATCAGTGGAATAAAATCCCTCCCACTCATCTTGCACAACTCTCCCATTCTGCTTTTTATTTCAATGAGACCTGCTAATATAAGTGAGTCACAGCAGATGGATCGGCAGCGCTCCGGTCAGTCAGGCCATCTGTTATTGTTCTAACAGGCAGCCAGTCGTCTTTACACAGGGCTGATCCAGGACCTGTAATGTATGCTGATGTGCTGATGCGGCATATGGTGATTAACACGCTTCCAGTGCCTGACACAAACACACCCGGCGGAGTGTGTGTGCGTGAAAACGAAACCAAATCTGAAGCTGGACAAGAGGATGGATACTCACTCCCTCTTACATGGATATGGTTACGCATTCCTGCATGCTCCTGAACACCCACACACACACAGACCTACACTAGTGCACATCACATATATGCATGCACACGAATACTCACCAAGGGCAGCAGGAAGATTGCAGTCAGCAGGTAGCCTCTCATTGTCTCCTGTGCTTGTATCCAAAAGGCTCCACAATATATGTGTGTGTGTGTTCACAGGGATGCACTGAAATTGCTCCCCTCAGCTGCAACACACTTCAGCATCAAGGGGCCTGAAATACAACACACAGAGGAAAAAGATTCAGTAAAAGAAAAAAATAACATCACACGGGCATCGTTTCTGATTCAGGTTACTTAATCGCTTTTATTATTTTGTTCTATAAGTAGGAGCCACAATAAAAGACACAGTATGCACTGTTTTATTTCAAATCTTTGGTTGCGGAGTTGGAGGAGCTGCTGGTTCAGAAAGTGTTTTAAGCTTTTCCGAAAAAAATATTGTCTGTGTTGATTAAAGGTACAGTGTGTAGGATATATCAGCATCTAGCACTGAGGTTGTAAACTGCAACCAACTGAATACCCCTCATCTCACCCTCATCTACAGTGGCCTCTCTCTATATATATATATATATATATAAAAATAAAGACAAGAAAGATGAAAGACCCCGTCCAGTGTTTTGTTCATTCTAGATAACTGGCCACAACAGTTCTTAGTTTCAGTCCACTATACATTAAAGGGGCACTATGTAGTCAATTTGTTTATTGAATTTATTCAGTAATGAAAATTAAGAGAGTTTATTTATTTAGTCTAATCAGTCAATGAAGATCTTTCTCTTCTGATTAAAATGTATTCCCCAAAACTACAGAGTGCACCTTTACTGAAAACATTCACATCTCTATTATATTCCATTTCTGCTCCAAAATCCTACAGACTGGACCTTTAGAAACACTTGATCGATAATGTCATGAATTTATGTTTTCAACTTTGTTTCCAAGAAACAATATTTCAGCACAAATGAGCCTCTGCATCTGTTACTATGGAGAAGAAATGAGTCAGAGAAAAAAATATGGGAAATATTGACCTTCAGGAGGAATAAACAGCTCTGATCTGGACCATTGAACAACCACCATTGCTGATGAAAATCTATCTGTGATGACTCAGGTTAACATTTTCATGACCAGGTTATGTTTTATATTTATTTGACTTATGTTTAGACTTCCTCACTCTTTGACTCTCTCCAAGGAACCTGTCCTGGAAGTTTATAGCTCACCATCACAACCACCTCGAGAAACATTGAGGATTTCTCTGGGATTGGAACATTGTCGTAAACATTTGCCCTCATATACATCAGAGCAATTCTTACATGTGATCTGTAGGCTCTGTGGTTGGATTTGCTGGCTGAAGTGAACTTTGGGAGTTACAGCAAACGTTTAGGTTAAAGGTTTCTGTGTGCACAGGCCTGCATCATTAGCTCTTCCTGAAAGAACCAGATTTTCTGAGTTGATCATCTTTTGTACCGATGATTCAATCAGGAGGGCTTCATGCCGATCCAAGCTGCAGAACTGCTCCAGTTGTGAGTCATGCAATGTTGTCTATGAGGAAAACTAATGAGACTTCTATTTCCAGAACCAGTGACTTGTAGAAAAAAGCTCTTCTACCTTTACTTTCAGTAACTTTCAAGTAGAGTTAATGTGTTTGTCTGTGGAACAAGGCAATTAGTTGATTTGGTAACTACCTGTAACTTTATATTGTTGTCATTGTAAACACTTGAATTGAGTTACTAGCTGCCTCTTTGCTTTAAGAAGGACTCAGAACTCAGTAGTGAACGACTAACAAACAAGAGAAGAGTGCTGCACCACTGCAGACTGAAAGAACCTCATAATTAAATACAGCTGGCATTGTCATGCTTTCTAAAGTAGCTTCAATGAGAAATGTTCCCAAAAAGACTGATGGAATTTTACAAATGATTACACAATCACACTAAACTACATTTTTAGACAACTTTCATACTTTCATCATTTTATAAGCACTTTACAGCTAATTTATTTATGCGACTATATAAATCATTTCTGACCTATAATGAATTAAAAGCGCTTCTCTTATTTTTTTTTCATTTCAATCTATCTTTTATCTTATTTTATCTCCTTCGCCCTCCTCGTGTTATTCCACTCTTTCATGTTTTGTTTATATCTTCCTCATTGTCTTAAAGGTGCACTATGTAGTTTTGGGGAGAAATTTTCAGTCAGAGAAAGATCTTTATTTACTTTATGCATAAACAAACTAACTGTCTTTTTTCCATGACTGAATAAACTAAGTAAACAAACTGATCTTAATGGACGACACAATTTCATACTGTTTTACTTTGTTTGAAGCTAGAAAGGTGGCAGGGTCCGCCACATGTAAACTGTGTTCTGGGTACCTTATTTTCCTCTTAGAACAGCTTGTTTATTCAGTTCTGGAAAAAAACAATTCTGAGTTTGTGTTATTAATTCATTAATATTGTAAATATTGAAAGTCTGAGTTTGAAATTCTTCTCTAAAACCACACAGCGCCCCTTTAAAATATGCAGTATGTGTGCATGATGAGTTCATCTAGGGGAATAAATACATGAAGCTATTGAGGTCCCATCCTGGTTTCAGGCATCTTGATGATCATGTTTTTAATCACGTCTTAAATTAAAGGTTTTTACAAACGTCCACAAATGTTCTGACTGACAGAAAAATAATATGTTACTACTTTGCCCCTCGAACAATCGTATAAGTAACTGCGATAATTTGCTGTTCGTCATCATCTTAGGTGAAGTCAGCATCTTGACGTTTGATGGTGTAAGCAGAACAAAATACACAATTTGATGATACCACCTTGGGATTTTGGAAATTGCTGCGCGACTTTTTAACTGTTGTCTGACATTTTCTGACAAGACAGTCACCTGACTATTCAAGAAGATGAAATGATAGAGATAATCGGTAATCGATAATCGGTGCAGCCACACAAACCTATTTTTTATGGCATTGTCTTCAGTGAAATGTTTATTACAGAGTTATCAAGTATTTATATATAAAAATATCGCTTTCAACCTACTCACACACAAACTAACACACACCTCTTCAGTGACTAAGATTCTGTTGGAATGAGCTATGAAGTGATACACAGACTCATAAAAAAGAGCCCTCGATTGAATCTCAGAGGCACCATTTGTTGCTTTTCACTGGGTTTGTATATGGCGGCGAGCAATACGTCATTGCCTGAAGTTGAAGCAGGAAAAAAAACAAAGCAAAACGTGTGGATTTATGAAGGACAAGCTGAGTACCAATGGCAAGAAATTTGGAAGGATCACATAAATAAAATTCATGCGCCTCAGACTTTAAAAACACCCCCTCCCTCCCTCCATGTCTTAGTCATCCACACAGCTTCCTGAAAACACAATGATTCACTGCAAACACAATGCACACTGGCCAGCACCGGCAGAGACATATAATACAAACATGCACACAACACACACACACACACACACACGCACACACACACACTCCCTAAGCTAATTCATGCACACACACAGACACAAATTCCGCTCTGTGTCCCTTCCCTCTCGTACCGAATCCAATTACCTCCAAAGCATCTCTTGGATGCTTTATCAAGTAATAGGACAGACTGTGCTCCGAGGAAGAACCCGGAGGAGATATAGACGAGGGATCACATGTGTCAAGTGGGGCTGAAACCGAACTGTCAGGATGGGGGGAAATCACAACTGAGAAGAGATGGAGAGAAACAAGAGCTAATTGATGCTATGTCTGCTGTCACAGCTGGAGGCTCCAAATGAAGTAAAAAAAAAAAGAAGAAGAAGAAGAAAGAAAAAAGAAAACCTGGGTGCTTGGTATTTAGAACAAATCCATATGGCTTTTGGTGTTGAGGAACCACTGGTGCAGGGAACAACAGAAGGACTGAACATCAATGCACCCTGAAGGCGAGAAAGCAAGAGCACTGGATACATGTGAGTCACCTAGAAATCTCTGGAGCTTTCAGGGTTGAAAATCAAAACGGTGTTCAGGTCAGTGCCAGAGAAAGTAGAGGGCTTTACAGAATGCACTGACTGGCCTGCTGTTTTATACAAGCAATCCAATAAAGCGAGACGCATAACAGAACAGGATAAAGCGCTTTGCATTGAGGGGGGGGTTTCTCGTGGTATTAAACAAGACACTTGACCCAAAACTAGCAGGAAACGACCCAGCAAAAAGATGTTGTTGGGAGGATTTGGACCCACAGTGGGACTGGAAATAGCTCAGGGTCTCACCAGGTTGTCACTCTAAGTGTGTGTGTGTGTGTTTACAGATGGAGGGGAAAAAAGGCAGGAAAAACAGCTACGCGCCCTCCTAAATGATTCATCTCCATTGTAAAAGGGAATCTGTAAAGATCTGTCTCAACACATCAGCCTCGTCCTCCAGTGTGTTGAGCTCCCTCTGAACATCGTGCTGCATTAATTATTCATCTCCAGTTTGAGACGATCCCAGTAAGACAGGAGAACGTTTTTTTTTTTTTTTTTGTCATGTATCCCAGATACAAGCCCGTTAATGCCCGTAACCAGGGACCGCATGTCTGTCTTAAATCATTAGTTTCTTGGCAGCTTTGCTCAGTTAAAGGCTCCTGTGGCAACAATCACACACAGAGCGACACGACGGAGACAAACACACACACACACACACACACACACACACACACACACCCGGTATCCATCGCTTCTTATTCTTTAAATCACAGCTCTGGGGAATGTCAGAGCGGTTTTGAGGAGATGACAGTGACAGTCAATCAGTAGAAAGTGTTTTTTTTTTTTCTTTTCTTTTCTCCCCCTCTCGGTGGTGCAGGATCAATATAGGCTCATGTCGCCCAGCCTCTGTCTTCCTCCCTCTATTCCCCGCATTCGTAAAACGTTTAATTCATCAGCGCATGTGGGTGACCTTCGCCTTGCACATGGAAAAACCATCGACGGGGGAAAAACGCGTTACATTTACTGAAAACCTCTCACTCGTAAATTCATCCTCCGCTCGCCTCCTATCATTCCAGAGAGAAATTTGATACATATTTTTTTTGTTTGCTTGTTTGTAACGCACAGCCTCGCGTTCAGTCAAAGCCTCCTTAATTGATCAGCCGCAGCGAGAAGCCGGAGATGTGAGTGGAAGCGCGCAGCGTGGAAAAAACAAGTCGAAGGAACTTACCAATGCGTAATTCTGCGAGGCGCAAATGTCTACAAGCGAAGCCATCGGTATTCGCGGACCCCCCGCGGTGCTTCTGCTGCGAATGGTCTCGTAAGATGCCTTGTTCTTACTCCCTAAAAATGGTTCTCAGCTCGCCCTGGAAAACGACAGGTGCCTCCACGTCTGCTGCTGCTGCTGCTGCTGTTGTTGCTGCTGCAGGACGCACTCACCGCGCTGGCTGCTGCTGCTGCGGCACCACGACGAGGTGGTGGTGGAGGAGGAGGAGGAGGTGGAGGGAGGAGGGTGTCAGTTCCTTTGGGATTCGCACCTCGTCAGACACAGAGGCAACGAAGTGAGAACAGTTTAGTCCGTAAAATGCAGCTGGAGGAAAGGGGGCTTAACGCTGGGATGTTAAACTGGCGAGATAAAGACGCGTTGCGTTGCGTGGGACTTCCCTGTAACCAGCTCTGTCTCATAAAAGTCGTTGACATGTTGCGCCTGCGCCCCTGAGACGCTCCCGGAGGCACAAGGTCCAGCTCCCTGCTGGGCGAGATTTGTGAGGCGCCGAGTTTGGCCCCCGTGACGTGTGTGACTCATGTGTAGTCAAAAGTTTCAGTCAAAACCAAAGAGAAAATAAGAAAAACAACAAAACTGCTGGTGAGTCAAGCCGCACCCGTGACATTTTAGGCCGCGTATTCCCACGGAGTTGTGGCCTCCATGTGGCCGCTGGCGATTCCGTTAACTTTCAGCACCGCGGACAGCGGCCGAGGAATCGCCTCCGGGCATCAGCAGGCTCAAAACAAAAGCCTCGACTGAAGTCCATTACAACATCTCATCTGCAGACAAACATTCTCAGTCTGAATACTAAGAGCTGCATTAATAAGTCTCTACAGGATTGCTGTGATCCAGGCAGGAGGTGAATTACTGAAGAGGAACAAAAGAGACAAAATGACAACAAAGAGACAAAAACAGCTACAAAGAGACAAAAACAATAACAAAAAGAGACAAAAACAATAACAAAAAGAGACAAAAACTACTACAGAGTGACAAAAACTACTACAGAGTGACAAAAACTACTACAGGGGATTCGAAATTGACAGCTAAGAAACACAGAAGGTGAATACAAAAAGACAAAAGAACACCTACAAAAAGGCAACAACTACAACAAAGTGACAAAAAACTACAACAAGATGCAAATCGACCACAAAGAGACAAATAAGAACATCTGCAAAAAGGAAAAACAACAACAAAGAGATGCAAAATAAATACACTGAGAGAAAAACAACTACATGTGATGTAAAACTACAAGAAAGACAGAAAAATAACTCCAGAGAGAGAAAAACAGCTAAAAAGAGACACAAAACAGCTGCTAAGAGACAGGTACAATTACAAAGAGTTGTATAAGAGGACACAAAATAACATAAAGGGACAAAAAACTACTAAGGGGACGCAAAATGACTACTAAGAGACACAAAAAGGACCATAAAGTGACAAAAAAATTACAAAGCGAGAAAAATACTCTATCGAGATGCAAAATGGCAACAAAGAGTTGCTAGATGACAACAGAGAGACAGACGCAAGCTACTAAAATTCCAGAACAACTCCAAGGAGATACAAAATAACTACAAAGAGTAAAACAACTACACAGAGACGAGAAACGACCGCAATGATGCAAGAACGACGGAGACGCAAATCGACTTCAAAGAGACAAAAAATATAACAAATGCCAACAGACAGGAAAACGACTACAAACAGACAAAACACAAAGCAACAACACAGAAACGCACAACGACCGCAAATGGATGAATAATGTCCCCCGAAAAGAGGCGAACAAGGCGCCTGCTCTGTAGCTGTTTTGTGTCTCTCTCAGTCTGAAGGTCTTGCTCCAGTGTTGGAGGCTTGGGGGTCTTTCCTGTGTCCAGGGGCCCTTTGTCTGATCTTCTGTTCATCACTGTAGGCTGCATGTTAATGCAAAAACCAGCTGTATACTGATGTTATTTCAAATTAGGATATCTAAATTTGTATATTTAGTATTCATTCATTACCGTGAATACTTAGTGTATCAATTGATGATGTACATCTTATTACTGTAAGTGCATGGCTTTAAATTTGAGTCTTAAAAATGATTCAGTCATTTCACAGACGTACTCGCCTTCTTCACTACTGTGTGCCCTGTTCTGCCCTCACTTCAAGTCTCTACACCCGCCCTTGGATCCGGGCTACTGTTGGTGTGATTGATCACCCAGCTGGCGGAGTTTGATGGGCTGGCCATAAATCGATGATGCATAAAAAGTATTAGACCCTGCTACGATATAGATACTCTCAGAGACCAAAAACAGAAAACAAGAAAGGCTACAATAACTGCCTCGAAGACGCTCAATCGCCCAATCAAAATATATAAACTGTTGAGGGGGGAAAACAAAAAAAAAACCCTCTGTGAAAATGCCTGATTGGATGGAGGGTAGTGACGCATGTTTCCTGCCATTCCCGGAACATTTTAACACTGTTACAGGACCTGCCTCAAGGACATCCATGAAAATGCTCCCATTGAGAGAAATAAAAAAAAAAAAAAAAAAAAAACTCTGCAGCTTTTGTTGTAGCATAAAAACAGCAGGTAAGACGACGGTTTGAGCTGTGTTTCTGTGTTGTGTTTCTTTCCAATTCTCTATAAACTTAATTCAGTCACACAAAGACAGTCGTATGATACGTATGTAGTGATTTGAACTGTGCGTGAGCAAGAGAGAAAGAGCTGGAATCATCATAATTCTGGATTTGGGTGTTTTCTGGATTACCTCCACAGAATTGTGTCTTCCTTGTGGTCACAGTATAAAATAATCAATTCAGGGTTTCAGGCATTTACTCAAGGACACAGTGACATTGATGGCAGGCGGCATAATTGAAATGTCTGTCAGTGTCAAGGGTCAAACTAGCAACCCTCAGGCTGTTAAACCTCCCCCAGAGAACCGGACAAGTGTGTGTGTGTGTGTGCCATGTGCACATAGGTTTTTTTCGTCACAGCCAAAATATTCAAATTGATGGTGAATGGAGAGATTCACCTGAAACTTTTTACCAAATGATTTGTGCAGCACATTTTTTCTGGCTATAGAGCTTTAAAACAGTACGAATTGAAAGGATTAAGTGGCTTTATCTGACAGTGTTTGTTAAAGTTCCGTAATATGGAAGCAAAGAGGAGGTTTTTAATCTTATAAACCAATGTCAAAATTTGATTTTTATTGTTTTTATTGTTTTTAGACCTCTAATTCAGTTCACTTTTACATCTTAAATCCGTGAAATTCAGTCCTAAATGAAAGATTCAAAGTTGAGCCTGAATGGAAAGGTTATGACTCAACAGGTTATATTCTGTTCATCCAAGAACGAGATGACTGTATCAAAATATATAAAGTTTCTCTTTCACTGACGTATCAACGACTTTACGACAGCATGGTGGTGCTCATACCTCTTTTGTCCACATACATTGTGTTTAGCAGAACAATCTTATAATTATGGCCTTTTGTTGCTTACATAAGATCAGACCTTCTTAAAGATCATTGTGAGTTTCGGCTATCATTTCTGGTGAAAAGGTTCCTGGAGGGAAATCTATAGCCCAGAAAGCTTAAGATATGGACAGATCAACTGTTTAGCACATGTTAAACAACCATATGCAGAATAGTCAAACTTCCTGCTATTTTCTGCAAATACTGTGTTCAGCTTTTCCCCCCACCTGCTAATCCCCTTGACTTGTCAGCTCCCAGTGTGACATCATGTGAACCTCTGGTATTTGAGTATTAAACTCTCCACAGATAATGGCATCAAAGCATTTGTATGCTCGGCACAGCTACAAATAGAGCCCACAGATGAGAGGAGTTTGTTTCTTCAGCTGCGTTATTGATAGAACAGTCTCTTGAGGGTGTGTGTGCTCCATTGCGCCGCCACTCAATGAGGCTCTCCACAGGACACACCTCCCCCTCCCTCTGTCTGTCTCTCTGCTGGCATCACGCAACAATCAGACTCGCTGGATTGCCATGGTGACTCATCTTCGACCGAATGTTGGAGGGAAGCATCAAGTGGTTGAGTGCTGAACCCACCTACCCGCCTCATCCTCGCCCCTGATTCCCTCTCCAATGTCCTCCCACAGATCTGTCTCCCACTGAGTGTCTCCGTTGTGAGGGCTTAATCAATCAGCAGAGAGCAGGGAGGGAGGGCTACAGGAGATACCAGAAAGATCTCATTCCAGTCAAATTGAATCAGAGGGAAAAGTTTTCGTTTCTGTTCAGTAATTTGTTGAGTAAAGTTGTGATCTGAACATTTAAATCAACTAGCTTTGGGCATCAAACCGGAATAAAAAAGCTAACTTCAGGCTTTCACAACAACAGGAGCAATGTGGAGTGCCACTTTCATCGTAACTATGCTTTTACACAAAGGTTTGACTCATATACATTCACAAAAAAAATTCTAGGTTGCATTTTGGCGAGATTTTCACATTAAAATCCATGATGATGAGGAGCTAGCTACCGACAACAGCTGCA
The DNA here is from genome assembly GCF_904848185.1 of Acanthopagrus latus. Lineage (NCBI taxonomy): Eukaryota > Metazoa > Chordata > Actinopteri > Spariformes > Sparidae > Acanthopagrus > Acanthopagrus latus. The sequence goes on along the minus strand of NC_051059.1, from coordinate 15,316,590 downwards.
TGTTACTGTAATAAACATTACTAAAGAGGGAGCCACTTTCAGACATCATCCACACAAGACTGTGATGCAGATGCAGTTCTCTACTGTGCCGAGCTGACATGTCATTTTTAAACACAGCCAGCATGTGTGGGGGAAAGGGCTTAAAGGCTTCGCTGATGGATTTCTTTTCACATCTTTACACACATTGTGGTGATAAACAATTAGCCTTAAAAGCAAAGACTGGATTTCATCCATGTTTTCACGTCCATCAGTTTTGGTCAAATCTGGCCTCGCTGCAGCGCCGACCTGTTTTACAACACATTCCAGCATCCAGTGTCATCAGCGCAGTTTAGGTGTTTTTAAATATTTCAGCGTCTGCGTGCAGCATTTTGACTTTAACAAATCATCACCACCAAATAATTTAGCTAAATTAACATAATTACCATAAACAAAGAGACCACCGCCAAGACGATTGGCAGTGTTGACTGCCCTCTCCGCTACATTTTGGTGCTACCAGGGTTAAGATTTCACAGGAAGTGTGCTGGATTGCTTTATGGCAAGAAAAAAAAAATGAAGAAGGAGGTGGGAGGAGGAGGAAGAGGAGGATGGCCGCTGATTTCCCGGCACAGAAGGAGCTAATGTTTTCTCGCAGCGGCAGATGGTGAGATGAGCAAAAGGCTGATGGAAAATTCTCAGTTCTCAGTTTTGAGCTCTCGCCCTCCTTCTTGCTCTTAAAAACAAACGCATGTGGAGAAACGCCAGTGAGTTGGAGGGAAGATCCGATCCAGAACGCTCGATGTGAAATGTGTCCTTGATTTTTTTTATTTTAAGGAATGAGCGCTAACCAACTAAAAACCACCACCATGTGAGATTGGTTTCTTTCTTTAAAGAATAAATTGGACAATAACTTCTTTTTTGAAACACTTTTAATGAACCTCTTTGCCGTCTACAAATATCTTAGCTGTCAAGGAAATAAATACAATATTATTTCTTCTTTATGCAGACACACAAGCAATGGTTGCTCTGACATGGACTCTTAAATCATAGACATCCAAGTGATTAAGCATGTTTGAGCTGCATATACTGAGGTAAATATTTAACATAGAGACTTCCATGATTTGTAAAGGCTCGTTTATTTTCTGAAGCCGTCAGTGTCAGTATGACGACATCGGGTCTGGACCTCCATTTTGTTCCTGACAAGTCTGTGCAAAAGCTTTTGATTGACTATAATGTGAGGCAATGTGGATTGACTTCTCGGAGCATGCTGATATAATTGCGGGTTGTCAGAGAAAAAAAAAAGGGAAAAGCAACCCAGCAAAATGTTCTGTAACGGGTGACACATGTCGTCATGAGGTCCTTTCACTAGTGTGGGAGAGAAGAATGACAAATCACGCTTCCGAAGTGCGCAGTGGGATTTTTACTGGCGTTTGAGTGCAAGAGCATGTTTTCCACTGCATTTATCGTTTTGTTATCATGTTCAGCCGTTTGCGCTGCTGTCAGTCGAAACATCAAGACGGATAAAGGAGAAGATGGTTTACACGTCAGTTATAATCTGTCTAACTAAAACAGAAAAATACAAATCAGCTACTGCAGAGAAACAGCCGAGACAATATGCACAACTCTACACACAAAGACACATTTGACAAATACAATAGCGTTCAAAAGCTACATTTCAGCTTCAAGTGACGTCAACCTGCAACTCGCGTATCAAAATTTCCAAGCTGTGGTTCTGACTTTTGACTTTTTGTAAAAGACGTTTTTTCCGATAATTCCAGCGACACATAAAGAGTGAAAGTGTGAACACTGAAGAGGTTCGGGGATGGATGGCTGGCCTAAACAAGCACAGGAGACTTCATTCAGGAGACTGCTGCAGTCAGTGGAGAGCTGTTATAACCTACAAACGTAGAGAAGTAACGTATGGACTAAAATGTAAGTCACTTGGGTAACGTAGGCATATTTGTGATAGAAGTTAGAGAAGTGAAATGGTAATTTTAACCAAAACCCCAATGTTTTTCTAAACAAGTGGTGTCCTTGGCTTAGTACAACCATCCCGCGTTACTGTGCTGCGCCTGTCTGTTATGCTGCAGCAGCCATGTTGTTTCAGGAGATGCCAGCAATTGACTTATTCAATCATTTAGGTATGAAGAAGTGTTAAAGGTGTTAAAATTGGATAACATTCAGACACTAAATGTGTCACTCCATCTGCCCCCTTCCATTGCTTTCATGTCACAACACCACTGTTGTTTGAACCATCTGCCCCCTCAAGTGGCTGCTAAGTTGTAAGCTAGCTAACATTAGCTGATGTTAAGCTAAGCAAGCTGGAGCCAGCAGTCAGAAAGCTCACACAAACCAATCACCACTGTAAAATAATTTAATAATTTATTCACAATCATAAGTGACCAGGCCTCGTCTCTGCACAGTAACCACAGGTGTTGCCAAGGTGGACCTAAATCTTAAGGATTATAACTTTAAAAAATTATTTTGTGAGTAAAATATCTTGTGATCCTCTTTCACTTGCTTGTTGAACCTTTTGAAAGAGGATCAGTCCCCTACGTGACTCTGTAATTCTTATTAAAAGAAACACTCACGATTGGCTTTTGAATCACACCCCATTAATCTTCATTAGAAAAGCATATTTCTTTTTTTTACCTTTCATACATCTACGGTAAGTAAGCTTGAATGCATCTTTGGCTCAAAGCTCTACATCTGTACAGTGTTGTTGCCGTAAACATCATGTGCACCATCAACGCGACGAGGCGAGTGTGTTTCGTTGTTTCACGAAATGCTGACATGGGAACACACATGTTTGACACGTGTTGGTTTTATATAACTGTTTTCTGTAGGTTTTAAGGTAAAAACACAAGCAGCAGGTGATTGACGTGGCAGTGGTTGTAATGGATAGGAGTGATATTCAGAGGACATGAACAACTCTAATTAATTAATTATTTCAGCTTTGTTTATTCTAAAACAGTGTGGCTCTGATGTCTTTGTTTTCACCGCCATCCCCTTCATTTCTTAGTTGCTGCCTCGCTAATAGCTGGCAGGTAACGGCAATAAAAACTGTTCCAAATGGCTGTTTCACAGGTTGTGTCTAAACTTAATGGTTTGTTTGGAGCGTTATGAATCTTCTGCACACATTAAAGTTGAGAGCGAGACAATTAAGGCTGATTCCCACCTCCAGTCAGTGAATAATCACACAAAATGCACCTGTATTGGAAGCGAGAGCGGAGACAGCGGGCCATTCTTCAGTGATGGCGACACTTCCTGTGAGTACATCTGAAACATTGTTCCGCTGCGAGAGGTGTTCTGATTACGACACTTCTTTCCAGCTATAAAGTTGCACCCGTAGGCGTAGAGGACTGCATTTTTACAGCTTCCTTTTATTAGTTTCTTTGACAGGGTTTACTTCATTCTAAACATTTACTGACAACATCCCTGGACTTCAGTCAAACAGGTCCGCGTGCGAGCAAAGATCTGCCACAGTGATCACAATGCAGTTGCTCGGCAGATTAATGGTTGCCATGTGCTACGTAGTAATCACTGTCATTCTGCGTTGGACGGCTAATTATAAGGCGAGTGGAAGCCATCTGCATGACCTCCAGGCTTTGTTCGAGCAGCTGGAGCTTTCAATGCGCTACAGTGACCATTTGGCCTGCTCTGATGACTGAGATCTCATGAATCCCTGAGGCTACATCACAGAATTATTACTGAATGCCACTTGTTGGTGATCCCTAAATATCAGTTTTAGGAATGATAATAGTATCCTCATAAGATGTTTTGTGTGATGATGAGACTGGGGAGGTCTCTGGCGTTCTGGACATTTTTATTCAAAATGCTTAAATTAGTGGCGTGTCTCTACTGTCTTCCACCTGCAGTGATTTCATTGTTTTCTAATTTTACTTTCTTCTTTCATCATAACAGCTCCAGCAGATTCCATCTTTCCATCTCTGGCTTTGGCTTTCTCTGAGCTCCTGAGGAGGAGGCCTACACTATAATGAACTGCTATACATTAACGGTGGATTTACAACAGTATCCTACTATATTTTACAATAATTGTAAAATACTGTTGAATATTCATCCCTCACATGTAAAAAAAAACACTTAAATCAGTCATTTAACAATTACAGTAGATAACTGTAACTTTAACAGCATAAAACAGTATTTTGAATATGAATAGCTGTAAATTTACAGTGGATTACAACAGTATATTACTGTATTGTAAAACAATTGTAAAATACTATTGCATTTTCATGCTTAAATATATCTTTAAAGTTAATGCTCAGTTAACAATAAGAAACTGTAATTTCACAGCATAAAACAGTATTTGTAATGAATTGCTGTAAATTTACGGTGGATTACAACAGTATATTAATGTATTTTAAAATAATTGTAAATTACTATTAAATATTCATCCCTCAAATGTGAATTAACAGTTAAATCAGTTTACAATAAGAAAGTGTAATTTAACAGTATAAAACAATATTTTCTGTCAAGCAGTGGAGACATGTGCTAACATCCCTTCTCAAGTCCAGTCATTATTCATCAGCATCTTACTGATGATTGCAGGCTTATGTTTCTATTTTGATGACAGCACTTCTTTACTGATCAAACTCCTCAAACTACTAATTTTCGAGTGACAGTATGTAACCTAACTGGCTATTTCTGAACTTGACTTTGGAGAGCACAACTCCGGCATATTATTCCAGCCAGAGAAGTCCATGTGGAGATCAACAGAGCAGGTAAAGTAAAGTTATGCTCATCTCTGTTTTGTCTGCATGATTATTGAACTGTTGACATTTCGGTAGATGTGCTGTAAAATTACCATAACCCACTCATTGTACCGTCATGTACTGTAATCCAAAACAGTATTATGCTGTTAGATAAATTACAGTAGATGCACTGTAAAAAGACCACAACACCCAACGTTATTCTACAGTCATATACAGTAATCCAAAAAACATTAATATAGAGTAAAAATAAATAACAGTAGTTGCATGACAAAATAACTGTCAGGGATGCCAGTATTTTACTGTTATTACAGGGAAATTCTTGACAGTGATTAGTGTCTTTTGAGTCTTTAAATGCGGTAATAACTGTTCAGCTCCCCGTCTTTGGATACAGATCATATTCTCATGAATTAAATTACCCTGTTTAAGCTTGCATCTGTTCTTACACATTTCCCTTGTAGTCATCATGTATGATTTAAAAAAAAAAAAAGTATGCCCATTGATTTTATCATCCTCTCAGTTTGTCATGGACAGAATGGAGTCTTTTAACACGGGCCACTTAATCAAAGGTCTCTGCTTTTTACTAAAAGGATGTCAACCTGTCTGCTCACATTTGTTTCTGACTATAACTCTATTGCTTTAAAGCCTTGTTATCAAATCAAGCACATTCTCCACCACCAAGGCAGTCGCAGTCTCAAGGACATCCATGACCATTTTTTTCCCCATTTAAAATCACCCCCTGTGAAATTATTAAAACCTGAAAGTTAAATGCAAGTGGAAAGCAAATGAGTCAAATTTCCCTTGATGCCGTTGAGAGTTGTACGGTTATGTACCAGAGAGCGGTTTCACAAGATCAGTTGTAAAGTTTGTTTTAAATTCAGTCACAAAAAGCTCAGACAGAATTGAAAGCAGTCTTGTTGCAACCCTTCCTTTCCAAAGTTTTAGAAAGAGAAAATTAACATTAACACATCAGGTACTGAACCTGAGATATTTAATTCCCTTCAATTATGCAAGAAAATAAACCACCACAATGTTTAATGAACACATAGTAAGCAGTTTTCACCTCATTACTGACCATGAATCTCCTCTGCTGGGAGCTGGCACAGGTGAAATAAAAGTCATTTTTGCAGTTTCTTCCTCCACATGTAACAGCATATAATCTTTATAATTGAATTGAGGGAAAAAAGGTATGTGGTTGCTGAGAATCTCAAAGCCATTTACTGCAAGTTTGTTTTCTGTAGAGTGCACAGGAGGGAGGTCAAGTGAGCTGCCCTCCAGACTATGGCAGTATATCACTTTAGTGGTGTTTCATTGCAGTAAAAGATACACTGATTCACTTTAAACAAGGTCCCAGTGATGATGTCACCGACACTGAGCTCAGTGAAATGAACCAAGATCGCATCAAAGCAACATGCATGCAGACAGGGCTGGACCCACAGATTTACTTGGAGTCAGCAGTACAACCAAATAGCATTTTTTCCTTCATTAGATTGAAGAGTCCGTGTCAGGAGTGTAGGTCGACAATATGCAGCTAGTTTAACATGATTTCAAGTAAAGGGCTGGAGATAACAGTTGCAGTTTGGGGATTTTATTGGAGGCAAAACTGTAAGAAATATATAAACAGTATTGGACACAAGTCCAAGGTTATGAATTAGAAATAGATGAGAGCATAGACAAAAATTAGACCAAAGGCCATCAGATTGGTTAGCTGTGAGTACATAATCCCTCATGAGGAAACAACCTGAGTACACAGTACAAAGAGTGAAACACAAATACAACTGTAGCTTATAGAACGCAGCTATTATAAAAATATTACCTGCAAATAATTCTCCAAATAATTTGGGAAGTAGATGAAAGATTCTTGTCAGCACTTCTGAGGACAGAAATCAGACAAAATGACAGGTAAACCTTGGAATGATGGTTAAATTATAATTAAAGTATAAAGTTAAACTGACTTGGCAATCCTATTTTTGTGTGTAAAATTGGTGGAGCCAGTGTGTTTACATACATGCTGATAGTGTGATTAAAACCTGATTTTAACCTGGCAATACTTAAATGACTGCATATTATTTGATGACTGGCTACATGGGTTAAATTAGCTGGATTAAAGTAAGAAAATAGAGAAGCATAATCCAGTTGAATCACCTCACTTGGATTTAAAATGACTGTATGACCCACTTTGGGAGGATTTAGTTAATTCTGCACATCCAGAGCGGCTCTCGTGTTTTAAATCACACCATTAAAGACCAACAAACTTCCTAAGTAACTTGTTTGATCCTCTCTGGTTTTTTCCCCACATCCTGCCGGAGTCGAACCACATGGATGAAAGCAGTGTTGGGGACTTCAGGTTTCTGTGAACCCTCTAAAACACTTGAATCAAATTATTGCATGCATTTGTTTCTCGCAATGATTGCTTTAACTAAGCAAATAACTAGATGCAGTATATGCAAAACATTTGTGCAACTGGAGACATTTTCTCTCATGTTTATTTGGCACATCCTAAAAGGACAAGCTAAAAAGGACAAGCTAAACAAGCTAATTTCTCATAATCGTGTACGTGAAAAGCTCTACACATCTGTGAGGAGCATGCCAGGGATGCTTTTTTTTCCCCCCACAAGAGACGTACCCACAAAAGCCAACAGACAGCACACAGGAGAAATTCCTTCCTACACACACACACAAACACAGCTGTTTGGTCTGGACCGCTTGCATGCCGTGCAAGTCGAAAGCTTAGCGATGCGAACGAGCATGAAATGTTGGCAGCCTGTGACGGGGCGCTGAGTCTGGTGAGTTCAGACAGAGCAGAGAACAAGTGAGTCAGACGGACGGGTGCTGAGTTATACAGCAAGTAGCATTATGTACAAAGGACGTAAAGTGCAGAGCTGGAGAGCAGGAAGCAGAAGGCAGCTGTGAAAGGATTCATCAATTTGCAATATTAGTTAATGTTTTCAAGTAGGTAAAGAGTCCTGGCCTCTCCTGCAGTGTTATGTTAAACAAAAACCTTGACAGGAGCGAACAGGTAGATATTGAAAATAATCAAAAAGTGTAGTGAAAACAGCAGTAAGTCCAGTAAAAACATTTGGTTCACCCCATAACCGTCACTGTCAGCACCATCACAATGTGTTTATACTGATAATCCACAGCAGTGGCACCTGCTCAAAGGCCCTACCTGCTCCCACACAGGTGCTTTCACTCATTAAAGCTGACGTCACCGCCTATAATAAAGGTGCGTCTGCAGTCACTCTATTTACTACATGGTGAACTGTTTACGGTCGACTGTTTTATTGACGTGTACAAATTCTAAATGCGAACTTGTTTTGCCATTACAAATTCCCATAATTTACGCTTTACAGTCCGCACAGCATACGCCACCCTCTGTCCTTTCGACCCGTGACTCGAATAAGGAAAAGTAAGAGTAATGTAAACTGGCTCAGACCACCATGTAACACTGGGAACACAGACTGCCGCGGTGTAGGTAAATTATTCATAAGGAAAAAGATTTGCACCATCAAAGATTTATGTGTATCCAGTTGGATAGTCCTGTTTGCATGATTATTTTTTTGTTGTTGAATATGAAGAAAATATGAGCAGAAGAAAAAAAAAAGAATAAAGTACCATTGTATTTTATTTGTTGGTTCAGTGCAAAGTTTTGAAGTATAGGGGAAACAAATTTGCGCTAATTGTTTACACTTATCAAATAAAAATGTATACAAACTACAGTAAATGCAAACTTACATTTTGTGAAATATTGCATCTTCTTGTAGGATTTAAACACCATGAGATGACAATACCAACAGTGGCCCAAGGCTAATTTGAGTTTTAGCTCCCTGGTATAGATAATCAGGATTTCACACAACTATACAATAACAGGTGCAAAGGAATGATGCGGTTTTCTTTGTGGCACGCAATCCGGCATCATGTGCTATTTTTGCTGAATAGTAATTGAATGTTACACAACCAAAAACAGATCAATCTGACCTCAGTCACATGGGTTTTGGAGCACACCCTATGGATACAGTGTAAGTTGAGCTAACAGGGGGTAAGGACAATGTCAATCAATGCTCACACCCACACAGTTTCAGGTCAGAGGTCTCATCAACAACCCAAATGAAAACACACTGTGCAGGTGAACTAAGGGTGTGTAGTCTGTAAGGCTTAAAGCTACAGTCACATTATCATTCTGTTCAATGAAATTTACTCTCATTTGGCCCCCAATAAAGATGCAATGTCACATTTCTGAACCAGATAATCAATATTTATGAGAATGATCATGAACTGTGTCTGACAGCAGCAGTGCAGTTTATATCTGGTATGGAGGAAAACAACTTCACAGTGCAACAATGTTTCTCTTGGCTGTTGGAAGGTGAAACCAGCTGCAGATCACACTGAAAGGGAAACCTATGCTTGAATCTGTTCAGTGTTTGGGCTTCAGTATTAGTGAATGAGATACTTGCATCCAAATTTCACCCTTTATTCTTTAAATGAGATTTTAGTATAAGGCTGCTTTAAGGTGACCCAATGGTTCTGAACTCCCCAGTCAGAAGCAGCAGGATCCATGTCTTACAGGAGAAAAGCAAAAACAAAATGGCACAGTTCTATGCTACAAAGTAAGGTATCCACTTCTTCTGTAACAGAAAGGATTTCTTGAGTACAAAAACAAGAACTTGTGTGCGCTCGATTTCATGCACGCATGAGCACAGACCATCTTCAGCCAAACAGAGCAAACAGATTGAAACAACACTTCAGTGTATATATAGACCTTAAAGTAATTAGCCCAAATGCAGAACATCTGTGTATCGTTGTCACAAGCTCACACTTAAGGATACTAAAGTCTTGAGGCACGGACTACAAAGAAAATACAAATGTACAAGGTGAACAAAGAGAAACTGCCTCCGAAATGTATTTTCAACTCTCGATTTCTGAAAGAAAACACACTGTGCACAAGAAACAAATTGAAACCCATTTGGACTTACCAGGTCAAACAGTTATATTCGTGACACAGTTATTTTTTCATTTTTAGAGACGTACCAAAGCACGTCCAACAGATGAATCTGCATCATCCCAGGTGCTGAAGGTTGTGGATTCTCAAAGAAATAATACAGACCGTGAGATGTGAAGTATTTAAGTAATCAGGACTGAACAACTCAATTTGTTTTCTTGTTTTCATATGTTCAAATTTTCTTCATTCCTCCCATTCGAGGCTGTGCTGCGTGAAAGCTGGCGATGCAGACAGACATTCATGTGTGCGTGTGTGTGTGAGAGGGAGTGTGAGTGAGACCTAATAAACCTCTCAGTGGTTCCCAGCCTACTTTACATGTATTGTCACAGCATACATGTACTTCATTAAATCTTAAACTCAGGCCTAATGAACTCGTGCGGCGCTCACACTGTGATGCTTCTATTTCAGTAACAGACACATGGGAGGAGACGGAGAGTTCACAATATGTCTTTTCTTACGATGCGCTTGAGTGAATGCCAAAAAAAAAAAATGTTTAGTGTTGTGGCCTGATCTTTGGTAAACGTGCCAATATTTGGGAGTAAACACTGTGAATGTGGGCTTCGTGCAGCACTGCGGCTTTTCTGTGTGTCTTCGATGGGGACTCGTTCAATGAATACAACACTGTTGAACAGGTCCTACAAAAGATCTCATGTAACACCGATTGTGCTTGCTCTCCACTCACTCCCTGTTATGTACAGAACCCAGTTTAAAGCTCTCGTGATCACTTACGGAGCTCTGTGTGGTCAAGCACCTGCCTACATCAGAGATCCTGCTGCATCCTGCGGAGCGTTAAGGTCCTCTCTCCTGTGCACTTTGAAAAGCAGCTCAGGACCCATTTGTTATGAAACGCCTTTGTGTAATATCTGTCCTGCTTTCATTGTGTTCTACATCTACGTGTGTGTCTACATTATTGCCTCTGTCAAGTCCCTGCTCTTGAAAGGGGCAACGTAAATAAAGCTACCCACTTAAAGGGGCACTGTGGTTTTAAAGAAGAAATGCAAACTCAAAATTTGTAATATTTATAATATTAATGAGGTAAAAATACAAACTCAGATGTATTTATCTCGTCTAGACCGAATAAACAAGCTGCTCTCGGAGGGAAATAAGGTCTCAGGAACACTGATTGAAGCTAGAAAGTTGGCAGGATCCGCCACATATACACAAATGAAACAAGCATTGACTGTGTTGTCCTTTTAGGTCAGTTTGTTTATTCAGTTAATTCAGTCATAACATAATCGGTCAACAATAATTGGATTTTAGATCGGCGTATTATCGAAGCTGGCTTTTGTTCCAACCTGTCCGCCTTTTTGTATCATGTATCAAGTAAAAAAAAAACAAAAAACAAAAAAAAACAATTCTCAGTATGACCCATCTCGACGTTGAAGGTCAAGCCTGAACTGGAAAGTTGACCTGGAGTGTCAGGCCAGCGTTAAAAGTGAAACGCGCGAATCAAAAAAGAAACACCATCGGGCAGCTACAGTCCCTCAGAGCTGTAGACTCTCAGTCCTCTCGCCTGATTTTAACCTGGTCGCATCATCTCTGCCCGTAATCACATGTGATCAGTTGCAAGCACAGACACATGCAGTCAGTGTCACCGGCCGGAGAGCGATAGAACAAGATGAGAGAAAAGATAGAGCGTGGAGGAACAACATTAAAAGGACTAATGAGAGGAAGAGCTTTAAAAGGAGAGATGCCCGGGAGGAAAGCGCCACCAAATGCTGTAAAATGACAGAGATATCACAAGGGTTTAAAAGAGAAATCACATACAGCACGCTCGCCCTCAGCATGCCACGCCTACCTTACTGGACTTGATTCTGTGTTTTTTTTAAAAATTTTATCATGCTACTGTATGTAGCCAAGCAAAAGATGGATACGCACAGATATAATCTTAAAAATGTAGACCTGTGTAGTCTGTTCTGTCAGGTGGAGGCACACTCACTCAGAGCTACCAGAGCTTCGTAGTGATGCATGTATTTATTCCTGTTGCCTTAGATATGGGAGTGCAACTGAGGATACTTTGCTGTTTTAACTATTTTTGGATATTTTTCTGCAGATTGGCAAAAACATTAAGCTTAGAAAATGGAACAACAAAATGTTGACAGTATATGTGGTCTGTTGTTGATAGAGTGAGTGTGGAGATCGGCCCTGGGCTGACGTTAGTGCCCCGTGTGGCCCCAGGCAACTGTTTGGAAAACAATCTCACAGGCTAAATTGGCTAAATTGGTGGACGTCGAACATACATGTCTAGTCTTGCACCCTGAATGACGCCACACTTCTGCTCTAAATGTGATTGAGTGAAATTACCGGAGCTCAGCGCTCACCAGAAATAGTAATAACTGCAGTCGGTCTCTGACGTGGAAGTCGAAATCAATGGCAGCACACTGTGGCAATCACAGCACATGTACATCTCTACCTCAGCCATTCAATCATAGCTCCCCATCATCAGATTGCCATGGCAACTTGGAGCACTAAGTGTGTGTGTGTGTGTGTGTGTGTGTGTGCTTGCGTGTGTGCGTGTGTGTGTGTGTGTGTGTGTGTGTGTGTGTGTGTGTGTGTGTGTGTGGACCTTGAGGGACAGGAAAAGACCAGAAATATCTGCGGTGGCCTTCATCATTTCAGCGACACATACTAGCAAACGCTCCTACCTGTTAGACTGGCTGGCTGTGAAGTTCAGGGAAGGAGCGGACGAATGTGTCGACGTCGGGAAGGAAAGGAAGAGACACAAGTCAGAGAAGCAAAACAGTGGGGGAGATCCAGAAATTGGTAGCTGAAGGAAGTAGACACACAAATTCAAGTTTCAGCTTTGCACAAAGTTGAGCAGAGTGTGTTAGAGTGACGTGGACGTCATGTTCTCAGTCTACAGTAGGCGTAAACAATCTGATTGGACATACTGGACAGGTCCCCCCAAAATATTTAGACCGCATGCATTATTCTAAAAGCATGAAAGTAGCAGGGGACTCTTATTTTGTCACAGATCCACAGTGACAGCTGTGTAGCAGTGTGCAGGGTAAAGCATTTCTGAGTCATTCATTCTCCCTCAGGAGACACTTAGTCATAACTTCAAAAAATCCACAACTTCACATCCTGCATTACTGGTCCAAAGTTTGATATGCCTATACATCAGTTCATGACCAAATACCTGCAAAATGAATGACGATCCCTTCAGCTTCAGCTGTTCTGAGCAAATTTGACTGTAATAAAACAGTTAACAGGAAATGCTTCAAACAATTTTCTCCTCTCTTACGACATCTCTGATAAAGAAGCGTGTACACCTTCACTAGTAGCACCAAATGACTAATACTTTACTTTCCTAATTTGATTCAGAGATAAGGATTCTTGGGGAAGGTCATCGAGGAAATGGAGTCAAACATGGAATTTTAAAAAAGACAAAGTAAAGTGAAACCTGAGAGTTGATATCATTTTGAGCTTGTGACTTCTGAGCGGTGAGGTTTTGATCTGGAGCCACAGCCGGTCCTGTCCTAACCATCTGCTCTGCTTCGAGGGCTGGGCTGCTGTCAGCACATTGTGCCCCTGACTGCCCTCCTGTCCTCTGACACACACACACACACACACACGCACACACATGCACAGACTTCCTCTCCTCTCCTTTTCTTTCCTACCTCCTCCTCTCCTCTCCTCTTGTTGTCACTCCAGCTGGTGGTTTTCAGCGCGGGCTGTCAGATGCTGAGCTCCCTGGTGCGGAGGCGAGGAGTGAGGAGAGGAGGACGAATGAATGAATAAAAGATCACAGGCTAGCTATCACCCTATTCTGTTTTCCAATGGAAAAAAAAAATGAAAAAAACATTCTGACGCAGATGCACATGAAATGAAGTGTTCAGAGACTCTCTGTGTGTGTGAGGGAGAGAGAGAGTCTGAGGTAGAATATATGCCATTTCAGAACACATAAAAACACTTCAAAGGATTCTTCAAAGGTTCCTTGGGACAGGCTGGAATAAAAATTGAAATGACTTTTTTTTTGGTTGAATTCTGGCATTTTGGTGTTTAGTGGTCAATGTCCTCAGATCACTTGGAAAGCTGTCAGGCGTTTGTTGTGGCTTTTCCCCCTGGATTTCCCGTTGATGAAATCTGTCTTTTAAAATGAATAAATAGAGCTAATAATAGGAGAGAAATCTTCCTAGTTTTCTGACGATCCACAGCCGGTGGAAGCTTAAAAGTCCATTTCTATCAGGGGATCTGTCCAAGGAAAAAACCTCAGCAAAAACATCCATCCATTAGCTATAATGCTTATCCTTTGAGGGTCGCAGGGGACCCGAGGCGATCCCAGTTGGCATTGGGTGAGAGACATTTAAAGTCGCCCCACTAACAATCTTTGGGCAGGGGGAGGAAGTTGCAGTACGTAGGCGTAACCCACACGTGAGAAAAATCCAGAATCCTCTTACTGTGAGGCAACAGTTTACAGGCAAGAAACATACTTTTTAAACCAATAAATAACAGGTTCAATTGCAAAATATCACCCCAATTGTTTTTGTCACTCCTTTTTTTCTCATCATTCAGGCTTTCTCATAGTCAAAGGTACATTTTAACGTCAATTATATGAATAAAAAGGTTAAAATTTGAGATTGTGGCATCATGATTGACTAGATGATGAAGACTAAATCAGGTGAAAAGTAAGGCATTATAGGATTCATCTTCTGGGGACCTTTTAATGTTTGAACAAAACAATCCACCAACTGTCTGGACCGAAGTGTTTGTGACTAATCAGTGTCTGTAGTTGCAGAAAGTATTTAGTGGTTTGCACTAAAAAAAGGCTGAGACAAAAAAAAACAACCTTAAAATCAGACTCCTTCCCTGGTCATTAGGTTTTCTATTATAGCAAAGTTCATTCTGAGTTCACGCACAGAGCAGTGAATCCAGTGTCTGCCACGCAAAACTTAAGCTGACAAATGTCTGTCAGTTTTAAACTCCAAAAGCAGCTGGTGATCCCACATTTTCCACAAATGAGCTGAATTTGCAAACGTCCTCTCTGTAAACACTCCGGCCTCCCCACCTGTACTCCCCTCAGAATAAAAGAGAAAGTAATTGTGTGCTTTTCCTCACCCTTAGGTCCGCACATTTCATCCCTGTGGTTAAACGTGGAGCTGGCTGTTGTAATTAGAGGGGTTAATATCCCGGGCAGCATCTCTAAATTAAATCTCTAACTCCATGGCGATGCGGCTGAGTGATGCACCTGGTCGCGGTAATTACAGATGCAGCCTGGGAGTGCTCGTAATGAATTGGGAAAGCCAAGGTTGAATCGCTTTAAAGGCACATCCCACCACTTTGCCCGTAATGTTTTTTTGTCTGCTTACATGGAAATTTAAGTCACCTACTGGGAAATGAAGCCTGGCATGGTCTCACTGGAGGGTTTTAAAAAGACAGAATGACGACAACAATCATCCAAAAGCTGCAGACAGAAGTTTGGTTGTCAGGCTACTAGCCTCTGAGGATGGCTGGGCCATCACTAGGTGCATCCTGAAATACCACATGGATGGATTGCTGTGAACAAAAGCCATAACAAGAATTTGAAACCAAAAATGTATCTTTTCTAAAACCATACCAAGCAGATTTTGTAAACCTAACCAGACCAGTCACAACATAGAGAGTGGAATCAAAAGAAACACGACATGAATAAATGTTTTGCATGTTTTGCACGTTTTGCAGAAATGTACATCGCCAACTCTTATTCTGGGTAATAGGAAACTACACACAAGGAAATGTGATTTCTCCCTCATTAGTTTCATTTCATTGTTAACATTTCACAGTTAGTTGGGGGGTTAAAAATATCACACACTTTGTTTGATAATCTCCCAGTATTTAAATGAATGCCATTACACCATAAAGCCTTCTCTGCAGCCTTCTCCGACGCATCCTGCACTCTCAGATCTCCTCTGCCAATTTTCCCCAACCCTTTGAGGCGGGCTCAATGTGTAAGTATGTGCTTAGGCAAGACGGCCTTCTGCACTAATTGAAGTCAATGACACAAGCTGCAGGGGCGCGTGAACAAACCGCGTCTCCATGGAAACACATGCTGGCAAGTCCGTTGAGGAGCCTGCAGCGCTCCATTGGAATTGCTGTATGCAACCCAACAGAAGCCTTTCACTGGGGGGGGGGCTGTTATTGTTGGACACGTCCTGCTACACCCAACATGTGATGGATAACGAGACATGTACAGGAGAAAGGCCAACAGACAGGAGGGTAGCACCAGCACTTAATTCAATAAAAAGAGTGTAAATAATGATAATAATGAAGTCATTTCAGGAACAAACTAATTCAAGTTCTTTTCATTCCAGATTACCAAAATGTCTTCATTACCTTATCACATGTGTCGGTTTGTTTGTTTGTTTGTACGTTGGTTTGTTACACGACATGGTTACACCAAAACTACCAAACCGATTTCCACAAAACCTGGGTGGAAGACTAACTTCAGACTTTTGACTAACATTAACTTTTGGTGCAGATCCAGTTAAAGGGACTCCAAGAATATCATCTCTCACTTTCTGTAACACCGCAGGATTTTTGACATTTTCATTAATTTCTCAGGGATTCATACATGGATTGTGATAAAAAATATCAGGTGTATTGTTATTCAAATTTGCAGTTTTTTTCGGTCAGCTGCTGTTTCTAGAATAAAAAAATAGCTTTGGCCTATTTTGCATGCAAAATGCAATGGTTGGATTTTGTCATCAAGTCATACCACTTGTATTATATTTGTTATATTTGTGCATTGACCTGTGAGTTATATTGTCTTTCATTATGAGTATTATTTCTGGCTTCATGGAGCTGCAAAAATCCCTTGATTTGTTTCTAAAAGAGATCAAATTAAATATTGGTATCATGCTTTATGACATAGAAATGCAATGTTACGTCTGGTCTGTAAACGGCCTGGTCATGATCCAGGAGTGTCCACAAAAGATCTGCCAAGATTTGTCACACTGAAAAGAAATCCAGACTGGCGCCAGACTTCATCCCTTCTGTTTTATTCTTTCCCCCTCTCCTCTTGTCTCTCCTCTCTCAGGTGCCTTCTGATCAGATGATTAGTGGGTGGCACTACCCTTAATTAAGAGCACTGATGGGAGGGAGCTCTCCACTCCGGATAACGCAGCTCAGACCATCTCGGACATTTGTCTCTTTTGTTCCTTGGTTTGTATCTAGTTCTTTTGAGGATAGAGGTCTGGGAGTTCTGGATCCTACAACCAAGACTTCCCTCACTCTTTTGTTCTTTTTGGCTAGGGCCTCCAAATACTACAAAGTCTAGTATTCTTTGTAAATATTTTTTTCCTTGGGTATGCCATCCTCTCTGTATGTTGCTTGTTACAAGGTTGAGCAAACCGTCACACCACAGAGGCAACTCTTGTCTGAACCTGCCGCATCGAAGCCCAAACACCCTCCCTGTATTCTCTCCATCTTCACCTTGACAGCCACTGAAGAGGAACAAATTAATCTCAGACAAGTTCAAACTTTCAAAAATACAGTTATCACTTTGTGCCACTCGAGGCTGCCAAGTGTAAAGTCATCTGCTACTGTATATTTGACATCCTGCCAATGAAGCCCTGTCATCAAACGCTGCAAACAAAGAGTTATTAAAACAGCGGGAAGTTTTTATTTATTATCTGTTTACGGGAACAGAATTTTTTCCAAACTGGGGCGGCTCCAACGAAGCAGACAACGTCGTCGTGGTTGTTTTTCAGCCTTGTTCCAATCAAAGGGTACCACGCCGTGGACGTGTGCACCGCGCCTCATCCCAAACACCCGCGTGCCGCACGCCGCAAACGTGTCCGCTCTCTGTGCGTGAGATCTGTGCGAGAATTCAGACATTCTTTTCCCCACCCTCGAGCTTTTAGTCTCCATCTTGTCTTTTAAAAACAACATCTCTGATCTTTTGAGATGTTGTGGGCAGAGGTTGCTCGAACGGAGTTGCCATGGAAACAGTGGCCATCAAGCTACCATTTCACAATCTACCTCCAGATAGAAGAAAGGCTGTAATGAACAACTCTGCCCTCCCTCCCCCCCTCTCCCTCCTCCCTCCCTCCTCCCCTCTGAGCTTTTCCATCTATATGTGATTTAAGATGGTGGGGAGTTGTGGGTGGATCAATGCAGGATCCGGGAGAGAGAGAGAAAAAAAAAAAGAAATGGCTCAGCTGCGCATACATCAACACTGTATAAAGAAAGACACACATAAAGATACTGGTCTGTTTCGTCTCTCTTATTTATTTATTTTTTTATCTGTCTCAGTTAATGATCACCCTGCTGGATCTGTATCCCCAGCCTTCTGTAACTCTTCCACATTCATCATAACAACTCCGACAGGGCTGCAGGGAAGTAACAACAGCAACAAAACTCCAGACACGATGGATCATAGAGAGCCAGGGGGCATAAAATAAAAAAAAAAAAAAAAATCTCCCGTTCATCTGATACCTGTGGCAAAGAAATACAGATGGAGATGTCCCGGAAGCTGGTGACAGCGCTAAGAAAACTGCTGTAAAGCTGCTTCAGCGGGTGACAGGCTGCAGGAGCGATGCAGAGAGATGAGGTCATCATCCGTTTGAACAGTCAGGTTATTTTCTGACTCATCAGTGGTTGGAAACAAACTCAAGAAGTGTAGTACAAGTATGAGTTACCGATGCTTTACTTAAGTATTTGTATTTTATTGTACCTTTTATACTTATATTCCACTGCCATACAGATAAGATATTGCACTTTTTATTTCATCACTTTGTATTTGACTTAATAATCATATTCAATACAATGTGTTGCTGAGGATTTAAGTGCTCTCGTGATCTGTTACATAACAGCCGTGTCTAGTTGTCGCCCTTCATCGTGCTTCTGTCTTCGAGGTGTTTGCAGCCAACTCAACTGATTAAATGTATGTCTGCAGACCATGCATATGTTCAAACCTTACATTTCTTTAGTTTCAATTATCAATTCTCTCTTCTTGTTACAGGTTAGGTTTAGGAACGAAAACGCACTTGGTTAGGGTTCAGATTAAAAATATTAGTTCTCGTCCTGAGGTCTTCTCCTGAATATCCAGTGGCTTCACACAAAAGTTGAAACATGGTCTTGAACGGTTCGCTTGGCAGCCTTCTCGTCTGTAAAGCCTGAGTGGAGGGCAGTGGATAGAACATCCTCTGTGGATCTGTTGGTTCTGAACGCACACTGTCCAAACTCAGCAACCCTCCTTTCCACCACCCTGATATGACAGCCAGGTCATAAACAGGTAATGTTAATGTGATTTGACATGTAGAAGTTTCAACGTGGTGCACACGAAATGTACAGATGTGAATGTATCAGTGGTTTGCAGAAGAATGATAATGCTTCTCTGTGAGTGCTGCATGTGTGAACAAGCAAATATTTGCTCACATCACATCAACTTAAAGGCAGGAACACACAAATTTTGGATGTCTGAAACGTTTGGTGAAACTCAGATGAGTTCGAGAACGTCTTCGTATAATAATGAACCCGAGAGTAGACAACGTGACCATCACTTCAGCCATAATGATCTAATGATCTAAAGTATTGTATTCCACAAACGTCTTCTCAGGTCAAACGAATACTGAGCCAATACTGTGTGCGCTTTGTTTTTCTAATCTGTTAACCTATGGTCTGCACTCCGTTCCGTCATTTCTTGTTTTCATGTTTTGGATTACTACTCGAGACTAGCGCCACCTGCTGTTAAGGAGATTTACTGCATCTCATGCAAGCGCAGAACCTGCACGCTGCTGTGTAGTTGGCAGTAGTCGAGGCAGTATGTTTCAGTGCAACTTTTCTGCCAAATGGGTCAGATGAGAGGCAACGGAGTGGTGGGACAAAGGCAGTTGAGTATGAGTCAGGTTTGAGTCTGGGTGATGTGTGAGCCCCTTAAAAGATCTTATTCAATCAATTGTTTCAGATGCCCCCAGTTGGCCCAAAGGTTGTTTTTTGTTTCTTTTTTTTTGGTGCAGATTTAAGTAAAGGATGAGAATCAAAGTTGCGCTTTGGGTCAGTTGAATCCCATCCAATGTGCATACTCATACAATCTCATGAACAAGCATGCGGTGGAAGGAATCAGGAGAAAGTAAAGACAGCAAAAAGTAAATAAATAAATAAAGGAAAGGGAGTCAAGTGGAGGAAACAAGATCTGCTGCTGTGTGGGGAAAGTCTGTGACAGGCGGCAGCTTGTGATGGAGGGTCCCAGTGCAGCAGGAGCTGAAAGTGTCAAAGTTAAACTATGTTTGACAGGAGCAAACTGTCTGAGCGGGGCCGACACGACCTACCATTACCGCTACGGGGGGGCTGCAAAGCCTAAGGAGAGAAACTGCTAAGAGAGGAAACACACATATATATATACACACAGTGAGCGGACAGATGGGGGTACACTCACTCACACTCACACACACATACACACATACACACACACATACACCAGCGGGCCTGTGTGGGTACACTCACTCACACAGGCGTGCATACACTGCAGGGACACGGTGGCAAGTTCATATCAGCACTGCTGTGCCCTCTGCACACAGAGAGGCTGCCAACGCTCTCTGACCCATCTTTATTCAGTTATGATAATGCAGTGTCACGCAGGTACAGATTATATTAAGGTGTCTGAGGGGAGAGCTCGAATGGAGGGTAAGAGCTCTGAAACTGGGAGTGTCATGTGGAGAGTGTGCCGGCCCGAGACTTCATCCGCTGTGATTCGGAGACGCCTCAGCCTTTTTTTTTTCTCAGCCCATTTTTACTGCTACCAATAAGGGAGAGGGTTTATATCTTTAAATTCATTGTATATTTGATCGTGAAAGCACTGGCATGTAATCACGTTCCATCGTATTCCAGCGTTAAGTAATTTACCTGGCACTTGGCCATCATTTGTATTAGTGAGCTTGAATAAAGATCGACTCCTGATGAAGAATTATTCAGTGTATTTACTGTGCTGGAGTTGTCATGTCACACTTTTAGTTTAGCCACTACAGTGAGGATTTCAGCTTTTAAAAAGCTTATAAATAACATATTTTCGAATCGATTTTGGATCTCTGAGTTTCCAGAGAGCCGGATTCCATCGAACCAGCAGCATGGAGCCATTTTATGATTTTTTATTTTTCATTTTAAAACAAGTCCTCCTCCACTTCAGTTGATTGGAAGAATGCTTGCAGCACTGTTTTGCAGTGAAGCTCCAGAAATGATTTGTGGACCCCAAAACTAAAACCCAGAACCCGCTTTCACAGCACTGACTTCCTGTGTTTCAAAGGAGAGGTTTTAAGATATTGTTGCTTGTCTTCACAGCATTAGAATTTCTCGGGTGTCGATACATCTCTGATTTACTTGGAAGGTTATGAGGCCTGCAGACCCCTCAGGTCCTGTGGGACAGCTTTGCTTGGTGTTTACAAAACCAGGCAGGGTGAAGTAGCTTTGAGATTCTTTGCTCCACACCTAAAATATTTAAAACTGAGTTGTATCGTGATAAAAATCTAAAATTATGGAACATTTTTAAGTTCAGGCCCTGAATGCGCTTATGTGCTCACATTTTACACCTTTTCTGTTGTTTAGCTATGAAAGAGTTTTTTTGAATCTACATTAAATGTTCGTCTCAAAGGGAAACCTTATGTTTTCTTCTCCGCAATCTTTGTCTTGATAATCTCTCTTTTAGTGGGCCGTGTCAAAGCCATTCATTTTAATCTACTCGAGGGGGTTAGACTGTGAAGAGCACATCGCTTCACACAAGGGCACTTTAGACAAATGATTCATGACACGTTTCAGGTAGCAGAGACAAAAGCAACGCGGCTGACACCCTTCGCTCCTTGATCCTCGGCGGAAGTACATTGTGAAATGTCTTAAGAGTCGTGAGACTCTGACAAGCTGAGAGCCGCAGATAATAAAAGTGTTTCCTTTTTTTTTTATTACAGTGAGGAAGTTGAGTGCTGACAAGTTGTATCGCATGGTTTGAGGAGTGCCATAAATTTCTGTGTAAGTGTCAGAGACACAATATCCAGAACAGAGGGCAACAGAGGTTAAGACATGCTCTTCATCATATTAATCAGTGCGTGTGTGTGTGTGGAGGATTTTGCATAAAGGGTGTCATGTGAGTATATTTTTAAAATGCCTGTGCAAGAAAGCTTTTACATTTGCCAGCCAATGCAAATTGATTACATGTATGCGTGTCTATTCTGCATTCAACACACACCCGCTTACACACATGCACACACACCAGTGTTACAACCAACCATACACACACACACACACACACACACACACACACACACACACACACACACAGTTCCTCCATGTGCACAGCCAGGGAGCAAATCACACATTCAGTGAAGGCAGCAGGCAGGACGACAGAAAGAGCTGAAAATAGGCGTCATGGAGGAGGGAAGGAGGCAGATGCGACATGATTTACAATGAGATCATTAACCTTGAGAAACAGAATGGCCTCCGCGACATAAACACTATCTCTCAGACGAACACCTTCCAAGAACAATAGCTTGTGCACACACACAAACACACACACACACACACACACACACACACACACACACACACACACACACACACACACACACACAGGACTGCTCAGACAAAAAACACAGGCAGGTGAAGCAGGTACACACTTGCTACAATGAGAGAGGAATTGATCTTTGAAATAAGTAAATAAAAATCACAATCCAAGCGGGGACTGATTAGTGTGTTTACACAAGCAACGTGACTAAATAAAGCACACTTACAGCAACAGTACAAAGGCATAAATAAACCTGTTTTGTTGTTGTCATCAGTGGACACTATTTTCCCACAATACAATGCGCAAAATAAATGAAAAAGCATTTCACAACCACAAATTGCCTCAGAATGATCATCATCATTTTAATAAAAGCAGCATGCTTTCTGCTCTTGAACTTAAGTGACAGCTTCTCTCTGAAGATGGCACACATACTTAAACCTTCAAGCATGTTCAGATGTTTTATACTAAACTCACAATGCCACAACCCCTTGCAAAGCGACTAGTTTCACTCAAAGAATTTGAGCCACGCGGTCTGACAACATTTGGAAAGCCTAGAAGCTTAAATCACTAATTCCCATACAAGTTAGCCAGGCACCGAAACAGACATCTTATACCCAGGAAGTCAAGCCTTTTTGGCTTCATGCACCACTGAGCAGCATTCATAGGAATGAACCGGGGCTCCACGTCCAAAGCTGTATCAAGATGTGAATGATCTAATCCATGGGCTGGACTAAGACAATTAGTCATAGTTATTATTTGCATAATTATCTATTTGCCTAATTAAATCCTAGCAACTACTTTGGAAGGCAAAAATTGATTAAGCACAGTTGCTCTTTTATTGTTAGCTCATGTGTGAGCTGACCAATCCGAGCAGACTGGGTATCCAGGATGGGGAGGGGCTTAAAGTGACAGGGGCAAAACACACAGTGTTTCTGAGCTGCAGAACTGGACAGTATGAGAAAACTGATTTAATATTTGCACATTAAAGCATGTAAACCTATCCTAGAAGTAACCCAAAATATAATTATGAACTTGAGAATGTGCATATAATGTCTCCTTTGATATCCAACAGTCGTTGATATTACAGTAGAGAGAAAAGCATTTCCATTGTTTTTTTTGTAGCTATAAGTTAATCAGCAAACACTGGGAGTTATCACACAATCCTCATTTATTTATCCACAATCTTAAATCCATTCTATTATAAATCTTTAGAATGTAAATGATATTTCAATAAAACATTTGTCAACAGTCTTTTACAGGTTAAGTCAGAGAGCCAAAGAGTCCCTCTGACAGATCCAAACATCTACATTCACACACTAACTAGACACAAATCAAAAGAAAAAAACAAAAACATTCATCAACTGGCACAAAGGCTCATGGGATAAAGACTGACAAAAAGCCCTTTCCAAAGTGCATCATACAGCAGTCATGTTGCAATGCCTTCAAATAGAAACAATAAAATAGACAAATATGTTTCCCCAATATATTTGGCAATATATCACTCTTCTTATTCAGATATGTATAAAAAGTGTCAACATTCTTCCTCCTGTCATGTTCAAAATATAAGTAACGACATGGTTTTAAAATAGCGGAAGACATTTTGGAGTTTCGTAAATTCTCTGAATAGCAACGCAGCGTTTCAGTTTATTCAAGTCAGTATATTCACTCACAAAACAACCAGTGATTAAGTATTAAAAGGTTGATTTCAACATTAAAGCCCTCAAATAAAAAAATCCACATAAGACAACCTGAAGTACAAAAGTGATTTTGGACTTTCATTATTTGAAGGCCGTATGCTGAGAATCAAACTGTTTCTGTTCGACACACTGCAGAGCTTCCTTAGTAACATCACACAGCAACAGAAGAAACATCTCTTTACATCTACAAAAAAGCCTAAATAAATAAAATGTAGTCTTAATATGATTGTTTGTCCAAAAATCATCTAAAGGCTTTATGTATCTTAAGACAAAATGTCATCCGGCTTCACTAAACTAAATCATCGCTTGTCAAAACATGAGTGATGATTCAAGTTAGGCTGGAAGTAAAAACTAAAGATTTAAAGCACTGGAACTTATATTTTTGTATACGTGTTCCCTTTCGTTCACCCCTGAAGGTGAAGTTGGGGAAAGGTGCACACTCTTAGTGTTTACATGCATAGAAAACTTGATCTTTCTTTTACTGCAATCATCGCCCTGCACGCACGTTTCCTGGAGATCAATTAAAACGGAACGGCGTGAGGGTTTTATCACAGTCCTGCTTCATCGCGACTGCAACATAACAAATCAATTTCTGACAGCTGAAAAGGCAACAATCTTGATGATACTGTAACATATGAGCTTTGCTCAACTTTCCTTTGGACATTAGATACTATGAGGAGCAAGTTTGTCCACCAGCAAAAGCTAATTCTACAACAGCATGATATCAACACACCGATTTCAAGAGTTAGTTACATCGAACAGTGCTCTAATGATACATGTAAGCTACAGTAGTCAAACAAAGTCAGTTAAGGTCAGAGTACATTTTTCACACTTTAAGTAGTCTAGGCAACTAAAACAACAAAACTTACCCTATAAAATTCTTGCCAACATCAGTTTACAGTCCTGTCTCATTCATGTAACATTTGTATAAAATTGGGTTGAATGATATGACGATAGATGCTGTGACGGTGAGATTTTAATTACAACCGTCCATTATGCATCACATAATATGTGATGCATAATATGGATAAGCAGGATATGATTTATGGCAACAGTATATTTTTAAATATATAATTATATTTTTGTATCAATTTGATGAGGTACCTTTATGTTTCGTGTCTGAATGCTTATTTTATCCACAAATGGTTTCACAGTTGATTTTCAGAAAAATCCATGAAATCATGATAAATATTGATATCAAAAAAATTAAACATACCGTGATAAAGGATTTCCCCTTCCCAGTGGCAATTCACGTTTGTCACCATTTAGAGAGCACATTATTCCCATTTTAAGGGACAGAAGTCCAACTTCACGAGACCAGGCAAACAATGAGACCTCAACTTACTGAACAACTCCACCTCGAACTGAAGCAAAAATGCAGCTTTACAGAAGCAGTGATATAGTGGGGGAGCAATAGTAACACTTTATAATAACTGTCGTTTAGAAATAATACAAATTATTTCACTATTAAATAAATACAACAGAATAATGATGTTTTTTATAAAGACCGACTAGATATATACTCAATCTTCAATTATACAGCAACCCTCCAGTTGCCTACAGAAGGAGTGAGGTTTGATACCCTTAGTGCTACACTTAACACCATCGTCAAGCTTTTATAAAAGGTAGCGCATGCAAACATTCAACAGTGATTGTTACCTGTCATCATTTTCAGTCTCTGTTCAGTCTCTGTTCAGTCTTCTGATATACAACACGTCGTGATTAAGCAGCTGGCTGAGAGAGACCTCTTTGAAATGCCGTAACCTTTCAACGAGGATGCTAAACGTCAGACAACTCCGAGCCATGCACGTGAGCTGAAAACACCCAGAGGGATTCGTCAGTCAGTTTTACGCCTGCTTCCCGTCACGCTCACAGGAGGTCAGTTCCATCGTAGACCACAGGCTTGTCTAGACTCAGATGATACAGCACTTTCTTTGAGATGAACCTGATTTACAGGAAATACAGAGGAACATTTACATTAAGTTGGCTGTTGCTCCACCCTTACTAGAGTATTTTAGACAAAGCCCCTCACATGAGAGAAAGAGTGACCGACCTGGAGAAAGAGTTGTCAAAGATGAGTGTGTATTCTCCGGGGTTTCTGACTTTTAGTTCCCCCTGGATGGTCTCTTTGTGGGAGTTACAGCGAGTCAGTGGGATCAAGACCTGTGGAGAGCAAAGGATGGACATCTTGTTTGACATTTAAAGTAGAGAATCTGCTTATTGCATCCAAACTCTGGAACATTTAAAGGTCTATGCCTTTTTAAGTCAGTCAGTCTTGTGCTAACAACTTGTTAGCACATGTTTGCGTACATCACCAGTTTTCTTTACAGACACATGTAGTGTAGAAAGAGGCAAAATATTTCAAAAAGATGTCATTGTCGGTGCAGCTTAATGAGTCGGATCCAACATGGACCCACCTCTAACAACCTATCCCCTAACAGGAAGATACACTTACAGTTACTCTCTTTAATCATACACGGGTGTCTCACCTTGGCCTGCTCCAGTGGAGTCTCTGTGCTCTCCCTGTAGACCACACTGAAGGAGATGCTCTTCGGTTCGGAGGTGAACGTCCAGGTGACGGTAGGACCAGGCTCGCTCATGATGATGGGGATGGTGCTGTAACAGCTGGACTTGATGAAGAGCTCTCGGGAGCTGTCTCCAAAAGCGGAGATGTCATCCACCGTGAAGCCAGCAGAGAGCCTACAGCACAGGGAATCAAAATGTATCGGGCTGTAACTAAAAACTGTTTTTATTACTGATTAATCAAACCTGAAGTTTGTGTTATCACTTGAGGCTATTAATCTGATTTTACACAGCTCCCTCTGGAGCCACATGAGGCTTTGAATAAGTTACATTACATATGCAGCAGTACTCAACTGCACTTCTCCAAAGCAGGCACCTGTTGACATGAAACCTTAGAGTTTTCTTCAAAGTACAACAGCAGCAAAACTCTTCCCACAACATGTGACACTGCCCACACCACACACAGATTACTTTCATGTTTCATTTCCCATTTTGAGATTTACAGCAAGTAAAAGTACAACTTCCTCTGAAAGTTGTAGAGTCCAACCTTGTGACCACATTCAAACGTAAACAAAACTCTGCTGCGTGGAGTTTACCAGCGTAACTTTCACTGCATGTGAGACTTACGTGAGTTCTCCAGACTTCAGCAGGCAGATCTCTGCGTCCTGCACTGCAGAACTCACGTCGTCAGTATCTTCTGATGTGATGTTTTCTGCACTGGCACTGCTGTTTCTAGAAAAAGGGACAGGTATTGAAGAAGATAATTTGTGGACAATTACTGTGGGCATTTAATTGTCAAAAGATTTAATAACCTCAACTGTAAACTAAAAGCAAGAAAGTATACACATCAAGTCCTTTTTTATTGTATGCAGAAAAATGTTGAAGCTGGAAAAGACAACTAACTGAATTTCTCTTTACTGCTGCAAAAATGTCCAGTTTTCTGACTGTGACGTCAGCAGAATCACATTTGGAATAAACTCAAGTGATTGTTGTAAGGGCGGCATGTTGTAAACAGAAAATATGTTTCTGGTGTTGCCATTAATCTCTCTTGTCATGGCTCTAATCTCTCTCATTGAGTCCCTGTGCCACAGTCATTATTCTGTTCTGAGGAATGCATGTGAGATACTTACAGCTGTGCTGCCCCCTGCTGTCCGTGTCCAGGAGAGCAAGCGGTGGAAAATGAGAGGGAGTCGCTGTCGTAGACCCCGCTCACCTCCTCCTCTGTGATGATGTCAAAAACACCATCTTCTAACTTGTCACCTTCATCACCTCCTAGAGAATAAACATCAGCTACATGTTTAATATAGTACTGTATTCTCCTCTCTTAATGCACTGAGTATGTTGAAAACAAAACCCAAAATACAGCGAGGCTGCAAATTAAACACATTACTCTAGTGTGAGTGAGAGAGATCGGGTTTTGTTACCTGACAGACTTGTCACAGCTCTCCCAGCCTGCAGCAAGCGTCTGAAAGGCGTCCCCGGAGTGCTGTTAGTCATTTCCTCCTGTGGGTGGCGCTCGACCACTGCACTGTGCTGGTTGTAACAGTCGCTGCAGCAGCGCTCTCTGTTGCCGCCCTGCTGGGTGCTGACTGTGTTACTGCAGCAGTAGTAGCAGAAGGGACGCCCACACAGTCTGGAAATAGACATTTCATGAGAAATGCAGATTATCAGAGAGCAGAGAAGACTTATGGAGAAGTAACGAAGTGAAGCTTATTCATTGAGAATGTTTGAAATAAATTCCAACAGATAGTTCAAATGTTTTTGTTTTTTTTATATATATCTTTACGGAGATAAAAATAACACACATGCAGCAAAAGCATCTTCATCTTCAGTTTTCAGCTTTGATCTTGGCATAGTTCACAGTTGCTGCTGTTAAAAAGTGATGAGAGACAACAAGCCTCTAACTGTAGCTACAAAATGGCTCAATAGTTAAAGAAAAAAGTAAAAGTTTACAGTTGTTTTTGCAAATCTTACAGTTTTCAATCAATCATCAAACTAAAGTTTTTCCACTGAGTAAAATCGTCAAATTCACAGCTCATTTTCTCACAAACTCACATATATTTAGATTTTGAGTAAGAGCCACAATAAATGCGTTTAGTAAAACATATATCACATGATCCAGTGATGCATTCAAGAACACTGATGACACTGCTTGTGACTAACTTAATTTCAGGGTAAAGTTGGTCTAAATGTGAAGTGAAATGCAGAAACAAACTGTCAGTGGAAGTCGGTGACATTTGTCCATCTCCGCCTTACCAAAATGACATTTCCCTTTTTGATGTTGTCAGCGATGAATGATGAATTTATTTACTTTTGGTATATCAGTTCTACAGAACACACTGTGTGCTGTGTATTAATCAATGGGCTGATTGCTCTTAATGTTTTGATGCTCTTAAGGTATTCAGAAAATGTTTTTTTTTAACTGTAAAGAAAAAAAGTTGTCAGTTGACATTAGGGTTGTCATGGTGATATTTCTTATGGTTTATAATACAGAGGACATTCTGACCTGCAGGTGTACTTGCGGAGCCACCAGCTGAACTGGCTGTGACAGCCCAGACAATAGTTGACGTCCCTCTCCGTCTCCTCGTCCCGTAGTTTCTGCTCAAACTCCAGAGCATCTGTCTTCTGCCACAGTGCATCTTTCTCCCTACAGAGAGCACCATCAAACATGTTTGTGAATTACATTAAATCACACAGTACGCTGCAGATTGCCAAACAGAAGGGATGTTTGTAGCCAGTTGAAGCTATTACAAATTAGGGAACCATCAAATTAACCTCACTTACAAAAACAAATGGCGGATCAGATTAAGTCTTAGTCTGTTTATACCTGATGAGTTCAACAAGCCTTTCTTCCAAATTGATTTTGGTACGGTAAAGATCATCAAGTTCAGCAGCTGTCCGAAGATCAATGTTCTGTTTGTCCTGCGTGACCCTCCGCAGATTTTCACTCATCTCCTGACAGGCCCGCTGAGCCACCGTTAGACCATCCTCAGACCTGCAAACACACAAACACAGGCTAATTTGTGCTGCGTCCCAAAAGACATGAAGATTCCCAGATGTTTCCTTATGCTTCAATTTCTAAAGAACAGTAAAGGCGGGTATGCCAAGTTCCTGGATAAAGCCGACAAAACAAAAAAATAAACACTGTGATCAAAACACACAAGATTAGAAATGTTTTGTTTCACAGAGCTCCAATTTGGTCCAGAATGTGTGATTATGAATACAGTATCTCACCTTGATAAATTCTCTTTCAGATGGATTATCTCGTCTTCTTTCTGCTGGATGAGATTTTCAGACTCGGCCATCTGGATGTTTTTCTCCTCAATCTGTTGGCAATATCTCTGGTTCTCAGCCTGCAATCAGTACAGCAAAGCAGAACATTATTTCTGGTTCGTTGTGAATTATGCCTGTGACCATAATATTATGATTACTTCAACTGTGGATGTACACAATGCAAGTGGAATTTGTGTTTGCATTCATCAATCCCAGACACGTAGAGCTGTGCATGTATGCGTTTTAACAGTTAATTTAACAGTTTCATCGAGGTAAAACAACCATGATTAAACACATCTCGGCTGCTTGAGTGATTCAACAGAGTAGCAAACTTTTTTTGGGCGGACATGGAATCAGTGTCTCTCACCTCCAGCTGTTTGAGTTTGATCTCCAGGTCAACTGCTTTCTCCTGCTCAGTCGTCAGCTGCAGTTTCACTTCGTGTAACTCTTGCTGCACAGTCTGGATGAGAAAGACATCAAACCACAAACTCATTTACTGATGACCATTTTGATATTACAGTAGATTTGCTGATGTTGCGTAATATTCCACAATAAGCAGTGTGCAGTAACCAGGGCACTAAGAAAAATCACGCTACGCTGCACTAAATATCATGTTGATATTTGATTCTAATTTGCTTTTAACCAATCTTTTTTTTTTTATAACACTTTGCAATAACCATAATGAATAAATAGTAAAGTCATAGTTATCTATACATTTGGTTATAGTTTTTCCCTAGCCATTTTTCAAGCAATTGTTCATATTAAAATGTCAACCAATGATCAGAATTATTTGTAAATGGTTAATGAGTACAGTGCGGCCATTATAAAGTTACAACTAATGTTCATAAACCATAAAAATTGCTTGATAAGCATTTTATTGTTTATTAACAATAAATATTAATAACTAAAGTTCAATTAACTGAAGACAGATACCACGTGAGGAGAAGCAAAAGTTACAAGGCAACGAGGATAATTCTCATCCCACAAATGTGTATTTCACACCAAAATAGCTTAAATATGCTGTTCATTGTGTTCCTGGGTGAAGCAGTTTATGTGAATGGGTAATGTTTATGAATCACTTCAACATTTCAGTGGATGTTTAATATGTCTTAGCCAGGACACTCTTGTAAAAGAGGTTTTTAATCTCAATGAGTCTTTTCCTGGTTAAATAAAGGCTAATAAAATAAATAAATATATAAAAATAAATATTGTACAAACTCTTTCAAATGTAGAAAAGGCATTTTCAACAAAAAATGCAGCTGCAATTAAAAACGGTAAAATATCTGATTGAACTGTCACATAGGCCTGGTGTCAAACCATCTATCCAGTTGTACCAAGCAAACTAAGTTGTGTATCCCGGATGTAGGCACACTGCTTTCACTGAAGTCGTTGTGACTGACCTGAAGCTGGCTGCCTTGGCTCATGGCTTGGCTGCTGAGCTGGAAGCGCAGTGCCTGAATCTCCTCCTTGTTTGTCTCCTGCACAGCTTCAGCCTCCTGCTGGGCCTTGCTCAGCTCCTGCTGCAGCTCCTGCCTTGTTACCAACAATCTCTCATCGTTTTGGAGCTGATCAAGCAGTCGCTGGTTTTCTTGACGTAGCTGCTCTATGCAGGTATTCAGCCTTTCAGCCTCCTCGGTCGCCTCCTCCTCCAGCTCTTGCAGCCTTGTCGACAGGCCCTCCCAGCGGAGTCGAGCCTCTTCTTTCTCAGCATTTAGCATACACAACTGTACACCGAGTTCAGCTGTTTCGGTGTTGGCTCTATGAAGTGCCTCCCTGGACTCAGTGTTTTCCATACACAAGGCTTCATAACGCTGCTTTAGTTTATTGAGCTCCTCTCTAGAGGCCGTCACCTCCGCAGCCAGACCTGCTCGAGCCTGAGCCTCGCCATCTCGCTCCCGGATGAGAGCCTCCTCTCGCTCCCGGGACCGGAGAATCTCATCCACGTGCCGGCGGTTCAGCTCCTCCACCTGGGCTTTGAGTTGTTCTGCTAAGACACGGAGGTCCTCTCTGGAAGACTCCGTCACCTCCTGCAGTGCCTGAACTTTCATCCTCTCCTCAGCGCCTGCTAGAAGCTGGGCCCTGAGCTCCACCACCTCCTCCCGGAGTCGGTGCACCTCCCTCAGGTTGAGCTCCAGCTGAGCCTCGGCTATAACCAGCCTGAATGGGGCCTCTTTGGTTTCCATTGAGGATGTCTGATGCTCACCATGAAGCTTCAGCATTTTTTCATTGCTCTCTGCCGCTCCCTTTTCATCATGCAGCTCCGTGGTCCTGCTCTCCAGCTCCTCTGCTCTAGCTTGCAGAAGTCCACATTTCACCGTCTGGTCTCTCAGTTTAGCCTCAGTTTCCTGGAGTTTTTCAAGTAACTCTGCTTGACTTCTTTGGGACACTGTGAGGTTCTTGTCCAACTGTGCGGCTTTGGCAGTGAGCGAGTCCATTTCCTGTTGAGATGTAGCTGACTGTTTCTTCAGTGACAACTGAACCTCGAGAAGCTCCTTGTTCTCATGCTCCAGCTTCTTTAATTGAGCGTCAGAAACCTCGTTCTGAACGAGCGACCTCTGGAGACTCTCCTCCAAATGCAGGTTCTCATCCAGAAGCTTCTTCTCCCTATCTTCCACACACATCGTTGCAGCCTCTATTCTGCCCCTTAAGTGCTTTTCTGAGGCCCTTATAGAAGCTAGCTGGCCTAACAGGGCTTCCCTGCTTTCAGTCAGCTGTGTGATACTCTCCTCACTCTCCTTGATAGTTTGGAGTAGCTTGGTGTTTATTTCCACAAGATTGCTGCACTGGGTTTTATAGTCTTCAAGGTTCTTAGTTTGATCGCAGGAAACATCTTCATTATCAGCAAGTCTGGAGCTTAGACTTTCTTTCTCAGCGTTTAGCTTCTCCAACTGCTCCTCTAAATGCTTAATTCTCTCTGAACTTACAGCAAGCTCTTTCTCTCTGTTTTTTAGAGTTTTTCTTATATCGAGGAGTTGGCTCTCAAGTTCCTCGTTCTGACTACTGCTCATGCTCCATCTCTGCTTTTCCTCGTCCCTCTCCTCCTGAAGTCTTTTCCTCAGCTCCTCCGCCTGCCGTTCTCTGCATTCCAGCGACGCCTGGAGATTCTGAAGCTGGGCTCTCAAGTTCCCCGTCTCCTTCTCTTTTAAAGTCAGCGCCCCCTGAATGCGGCTGACTGCACTTTGGAGCTCCTCAAGACGTTTGAGTGCCTCCTCGCGTTCAACATGGGCTCCGGCTTTTACCTCGACAAGCTTCTCCTCGCTGTTCCTCAACTCTTCTTCCCTGAGTTTTAGCTCCTGGGACAGACGCTCAGAGTTCCTGGTCCTGTCCTCAGCCTCTCTCTTTGCCTCCAGCCTCTCCTCCTCTGCTGTTTTGAGTTTATCCAGGAGTTCCTGGATTTTCCAAGCTGAGTCGCAGTAGCTCGCCGTTTGTTGTCCCTTTTCGTTAAGTGCCTCATCCAACTTGGAGAGAAGCTCCATATTTTTGTTCTCAGCAGCTGTGAGTTTGTCCTGAAGTTCACTGTTTATTGCTTCCCGACTGGTTTGAAGGTGATTTGCACTCTCCTGATTGTCTGTTTCTTGGTTGGCTGCTGTAGACACTGAGAGGCTAGAGGACTTCTGAGCTGCTAATAGCTGCCCTTGAAGGTCTTTAACCACGCCTTTCAGCTCAGCAGCCTCTTTGCCTAATTCCTGAACCCGTTCCAGCAGTTCCTGCTGTCTCAGCTCGGACTGATCGAGCTCAATGCGGAGGTTCTCTGCGATGTTGCAAGGAGAAGGTTCCCCCAGTTCCCCCAGGTCACCAAGGAGACTGTGACTCAAGTCGGGGATTGGGAGAAACTCGTGCGCCTGGTCAGTGAATGGAACAAGAACCGTTTTAGGTGTTTTTAAATTCAAAGTCACGTTTACAAAAAAATGTTTGCAAGATTGTCTAAGTAGTGGATGTAAATAATGGGGGCGTCACGATTTTGATTCTAAATAAAAATCTGATTCAGCATCAAAATTAGCTTCGAAATGAGCTTCCAATTACATTATCCAAATCAAAAGGAGGATCTGTGTCAGATGAGAAACGAAAATACAACTAGCAGTCGTAGTAGGAGTAACTCTGCCACAGACATTTGGGTTTATTCCCTTTACCAGAGATCCTTCATTGATTTATCCTTTATCTTTTAAAAATATTAATTTGAAAATGTAAATGACAGTTGTCAGGGCATCAAAAAAAAAAAGATCCTTTCATATCCAGATGTGATGGTCTAAAATCAAACACTCTTTGTATATAATTGTGTGTACCTGTGAATGTGAGTAGCTGCTAACGAGACTGTTGATGCTGGAGCAGCGACTGGGAGGCTTCCACAGGAAAGCTGATGACGCCGGCCCTAACGTTCGCCTGTTTGACATATTGAGACACCAAATTAAGGTAATTTAAAACCTAATAAAAGGCAAGTGTAAGATAAAGGTGGCAACAGTCTCAAAACAAAGAGGAACTAGGATTTACAGAAGGGCGTACATAGGTGGGACTGTAACGAAGTATTCATAACACTGGATGCTTCTCAAATGACAGTTAGAAGAATAAGTTAAAAATATTTTCTCTGGTACAGTTATGATAAGCTTCCCATTGCATCAGGCTATTCAAAGGAAATGACAAGCAAAACAAACGTTTGTCCTCAAGTTGAGAAAGAGACCACAAAAAAAAAAAAAACGGTGTGTACACCTCATCAAACAGATTGCATTGGTACTGCCAATGTAACTGTAATGTAAAATGTAAAAATAAAAAGCACATCCATGTCAACTTCTGGGCTCCGTAAGAGTCAAAGCTTGTGTTGTTTGCATTGCTGCACTGCAGTATACTGTAAGATTTAAATAATAATCACAATAATGTGATACACCACAACAACAACAACACCACAAATTATACTCGGAAGACATAGTGTCCACTGCCTGTAGAATGGCGGCAAACTGATGACAAGGAAGTGAAAGGTTTTGGCAAAGGTGCTGACGTGAGGAACAGCGATCAGCGCTCACACGCTGTCGGTAACCACACACTCTCACACAGAGGAGAAAAAAAAGGAGCTGTGAATGTGCAGTGATCAGATAATTAAGTGTTACTTCAAGTTGTGAAATACTCAAAATTGCTTCACCACAATGTAACATTATTTGTACTCAACCGGGGTGTTATTTCAAATGACTTAAATCCTGCGCTGTCTCAGATCAATTAACAAATCATTTCCAAACCCCAGGCAGGAAGAACTCCAAGCGCTTCTTTCTCAACTCTGTTTGTTCAACAAAATAACACACAGGTGCAAACGTGTTTCTCCTCAACAAGAGGTAGAAAACTGACAATTTCAGAAGTGTAAACAGAGAACTGTGAGCATTGTTTACCTCGCAAAGTTTGGCCAGTCCGCATCGAGGTCATAACCTCTGGCCGCCACATCAAATTGGATCTGGTTGAGCTCATAGAGATGGTTGATTATGTCAGCAGTGAGGTGAGACTTGAGCAAAGGACTCCGGGCATAATACCAGTCACTGCATGAGAAAAATACAAACAAGAACATGAAACACGATGCTGAGAAGAAGGACATACACATATGTACTTTATTTCACAGAAATGTTTCTGTATGCAGTTGGTTATTCACTGCGTTTAAAATGTATTTCATGCTGTTTGTGTTAAGATAAGATTTTCTTTACTAAGTTTTATTGATCCCATGCAAGGACGCAAAGCAAAGCAACAAAACAACCTACAAAAACAGACACAAGCTTGAAAATACAAAGAAAGCCTTTACACAGGAAAAAATCAAATCACTTAAGAACCACTAATCTTACGCTCTACTGTTCCGAATTGATTCATAGTCAATGCGTAATTCAATTTTTCTTAATAGAAGTTGTTTTGAGGGATGAAATATTTAATGAACTCCACTGCAAGGTCCGTGAGGCAACAACACAGTGCACAAAGGCTGGAGTTATCTTGAAGTTGATCTTTAAAAAAGGCAAGATTGTGAGTGTATTTTGGATTTATTAATTAAATAATGAGCTTTGTGAGATTAAGTGGAGCACCAGCTGACCAACTCACACTGCAGAACTCAACAGAACTCTCCAACTCTGGTTGATAGAATAAAACAACTCCATCCACAGACACGGCTTAACAGCTGTTTGAGACCCTATCCCCAGCACATGTACATCAATGTTGACACTGCTGATTAATTGTAATGGCAATAGTAACAACAATACCTTTATTTATATAGCACCATTAAAAAAGGATATTACAAAGTGTTCTGACAGACAAAGCAAATGCAGGAAGACAAAACAACAGAATAAACTCTCGACAGTGATGCCAAACACAAGGATGCCTTCTTTAAAGTTCAGCTTTAAAGCCCTGTCAGATGGTTCTTTCGACAAGAACCAAGTTATTTTCATTAACTGTCATTGTGAAGTTACCACCAGAGTACGTCGAATCTCAAATACCACTTGCTGGCCAAGGACACAGTTGATGAAGGGACCCCGCCTCCCTCCTCTAAAGGCGTCTTTTGCAACGGAGACACCCGGACAACTTTCAACAACTAACAACACTAACTATGAGCTTTACAGATGCTAGTCAGTGGATTTTGCCAGGTAGCCGGGGGAGCTCTTTTCTCCTGCTTCCATTCTTTATGCTAAACAAGGCTAAACTGAGCTAAGCTATGATTATGGCTACTGCAGATTGTGTGATTGGAGTGAGCTGACACTAACACACACACAGACAGAAACAAAATACAGTCTATGACACACACACACACACACACACACACACACACACACACACACACACACACACACACACACACACACACACACACACACACACACACACACACCATCTGCTATTGAAAGACAGACAGCCTGCCTACAGAATATGACTGAATCAATTTGTATCCCCATTTTATCCAACTTTCCCTTGAAAAAGATCATGAAATTATTATTCGGGTTGGTTATTATTTGGTCACCCCAATACTCCAGTTAGTAAAAACAAATTGCTGAGGAAGTGAGATGTGAGTGTGGGTGTCTTGGTGGCTGCTGTGTTTTCTGTAAAACAGAAATAAGATATTCGTGAAAATCAGGAAGAGAGAGTCACACTTCCTTAGAAAGTACGCAGTCAACCAAACCAAGGACGTCTGTGGAATCAAATACGTCTGAATAACATGACAGGAAAAAAAGTGACAAAGTAACTTGTACATACAGATTGTATGAGAATATTTGTGTGTGTATGTTTGCATCCTCTGACCTTGTGACCTTCTGGTTTATAAGACACTGCTGCAGTGTGTCAGCAAGACGCTGGTGAACGAGTGAGTAGCGGATGAAGGCCCGTCCTTTCCCCAGTGATGTCTTCAACTGAGGATACATACACATACACACTTCAATGTAGCTTTACAGTCATGCACACACTGATAAATTACCTCATCCTGATGTGGACTGATCTCAAAGACAGTTATTGCTCTTTTATCCAATCGGTATCATACAGCTTAAAGTATTTCACAGGAAATGGCTCCTGTTTTCTGCATAATTTTTGTGTGACACAGTTATAATTGCAGGATTTTAACACTTTAACTCATTTTTAATTAGTTCGAAACTAGTAATAACTTTCACTACTGATTACTTTGCCTGTTATTTCCCTCTTGTTGATTCATTTTTAGTCTCAAAAGTGTCAGAAAACAGCAAAAACTGGCCATCACATTTACCCACAGTCCAAGGTTATGTCTTCAGATGTTTTTTTGACAGTAAACAGTTGAAAATCAAAGATATTTAGCTCATAATGATAAAAAACAGAGAAGAAAAATTTCATTGTATTAACTAATTTCAGCTTTGGCTCTAAATTAAGCCCACTCTAAAGAACATTTAAGGATATTTGAATTTAAGGTCATCGCTGCATAAACACTAAACTGACAGTGTCTGTCTGAGAGCCCAGACTCTCCAATACATTAGCAGATGGAGGGATTTAAGAGGGACAACAGACACACAGATCTACCATCAGGACACCAGCTGGAGACTTATATCAGTGAGTGACAGACAAGGGACAAGAAGAGTAAAAGTAAAATTTTAAGTAAGAGTACAAAAGGTTTCCAACAAATAATTAGCACCAAGTAAACTCCACAACTCCACAAGAAAAATACTTTAAACCACATGCATGTTTCCTAATGAACCAACATCAATTTGCCTAAAACACATTTGCATAAAATGAGGCATGTGGTCTTGTTATGGTTACAAAACAGGACTGACTCATTGATTAGCTCCTTCTTGCAAATAAACAGCTTACTAGAGCTGATTTGTCGATTCAAGAAAGAGTGAAATCGAATATTGTTGTCATATATAATAATTGTCATTATTACGAACACAAATGTTAAACATTCAAGCTTCTTAAATGTAGGGATTCTCCATTTTGTACTTTACAAAGGTCTACTGTAAACTTATAATAGGAATTTCTTTTTGTTTTAGTCACTTTTTTGGACAAAAAAGTAAGACATTTCCTGGTTCCTGCAAAAAGGCATACCAATCAATCAATAAAATAATTGTCAGATGAAGTGATAATGAAAACATCTGTTTTGTATTCTGCTACAGTGCTCAGATAGACTGTCTCTCTGGATTTGACGTCACCGTTGTGTCTCGTATTGCGAGTGACACAAAAAATACTTTGAAATTTGATATGTGCGGCCACAGCACCCAGACTGACACGTTTCTGTAGATGTTTTTTTGCAGTTGAGATGTCTGAAAACATTCCAATTACCATCTGGATATATACCAAAAAAAAATACTATTTGGGGCTGGCAGTCTGAACAAAGTCTTAGTGACCCATTCCCAAAATAGAATATGGGATGTCTAATTCAAGTATTCAGTATAAATCAACACTAACAAAAGGACAGTGGGTTGCAAGACAGGTAAGGAAACTCATTACAGGCATGACACACATTCATATTTTCAAGAAGATCACTGAAAAGATTGTTTACTTGCTTACTTTATAGAGAGAAAACCTGAAACAACTAGTCTATTGAATGACAACAATATACAGAAATGAAAATATCTGATGCATTATTAGGAGCAAAAAAACACCAAACATTTGCTGGTTCTCGCCCCTCAAATTTGACAATTTGCTGATTTTCTTCATCACGTATGATAGAATGTTACAAAACATTTTAAAGATCTCTCCGTAGGCTTAGCAAATTGTAATTTTGTGTATTTAAAAGACTAAATGATTAATCGAGTGAGAAAAAAAATCAGCATGACTATTGTTAATGAAAATACTTGTTAGCTCTGGCCCTGTTAGAGAGAACAACATGGCTTGTACATGAATCACACACAAACTCATTATCAGGCACACAGAGGGATTAACAATCTGCAAATTAAATACAGTGCAAACAAGGACTAATTCATCTACAGTTATTCCAGCATCAAGCTCACCACTGTGAATTCCCAGGATAGAAGGAGCGGGAGAAATAGTGCAGTAGAGCAGGTAACAGTTGTAAGGCAGCAAGCAAATTAGCAGCGCTGAGTCTTACTGTACCCCACCGAGCAGGGGATTAGTTACATGGTCACTGCGTATTTGTTTGTGTCGCACGCCATGGCAGGGCCGAGGCATCGAGGTGATTGTGTGAGTGTTGCGGAGGAGGATTACCTCAGGGATGGACTTAACAAAACGGATGCCATCGTTAGCTCCCTTGATCTTAATCAGGCAGTCGCAGAAGTAATCCCAGTAGTCTTTCCTCTGGCCAAGGAAGGTTGTCTTCTCTTTCTGGTCAAACTGACAAAACACATATCACCTCATTACTGCATTACCTAACAATGTCCTGCAGTGTGTAGTTCAGGATTACGTTCAGGTTGAAATTAAACTGCAGGTTCAGTCCCCACCACATGGTTACAAATTCACATGATCTAATTTAAGATTTGTTCTCCTAAAAACACTTGAACAGAGTTTTGTGGTTGGTAACAATAAAACAAACACATTTACACTATTTGTAATAACGGGTCTTTAGTGTGTTGTTTTACGGGAAAACTACACAAAAAGATTCAGAGTCACTGGTGAAGAGCACTGGTTCCCAATCCTGTTCATCTCTGGCCCTTTGTAGCAAAGTGATACTACTTTCCAAATACTAATACATAATACTGCACCAATACCAGAACTTCTAACTTCGGTACACACGCTTGAAAAATATTGATAATCGATTCTATTTTCAATGCAATGGTGAAACCCTGACACAACACTGAGGGCATGAAATGTACTGAATATGAAAAAGCATGTCGACAGTGTGTTAAGCACAATGGCATCTAAGCTAATCAAGGATGGTACGACACTGACAAACCTGTAGTAAACTGTTTAAAATATTCAGAGTTAATATGATGTGGACGATTCACTCCAAAAAACATGATCTCCTCTCAAGTTTTTTTGTTTTAATGGCCTCAAAAGTTGTAACTCTTCAATACTTAATACAAGAGGACAGAAAGTGTAAGAGTTATAACATGGAAATGTAACATTTGTTTTTTTTTTCTCACTTTTGAATCACGTAAAATTCCCTTATGAGTCGTCTTGTGAGCCTTTTTGGGGTCAGTTTAAAACAACTGCTCTGGAGAGCCACATGAGCACACTTTTAACTAAAAATCATCCTCACAAACTCTTATAAATGTGTTGTTGTATCAGAGGTTGTTTACCTGCAGCAGGTACTCCAGCTTATAGAAGAACTTGTGCAGGTTGCCACTGTCATCCGTTATAGGTTCACCACACTCCTTGTGTTCTTTACTCAGCTCCAACACAGCATCTAAACAAGATGGTGACATTATTATTCACAGAAAAATGCACACAAATACCGTGTTACGTTGTTATTAAAACATAGACGGGAAGAAACGGTAGAATATGCATAGTTCTTTGCGCTGACAAC
Source organism: Acanthopagrus latus (assembly GCF_904848185.1). NCBI lineage: Eukaryota > Metazoa > Chordata > Actinopteri > Spariformes > Sparidae > Acanthopagrus > Acanthopagrus latus. The sequence continues at coordinate 15,276,035 of NC_051059.1, read as the reverse complement.
ACATTTTGTGACATTTCTATTAGTGAGAGATCCTCATCAAGCGCAGAAGCTTTTGTTGATGAATATCTGTGACTGATTTGTTATTCATCTCCTGTTGGATCCTTCAAGCACACATTAAAACATGCTGTCAGAGAAATGCTGCAAGAGATGGTGTGAACAGCTTAATTACCATGCAGATCTCTGATTATCCTCTGCAGTTGATTATCTCCAACTGATGAGGACGAGGCCATTGTGGGCTGAGGGCAGTATAGGCTGAAGATTCTGTGAGTGGGATTAAAGTAACAGACATTTTAATTATTTTAGGATATTTCAAAAACGTCCTTCTGATAGAAAACACAGTTCCTCAAACCTGTGCCTAAGAAAAATCAAATAAACCACAGCATGTGACTTTGAAAATATGCCAAAGCTGCCACCACTAGGAAGTAAACATAAAAAACAGTGCTGCCCTGAATTACTTTCCTTCTTGCTGTAAACATCTTTTTTAACGTGTTTTTTTTTTAACAATACATCACTGGGTTTGGTAGTCTTAAACAAACTAGAATATTTAGATATTCTAACTGGGTCCATGAATGTGTTGTGGAGACACTGGAGACGCCACAGGAGCTCAGTAAAGTTAGCTAAACGTGCAGCAGTCTGCCTGCCAGAGGAGGTACAACATGTACATCGCGACGACAGGTGAAAGCCTATCGCTGCTGATAGCGACACAGTCCTTATCACATCCCCCGACACGAGATTTATCTGCTATCATCCACCGTCGCCATTATAAACCAGTTCAGTTGACTAAAATCACTTTCAAAACCCTTTAGAAATGCAACAAACCGTGACATAAACATCCGATTTGTCAAAGCTGGCGAGAGCTGTCGGACATGCACCTGCTCCCAGCTCCTCGTCTCCCGGTCATATTTACTGGACATTAATGTTACAACACCGTGGCAGTTTGGTTGTAAACAAAGCTAAACACTTAAATTTGGAATGAATAGTTAAATAACACACGTACTTGATGTGTAATATTGTCCAGACTGTCCAGTTTGTAGGTGATACAGCAGAAACTTGCTACCGTTGGGGGCGGGCTCTGTGTATGATTGACAGGCGGAACGGACGAATGGTAGCCCGTCACTACTGCTAATCGGTCCTAGTTTGGTTGAGTGGAGAGGTAAATAAACAGAAACCTGAACCTTCAATGTTATGAAATACTGTATGTTATCTGAATGTGTCTAAAAAAATCATGTTTACTTCTTAAATCTGAGATTTCAGGTTAATTTTAGCTTACAGACACCAAAAACTTAAAACATAACATTAACGGCTGACAAATAACTAATGTTATTAAGATGCCTTATATGATATGCAGAAATTATAAAAGATGCAAAAATCTGTGATGAAGAATCTTTATTTGACTATTTGGTTCTTAAGAAATGTCTTAAAAAGTTAAAAAGTAAATTGTACTGCCCTTGCAGCACATTCACTTATGCCCAGCTAGACAGCCAGTTAACACCCAAATGTCCCCCAATAAACAGAGAAGGCTTGACTTTTCTTGTTTCCACATTTGCTTTGATTTTAAAATGTATATGAAAGTGTGTGTGAAAAAGTGAATTTTGTGTTTCTGGCCCTGCCATTCCCGCACAAGGTTGCTATATTGTTAAAAAATGAACACACCAACACTGGTTTTGGAAGAGAGAGAGAGGCTTTTGATGATGATGCAGAGGAGGATGTTTCAGAATATGAGGATCGCACTTCTGAAAATTCAGTCTGACAGTGACTATGAAGAAGAGGATGAGATTGAACATCAGCTAGGTCCAAAGTGAAGATGAGCCACAGGACCAGCCCATCAGCAGCCAGCCCCAGGACCAACCTGATCTGAGCTGCCTGTGATGCCACTTACTCATATGCTTGAAACCCCTGAGAAAAATCATATCCTGGACATGACTCAGGGATTCAGTGGACACAACATCAATTGCAACATTTTTTTTTTACCTCACACAAGTTGGGAAAGGGAGTCCTGAAGAGGAAGCTGACCATGGTGGGAACATTACGAAAAAAAAGTCTGAGCTCCGGCCCCGCTGCTGACTACAAACAACAGGCCTGTCAAGCCTCCCAAGTTTGTGTACACGGCTAACACAGTCCTAGGATCCCTGTACAGGGATGGGAGAACCTGTGGCCACAAGCATCAGAAACCAGAGATCATTCTGGATTATAATAGCACAAAAGAAGGGGTGGACGACATGGACAAGCTGTTGACTGCCTACAGCTGCAAGAGGAGGACCCCACACTTGCCACCAGTGATATTCTTTAACATTTTGGACATCTCAGCATACAGTGCCTTTGTCATCTGGATGGCACTGAATCCAGAATGGAACAGAGGGAGACTCCATAGGAAACGCTTCTTTCTTGAGGAACTGGGAAAAGAACTGGTGAGACCTCAAATCCAGAGAAGATAGCGTCTGCAGCCATCACGAGGAGGATTCAGGAGGAGAATGCTGGTTCCCCATCCACCAAACCTACAGAACCACCATCTGCAGAGCCTGAGGCTAGTTTGTGATGCTGTTGCAGTGTATGTCTGACACACATGCCTTGCAAGAGAGAGATGGTGATAAAATTCCTGATCTTTTCATTATTCTAGGTTGCGGCCAGCAGCAACAAAAAGAAACGCTGCCAAGAGTGTGGACAGAAGAAGGACAGAAAAACACAATATACATGTATGAAGTGCAAGAAGTACATGCGCAACACACACAGTGAAACTCTGGCTCTCATGTGTTGTATATAGGCAGTATTGAAAAGAGTTGTGTGTTCAATGGAGCTGATGTGTTGTCTAGACTGACATGGTTACTGTATGTGTTCAGCTTGTGTTGCCTAAACTGAAATGAATGAGTTACATTTCTAATGAAGTTAAAATAAATAAAAAAAACAATAGTTATGACATTATTTAAATTGTATTGTAATTTTTTTTTTTAATTAAAAAACAAACAAAAACGTGTGCGCAATAAATACAAGTTACAAGCCAATTGCATAACAAAGCTTTCTGCTGCTAATTAGCAGAGCACGTTTAGCTAACCTGCTAAAAGAAATCTACAACATGTAAAAACTTTAAGAATACAAGAACATAGCTGTAATTTACACATAGTACCCCCGGACACATAATTTCCAACAGTTTCCTCCAACAGATTCATGCACCATGCAGTGCTCGTCCTGCCTGCCTGAGCTCCACTGAAGCCTGTTGCAAAGTGCGCGTGACTGCATCAACCTGTGACCAGTAGGCGGCAGCACGGAACATGAACTAATACAGATAAATCAATTGTTTTTAACCTTTTAACTTATGAAGCCCACTTTTTTAAGCTTTTATAATCGTTAACTTAATGAAATGATTAATTAACCTAACCTGAAGGCAGCATATCCATAAAAACGGTGAATTGAGTCTGAGGGACATGACCCCATATCTCACCACTGATTTTCACTGTTTTGTACTGTTCAATTGATTTGAAAAAAAAAAAAAAGAAAAAAAAAAAAAAACGTGTGTGGATGATCTGAGAATACGGCTATTTTCGGTTCACCTTTGTGGTTGATACAAAAGGTACAATTCCCAGTTCAGTTTTGCACTGATATTTGCAGGGAGGACTCTGGTGGGTACACAGCTGTTTTGTGCAGGTACAGTATATAATTCTACTGTTTCAATTATTTGATAGTAGGGATCTCTCATGAGCTAGGGATAAAAGATATGAAAGTTAATGTTTATGATATTTTGCATTTTGTAAAAAACTTGTTTGTAATGCAGATATGAGGTCTAAACAGTTTCATTCAGTGCAATGACAAGGAAAGGAATTGAAGAAGAAAACATTTAAAGGCCCAGTTCACCCATATTTCTCTTCAATAATTCCTTTCTCACAGTATCTCTACTTGTGGCCGTTATCTGACAGGCTTTAGAGATACTTGATTCTTCTTTCTGCGGCAACCTTGGAGCAAAATCAAGATGACTGTAATTTCGTTGAACAATTGTTTCACTGAGAATGTTTCCTTCCAAAGAAACTATTCAGTCAGTGGATTAACCCGTAAGAACCCATAATGACATGCTTGTAACAAACATGAAAACTTCAAATGTCCTACTTTAAATGTTCTAAAAGGGTCTGGGTTAAGTCCAATCGACACATCAAGCACATTTTTCCTTTAAACAAATATTCAAGTTGCCCTAAATGTTTGTGTCTTAATGTACCAATCTTAAAGATACACTATACAGGATTGTCCCCCCCCCAAAAAAATAATAATAATAGACTTGTGCTGGTGTCTCGCTGACCTTAAAGTCTATATCAGGCATGTCCAAACTATTCCACAATGGGCTGTGTGGCTGCAGGTTTTTGTTCCAACCAGTCAAGAGCACACGGTTTGACCAATGAGCTTTCTGAAGACTGAGACCAGTTGATTAAATGAGTCAGGTCTGGTGTGCTCTTGACTGGTTGGAACAAAAACCTGCAGCAACACGGACCTTTGTGGAATAGTTTGGACATGCCTGGTCTATATGTTTTTTTGATACATTTTTGTATTTTTGTGTTTATTTTGATTAGTTGCTCTGGAATTTGTCTTGGGGTCCCCACTTTGGGCAGCACTACTCAAAGATAGATGTGAAACAAGAGAGTACCCCATCCTCAAAAACGTGGTTCAGTTTCAAGACAGCGAACTTTGACACAAATCTGTGAAATA